>NC_135349.1:25408441-25714328 GCF_023851605.1 Tamandua tetradactyla
GCTGCGAGCATCTTTAAGGTCTTTCCCAGTGCTCGTCTTTTAGAACTCTTCACCTAGAGTTCTATGTCTGTTAGTTTTCCATTGAACTGAAAGTGGTGACTTGATGTTTGGAAAAAAGAAACAGATGGTGGTCATAAGGCAAACAATGAGCTGTTTTCTTCCTCATTCTTCTTGGAGGTTACAGTCAGCTGAGTTCCCTTTTTGTCCTTTTGTACTCTTGTGTCTTCCTTTATGGGGGGTAGGTTGTGGATTGGTAGTAGGTGTCTTTGCAGTCCAGCCAGAATTAGATTTTCAGCTTTGGGAAGTAGATGGGCAGGAGGCTGTAACATCTTTAGTCCCAGTTTACTTTTGGGTATGCAACCCTTTGTTGGAGTGGCAGAATGGAGAAAAGATAGCGGGGTGCACTCTAGGATCAGAGACTAGTGGTAGGGGAGCTCTTTGCACTAAGATTTAAGAATAAGAAAATTCTCAAGATAAAGCTTCTAAGTTCTCACATACTAGCAGCATGATCTTATTTTATCATGGTTTTCTCTGTAAGATGGAAAAAGTGGTTTTCCTTTTTCTTGTCTAGAGGGTTATGAGTTTTCCAGTATTTTTGCCTTTTCTTTCTGAAATTCATTGAAACTTTAGTGGTGG
Organism: Tamandua tetradactyla; assembly: GCF_023851605.1. Classification (NCBI taxonomy): domain Eukaryota; kingdom Metazoa; phylum Chordata; class Mammalia; order Pilosa; family Myrmecophagidae; genus Tamandua; species Tamandua tetradactyla. The sequence continues at coordinate 25,409,078 of NC_135349.1, forward strand.
TAAACATTTAAAAATATATATATGTATTTTTTCAATCTACTCAATTTATTTTGACATTTGTTCCTCCTATTAGTTATTTATTTTTAATCCATATGTTTTACTCATCTGTCCATAAGGTAGATGAAAGAAGCGTCAGACACAAGGTTTTCACGATTGCACAGTCACGTTGTGAAAGCTGTATCATTATACAGTCATGTTCAAGCAACATGGCTACTGGAACACAGCTCTGCATTTTTAGGCAGTTCCCTCCAGCCTCTCTGTTCAAAGTGATAGCTGTTTAATGGGTAAGAATAACCTCCAGGATAACCTTTCAACTCTGTTTGGAATCTCTCAACCATTGATACTTTGTCTCATTTCTCTCTTCCCCTTCTGGGTTGAGAAGTTGTTCTATCCCTTGGTGCCAAGTCCCAGCTCGTTGTAGGATTTCTGTCCCACATTGCCAGAAAGGTTCATACCCCTGGGCGTCATGTCCCACGTGGAGAGGGGGAGGGCAGTGAGTTTGCTTGTCGTGTTGATTGAGGGAGAGATGGCCCGACGCTTCTTGCCTACGGATCCTCAGCCTCCATGGCTTTGCCTCTGAAGTTATGTTTCCTCCAGTGTGTCCCTTCTCTTAGCCCCCCAGTCCAAACTGGCAGGGGCTCTGTCTATACAGGTCCCACAGCACTGTCGTTGACTTTCGATGCAGTAGCCTTGGATCATGCCCATCAGACATACGGAATTTCCACAAATCCTTCCTGGATAACTCCGTGTCCAGTCTTGGCTTTCTCTGAGGTGATGGCTGACTGGGTCCATGTTTGGTTAAAACCTCATGTGGGGCACTATTCTCTGGGTTCTCCCCTCCTGGAAGCCCAGAATTTTCCAGAGCCTCAGTTTCTGGTTTCTTTGTACCCAAGAGTTCAGTTCTCATCTGATCTCTTTCCTGTCGCATTCCCTGTAAGCTGCGAGGAGAAACCAGACTGTGCTTTCCGCATTGAATTTGCAGACCTCTTCTGCTAAATTTCCAAGTTCATGCCTTTGAAAATCTGCCTTCCAGCCAAAGCCACTGGTCAATTTTACCAGATTATCTGCTGTTTTAAAACAAGGATTGCCTTCTTTGCAGTTTGCGGTAACACACGTGCCTCCTTTCTGTTTAAGGCCTCATCAACAGTTTCTTCGGAGTCCACATTTCTACCAACAGTCTCTTCCAACATTCTAGGCCTTCTCTGTCAAGTGCTTCTGTTCTAGTTTGCTAGCTGCTGGAATGCCATATACCAGAAAGAGAATGGCTTTTCAAAGGGGAATTGAATAAGTTGCTAGTTCACAGTTCTAAGGCCAAGAAAATATTCCAGTTAAAACCAGTCAATACACATGTCCGATCTAAGGCATCCAGGGAAAGATACCTTGGTTCAAGAAGGCCGATATAGTTCAGGATTTCTCTGTCAAATACGAAGGCACGCGGTGAACAGAGGCAAGATTTCTCTCTCATCTGGAAAGGCACATGGCAAACACAGCGTTAACTGTGAGCTTTGTCTCCTGGCCTCCTGTTTGATGAAGCTCCCTGGGAGGCGTTTTCCTTCTTCATCTCCAAAGGTCACTGGCTGGTGGACTCTCTGATTCTCCTAGCTATGTCATTCTCTGCTCTCTCAGAATCTCATGGCTTTCTCTCTTGTCATGCTCTAGGTTTTTCCAAAGTGCTTCTTCTTTGAAAGGATTCCACTAACCCAATCAAGACCCACCTGGAGTGGCTCTTAAAATATTTTTAATTTGACTTTTTTTTTTATTACTATTAGAACAGTTATAGAAAGACTGTGTAGAAAGTATAGATGTCACATGTACCTTCCTCACATAGTTTTCCCTATTATTAACACTTTGTTCTACTGTGGTACCTTTTGTTACAATTGATGAAACAATATTGTTACGATTATATTATTAACTGTAACTCATAGTTTGCATTTGGATTCACTCTTTGTGTTGTATAGTCCTTTGATTTTTGTTGTTGTTTTTTTTCTAGTAACTTATAGCCAACCTAAAATTTCCCATTTTATCTACCTTCAAATATGCGGTTCAGTGGTGTTGATTATATTCACAGAGTTGGGCCTCCATCACCGTCATCCATTGCCAACACTTTTCCATCACTCCAAACTGAAACTCCATACCAATTAGACATTCACTTCCCCTTCCCCACTCCCTCCTGGCCCCTATAACCTGTACTCTAGTTTCTGACTTTATGAATTTGCATATTCTGCTTATTTCTTATAAGTGAACCCATACAGTATTTGTCCTTTTGTGTCTGACTTATTCCACTCAACCTGTGTAGTACTGGTAAACATTTTGAAAGGACGGCAGTAAGACAGAGAACTGCATTGGTGTCTTCCTTTAATCATTACTCTTTTTCCTTTTCCACATTTTTAACCTAAATGTCCTGCTTACAGTCCATCGCACCACTAGTGCTCTCTGGGGTTTTGCTTCCCCCTGTCTTTACTTGCTTGCTGAGCCTTTTGAGATCTGTGTAAAGCATATGATTTCTCTGTCTTCCTGCTCTTAATCTTATGTATTGTCACCAGTTCCTTCTTGGTCTTGCAGTTTTCATTTGCCTTTTGTCCTATAACAGTGTCAGAGTTGGTATCACATAGGGAAGGGGACCTCTGGATTGAGGTTTTTAAAAGCCTCTGGATCAAGTGTTTCTGTTCCTTAATTATCTTGTCATCTTGAGCAGGTGACTTCTGAGCCTTGGCTACTTTATCTGTAAAATGGGGAGAAGAAGAATCTTTATGCACATTCCAGGACTACTGTGATGATGAAATAGAGTAATATTAATGAAAACTAATGCTGTGAAGCACTTAGAAGAAATGTGTGTTTTCATTTCATACAAAAATCTGCCTGACGTTTCAGTGGTTAATCACTGATTAATCCTGCCCTAGAATCTAAAGGGTAAACCTGAGTACAGGCACATTTTAAAAATGGATCTTTGAGGGGTCAAAAAGTTGGATGACTAAAAAATAGCCTATAACCTTTGTGACATTAACCATCTATGTCCACAGCCATTGTCAAAGGCTAGTAGTTCACAGGCCGCAGAGTGGGGCCTTCAGAGATGCAGATGTGAGTGGTATTGTTTCAGGTCTCACAGGTATATCTGCCCACCTTTTTTTCCCAGTCTTGAGTCACATGGCAAATCCTCAATTCAAAGGTACAGGTATAATTATAAAGTACTTTAACATATACAGGTAGCCTTAAGTGCTTCCTTTTCTCAAAAGCGCTTCCACATGCACTCCACTCACTTGTGTTTTTTTGAGGGGGCTAGTGGGTAGTTTCAGACCAAGGAGGAAAGTTCAACAAGTTGAAACCAGGACAAGACTGTATACTGGATGGACAAGTCTAATAGCCTGTGCACTGGCTACCCAGATTATTTCCCCACAATTTGTTAATTGTTTTTCCTGGTTATTCTCCTGGTTTACTTCATGTCATTATGGACAGCCAGAGTTTTGTGAAGTAAGAACTGGAGACAGGAAGTAGTTATTTCGTTTCTGATGATTGTCTAGTCAGTGGTTCTCATTGAGCTGTAAAAGTATAGTTCCAGGGCTACTTACTTCTTCAGGCTGGGAGACTGGAGGCTGCCCTGTTATTTAAGTTAAATTTTTTTCTGTCTCAGACTTAAGCTCGGGTGAGGAACTCCTACGGCAGGCTGCCACCCATTGTTAGTTATTCTTTTGTATATATGACAGATTCCTCATATGCTCTTGTACATTTCTGAATTTCTTTCTGGAGGAGAAATGGAAGGAAACTGATCCAAGAAGATGATGGTATTATTTCTTTCTATATCAGATCCTGCCATCAGAGGCAGTTCCCTAGGATAGTCACTAGCATAACCAGAAGTTTCTTGTAGGTTGTGAAAATTTGAGTAGAAATATAAGGGATTGGGGATCACAACTAGAAACTGTGTGGAAAGGACTAGATGTTGGAGAGTATAGTGCCTGGATTTTGCATGAAACAGAATCTGAAGGCTCTTGAGAAAATTGAGCAGTGCAGTGGTCCAGACACCAGGACCCTACAAGGACTTGCTCTTTTCTACTCCCTTAGTTTGTCCTTATCAGCATGTGGTTAGGGGTTGCTAATTAGCCTGTTTGACACTTTAACTTTTGCACATAGGATAATGCCCCAAAGGTCAGATTTAATAAGCTCATTTTTCTGTCTGTTACATAGAAAGACTGTAAATGTTACTTTCCGTATATTCTAGTGTGTAAAGCTGTCACCTTTGTTGTCGCTGAAACTTATTTTTGGTTCTGGATGGGCAAACAGTATGGTGTATAGTGGAAGAGCATTGGGCTGGGGGTCTTGTTCTGACCACTGACCTTGGACAAATCACTTTTCTGGATCTCATATTTTTTTCTTGGATAGATTTGGGTAATCTGTGAAAACCCTTTCTACCCTTAAAACCAGTCTCTGATTTTAAGATAGGTTTTCACTTGGCTTATTTTGTAACTCAGTTTGTCCGGTGTGGTATCTCCTTAATGATGTCTTTTCTAGTATCCTTGTCTTGTTTGGTTCTTCAGGGTCCAATGGAGAGGACTGACTAAAAGCCACCAGTTGTAGATTTCAGGAACTGAGAGAATCAAGGCTTATGGTTTTATCATTCTGATGGAAGTAAACCCTGGTGTGTGTGTTTCTAAGGAATAGTTACATTAAATAATTTCATTGTCTGGATTTCTTTTGTACCATAGCCTACTCATGAAGGTTACTTCTCTTGTTTGGATATCTGGACGCTCTTTTTGGACTATCTGACAAGTAAAATTAAAAGTCGTCTGGGAGACAAGGAAGCAGTTCTCAACAGGTAAACCCTAGAATACTGATAACTAGAAATAGACATTTTCACCAGTTTTCCTTGTGACCTGAAGGAGCAGCCCTGTGACTGGATCCCTTAAGTGAAACAGAGTTGTATCCAGGCAGTAATGCCATCGAACAATTGTTTCTTCTTTTTTTCCCCCTTAAATATCCTATTTTCTTAAAATAGTTTTCCTGACTGAAAGATAATAAGTATTATACATTTTTTAGGTATAATAATGCTTTTGTGATGTGTTTAAAATCAAATATCTTTATCTTTAGAGATATAGATTGGAGGATTTTTGGATGAAATGATATGACATCTGGGTTTTACTTTAAAATAATCCACTGGGGGTAGAGGGGAAGTGCATTGGGATATAGTAGAAACAAGCTTGGCCATGTATTGAAAATGTATTGTAGTTAGTTAATGGGAACTTGGGGGTTCATTATGTTATTCTTATTCCTTTTGTATGTGTTTGGATATTTAAAATAATAAATACTGGTCGTGAAAAAGAATTTTTTGTTGGGGGGGTGCATTTTCTGGCCATCGAAACTGGGTCTCCTGAATTTCAGGTGAGCATTCTACCGCTGAACCCCCCCCTTGTACCCTAGAAAATATTTTTTTAAATAAAAAACTGGGGAGAGATTTAGAAAAATATAAAGCAGCTAAATTATCCATTGTCTACAACCAAGGGTGTTACTTTTTACCTTTTCAGAGTATTTTTTTTTAAAACAGAAAATGGGGAAATGCTTTTCTCCATATTTTTCTTAGGCCACATTTTTCTTGTTTGTAGGCAGAAAATACATTTCCTATATAGTATCATCCTTGTGCCTCTTCGGTTTTGTCTTTCATCAGTTAGTCCTGTATTTGACCATAGCTTGCTTCTAGGTAGGAAGAAGAGGAGGGCAGTTGGAGATTCAGCATGGTAGAAAAATAAGAGCAAGAGCCATAAAAACTGAAAGTAAAATGGCTGTTTTTCTTAGCAGAAATCACCCATCATGTTCTTGAGGCTGGATTTTGGTCACAGACTGACCAGGCAGTTATGAAAGCAATGAAAAGTACATTTTGTATTGTATGATCAGAGCATTCCTATTAAACTGAACCAGATTTTTATATTTCAAGCATGCAGTTAATGATATGGGGACACAAGGTACTTTCTCAGACTTAATGTGCTTAATAGATTTTACTCATTTGTTTGGTTATAGCTCTTGCTTCTTTATGCAGTATTTACAAGGGTAACTTCAGATTAGGTGGTCATTGTGTGTGAAACCTGACCAGTGAATGAGAGAAATTCTATAATGTGGAAGCCAAAACTGGGAATCAGACAGACCTACATTTGAATCTAGATTTATAGTCCTAACGGGGTGCCCTTGTGTAAGTTACTAACTTGGGGATGATGAGAGGTTGAGACATTTAAATGGTACAATGAGCTAGTGTATCTAGAATGCTTGAACATGCAATTGCATAGTGAATGGTACCAGTGTATTCTAGTTTGCTAGTTTCAGGAATGCAGCACACCAGAGATGGATTGGCTTTTAGTAAAAGGGGATTTATTTAGTTAAAAGTGTATAGTTCTTCAGAGGGAAGGCAGTTAACTTTCAACTGAGGTTCTTTCTTACATGGGAAGGCACAGGGCAATCTCTGATGGCCTTCTCTCCAGGCCTCTGGGTTCCAACAACTTTCCCTGGGGTGATTCCTTTCTGCATCTCCAAAGACCTGGGCTGAGCTGCGAGTGCTGAGATGAGGTATGCTGAGCTGCTTGGGCTGTGCTACATTGAGCTATCTCATTTAAGCACCAGCCAATTAAATCAAACATCATTCATTGCAGCAGGCATGCCTCCTAGCCGACTGCAGATGTAATCAGCAACAGATGAGGTTCACATGCCATTGGCTCATGTCCACAGCAGTAGAACTAGGCACCTTCACCTGGCCAAGTTGACACCTGAACCTAACTACCACACAGTGGTTGATGGTGGAGTCAATGAACTTCCCTTCCCTGGAAGTATGCCAAATGGAGGGAGGTAGAGAGGAGAATCCCTGCTGGAAAGAAAGGTTGAACTAGACCTCTAAACCCCTACCTACTGCTGAGGGTTTTAAATTTCTTATTCTAACCAGAATTTGTACTTTTGTTCCCCAAACATTATTTTTGTGATTGTAAGATAGCTAGGGTTGTTGATGTTAGGTGAAATATGGTTATGGGTAGCACATTCATGTATCAGAAACTTTATTGCATAACAGTAGATTTGATCTTGTGGCCAGCTTTAAGTAATTGTGTTTTTGAATAAGATTCTTCAAAGAAAAGGCGCTCCTCCAAATTATCCTTTTAGAATGCCAAACAGGTAAATGTCTGGCTCCAGAGGCTCTGCCTGATTTTGCTCTGTTTAACGATAGATAATTCCTTTCCATTTCTCAGAGTTGGTGGGAAAATAAACTGAGAAAATGATGGATATGAAGATGCTTTTTAAAGCACAGTACAAACGGGAGGTGTGAAGGGCATGGTTCCATTGAGAAAATAATATACACTAGCAGATTATTGTACCCAGGAGGAGCAGTGGCATAGACAATTTTAATTCCTTTTCTGCTTCGTTGTAGCAATGTTACTTGTTGTGAAGTTAAACACTGATCCTTTTTTTCTTACAAAATGAGCATGATAATCCCTCTCTTGCAGGGTGGTTAGGAGTCAAGGAGATAATTTATATAAAATGTGTGGCACAGTGGCTGGCATATATTACGCCAGCGTAATAAGTTTGTACCCTTGTCTAACTGTAACCATAAGTACGTGATAAATGGTTACAGTTAGACAAGGGTAGTCATAAGTACTAGAATGGGTTACTGCCATTTGACTATGGTGGTGACCGTGGAGTTAAGTGACAGAGCACCTAGACAGCCTAAAAACCCATAGCCCACCTGCAGATGTTGATCTGCCCTGCCTAGGCTTCTGTTTCCTAGCATCACAATTGGCAGTGGTTCTGGCAGACTACTTTAAACTCTGAATTTTTCTCATGAATAATTTCATTATCATCCTGAATGAGGCTTTCTAATTTTTCACGAATTATTAAAAAAACATAACCTTATAACAATTTTCTGCTCTTTTTTTTTAAAAAAAATGAAGCACCCCTCAAAGTTGATCTGTTGTTTATGTTGTTAAATAATAACCACTGTCTGGGGAAACTGCTTGTCTGAACAGATACCCACTAATGGTCTTGGGTAATAAGCTACGGAAGAGGAGTATGAGATAGTCCACTGGGTGTGTGAAGAAAATTTTTGAACTTCAATTTATATATGTTTTTGTGATATCCCTTACATTATACATATATATGAGAGTGTGTTCAAATTTTTTTAGATGAAGTTTAAAAGTTTGGCGGTCACTGCTCGAGGGTATGAGGGTCCCTAAGCTATCAGAGGTATACTATTTGCAGAAATAGCTGACAAAAAGCAGTAGTTGCTGGTAATTACCACAATCGTTTTAACTAAGAGCCTGGAAATGTGATCAAATATTTTTCAACTGGTAAAATATATCTGGATGCTTTTGAAATCATATTTGTGTCTCGAGCCAGAATTTCAGAAGTGACTGATCTTGCAGGAAGTAGTCAAGAATGTTTTCTTGGAGTCTTAAATGGGGGGACGTAGGTGTGGTTAAGGCACAGAGGCAGCACTCAGTTCCTGTCCCTTGTGGTTTAAAGGTTTTGCATCATTCATCACAACAAAGTGGTAGGCATTGTAGGCTACAAATTTAGAAGCACAAATGTACATGGGTTTATTTTGGTCGTAGGAGCTAGGAAATTGGAGCTCTTTGTGTTCTTTCTCAGTGAGAATGCTCAAGAGTTTCTTGATCATAGGACATCAGAGCTGATGGGATTTTAGAAAAACTCGAGTCCCAGTATTAATGGAATAAATATTTTGTAACCCAGCCATTACAACTGCATTTTGCTGAGCAGAATTGCTGATGGGATTGATTGTCCTCATTTGCTATTCTGAGATCCAGATGGTAGTAGGGAGAGATCTGAATTTCATCTCCTTTTCCTCATTTGTACTTTGGGGATGGTTTTGCCTACCTCCCAGTAGTTGAGGAAATTAAATAAACCAATGTGTTTACCCTACCTTGAGTACCAGTAGTTACTTCATATATAAATATTAGTTCTGTTCCCTTTTCTTTTTTCTCATTCCCTTCTCTTTGTATTCATTAGTGTGAGTGGAGCTGCCTATATAGAAACTTATTTTTACAGGAAGATGAAGAAACCTGAAGGGTGTTAAGCAACCTAAAGCCAAAGAGTCATGTCCTGTGAACTCCTTTGTCACAAGAACAGTGGCAGGTGCTGGCCAGGGACCAGCAGTTGGGTTCTGAGGCATATCAGGCTGGACTGTAAACAGATGTGGGTGAGCGTGAGAAAAATTGCTGTTCTCTTTTTGAAGTGGGTTATGCTGTTGATTAAAGAGGAAGTGCTGTTGTGACACATGGCATTTTGATACTGTTAATAAAAGGTGTTAGTTAGGATTAGGTCACAGTTCCACTAGCTTTTTAAAAGCTCCTGCTAAGAGAAATTAACTGGCCCAAAGAGCAAGTGAATGGGGCTTTAGTTATTTTATTGTGTTAAAAAAGCTACCTAGGACAGTGCTTCATCCTTTGTAGTTCTCTAACTTGGAATTTTGCCTGTTTATCTCCTCAGTGTTTGTTCATCTCTTCGTTCATTTGTTCTTTTATTCATTGATTAATTCATATATTTATTGAGAACCTACTAATGTGGTTTCCTTAACATACATAGTTTTAAGTCTCAATTTATGAGATCAATAGGTTTATCTTCATTGTACATGTAAACACTTAATGCTGTAAATTTTCCTCTGAGCACTGCTTTAGCTTTATCTGGCAACTTTTTTTTGGTGGGGGTGGGAGTGAGAGTGGGGTTGAGGAGGAGATAGGGTACATGGGCTGGGAATCAAACCTGGTCTCCTGTATGAATCTGACAGCTTCTAATGTTTTGTTTTTTCGTTTTCATTCAGTTCAAAATGTTTTCTAATTTCTCTTGAGACTTCCTCTTTGCTGTTTAATTTCTGGATACTTGATGGGGATTTTCCACATATCTTTCTGTTGTTTTCTAATTTTGTTATAGTCTGTGAACATAGTTTATGTGATTTCAGTTCTTTTAAGCCTATTAAGCTTTGTTTTATAAATGTCAGGTTAGGTTGGTGGGTTCCATGTCTTATTTACCTTTGCTGCTTTTCCATTTGTTCTGTCAGTTACTGAGAGGGGTCCATAATTGTGGGTTTGTCTTTTTCTCCTCTCATTTCAATAAGCTTTTGCTTCATGTAGTTTAAGATTGTGTTATTTGCATACATTTAGTTTTCCTTTTCAGTTTATCTCTTGAATGTTTGGTTATTTCTCTTTGTATAGTTTTTAGTGTTACTTTAGGTATTATACCTACTTAGCTTTTCACATGGACATTTTACCACTTCCAGTGAGACAAAGAAACCTTACCGCCTTGTAGGTCCCTTTCCCTTCTGCTTGTGTTGAGGTTACCATATGCTTCATGTCTACACTCCATCAGTTGTTGTTTTCATTATTGCATTCAGCCGTCATTCATATTTTAAAGATCTAAAGAGAAGAGAAATAACCCATTATATTTACCCAGACATTTTCCTATTCTGTTGCTCCTCCTGCATTCTTGAAGTTCCAGGTTTTTTCTCATGCTGTTTATCACCACCTGAAGAACCTCACAGAGGATGGTTACAATAGCTGCTTTAAAGTCTTTAATAATTCCAACATCTGTGTCATCTCAAGATTGGCATCTGTTAATTGTCTTTTCCCTTGAAAAGCGTTTAATACTCTTTGTTCTTTGCATGTCAGGTTATTTTTTTGTTTTCTTTTACCTGTTCGCTCTACAACCTTAAGTGTGGCTTCCATTTTCACAGTCAATTTATGGTTAAAGATGGCTGAATCTCCAGACATCATACCCACGCACGATTCAGGCAGCAGGAACGAGAAGGGGGAGACATTGGGAAAAAGAAGCTCTCCCAGAAGTTCCACCCAAAAATTTATTTTAATATCTCTTTGACTACCCCTATATGCAAGAGAGACTGAAAAATGTTTCCTTTTGGTTGTCCCCAGTGCCCAGAATGCATTTGCTAAGGAAGAGGAGGAGAATGGCTATTGGATAGGCTAACAGAATCTCAGCCACACCCATACACTCTCCCATATCCTTGCTCTAGCCTGGATCCTGTTTAGGATTAATTTTCTAAGGGGTGTGTTTTTGTATAGCCAGAGTTGCCAACTTCCAAGAAGAATTTTAGGTCTAACTCAGGGTTATCCTTTGCATATGAAGACCCTAAATTCCGTTTTAGCTCAGCAAGATAATTTATATATATAACATATTTTATATATAACATATATATATATATATATATATAACATTTTATATAACATATTTCTTTTAGCCAACATTCTCTTTCTTCAATATACGGATTGCCCTCTGGTCTTATGTAGAGTTTCCTAGCAGAGATGAAGATATTTTGGTCCACTATGGCAGTTTATAGCATGGAACTTATGTAAATTTAGAAATTTAGGTCCCAGAGCAAATGGCAAATATAAACTCCAGGACTAAGTGTTTGTCTGATTTTACGTTTCTGTGAAGTGTACTGAAATGGGGTTTCAGCTCTAGCTGCCATTTTCCCCACAGATGTTGCCAAGTTTTTAGTAATTTATCCTGCTATCGTCTTTCTTGGGTCATGCTGAGTTGTCAATCTAGTGTAGGCCTGGAGTTTAAGTTTGTAAAGTAATTTGCAGACATTAAGGGACTCAGTGTTGAGGTTGGGGATAGGGGAGAAGGGCTAGTGTCCCTGACTTTAGTCAAGAAATGAGCTGTTGTGTCTACCAAACTCAAACCTTATGGTCCAGAAGGAATTGTAAGTGATCTTTAGACTGTTACTACAGTTTCTGCACATGGGTATAACTCTTAGACTGGATGGAATATGGTTGTTCTTGGCATCTGATACCTTGTGACTTTGGGTATCTTGATATCCCAGTCCTTACTTGTAAAAGTTGTTGTATGAGCCAGGAGCCCTTCAAGAAAACAGAAACCATACTTAATTAACAGAGAATAAAATGTAGAAAACTGTTTAAACAGGTTTTACAGGACTGGAAGAGCAAAAAGGAAATACTGAAATAACACAGTTGATAACTGCAGCAAGCAGTTCTTCCCATAGGGATGAGGCACTAAGAAAAGGCTGGGCTTGTGTCTGATGCTCCTTTTATCTACCTTGTCAACAGACGAGTAGAACATGTGGAATAAAAATAAATAATAGGGGAACAAATGTTAAAATGAATTTAGTTTGAAATGCTAGTGATCAATGAAAGTGAGGAGTAAGGGGTATGGTATGTATAATTTTTATTTAATTTTTCCGATTTTGTTTTATTTCTTTGAATAGATGCAAATGCCAAGAAATGATCATGATGATGAATATGCAACTATGTGATGATATTGTGAATTACTTATTATATATGTAGAACGGAATGATCAAAATGGGAATGTTTGCGTTTGTTTGCTGTTTTTTGGTATTAAAAAAATAAAATTAAAAAAAAGAAAGAAGAGGTTGGGGTTATTGAAATGGAGGCGATCAGAGGGCCGGTCCCATGGAGCTGAACTCAGGCCTGAGGAGAGGGTACCATTCAGCCACCACAGAAACTCAGAGGCTGTGGCCTGGCTGCTTGTGGCCCTCTCCGGGCACAGTAAGCCGGGTTCTGGTAATGTGAAGAGCGGGTAAGCACTGCTGGGTTGACGCTGCCAGGGCAGCAGGCCCACGTGAAGAATGAAGGGCCTTTGTACCTCTGCCTTCTGTCTTCTGGTCTTCCTCCCGTGCTCTTATTGGCACAGCCTAATAGGAATCTAGCTGGCAGAGGAGAAGTGTACTTAGTCTCAGCCCTGGCATCATTAGAATAGATGGGAGCTGAAAGACAATAGCTTAAAAACCAACATGGTTGACTTATTGGTTTGTTAAATGATGCCAGAATGCAATATACCAGAAGTGGGTTGGTTTTTATAAAGGGAATTTATTAAGTTATAATTGACAGGTCTAAGGCCATAAAAATGCCCAAACGAAGGCATCCAGCGAAAGATATCTTGATTCAAGAAGGGCAGATATCTGTCACATAGGAAGGCATATGGCTGACGTCTGCTAGTCCATGTTCTAGTTCCATTGCTCCCAGCTTCTCATGCCAGTAGTTTCCTCTCTAAGCATCTGTGGGCCTTCACTTAACTCCTCAGGACACAACTCTGGGTTCTGGCTTGCTTAGCTTCTCATGGGAAGGCATATGGCGACATCTGCTGGGCTCTGCCTCTCCAAATGTCCGTGTGTAGTAGGTATCTGCTCTCTCTGTAGGCACTCCAAATATCTCTAAATGTCTGTCTCTCCCAGCTCTGATACAACTTTTCTCCAACTGTCTGCACCTGAGGTTTCTCCAAAATGTTTCCCCTTTTAAAGGACTCATGTAAACTAATCAAGACCCACCTTGAATGGGTGGAGACATCTCCATCTAATCAAAAGGTTACGCACAATTGGTGTGGAGAGAGTATGATCAGAAGTTCACACCAACAGTTGAGTGGATCAGTCTCCATGGAAACAGTCTAATCAGTGGATTCACCCTAAATAAGTTTGGCCCCACTAGATTGGATTAGGAAATGGACATGGTACATAACACCTTCACACTGGCCCAGATGGTTATGCTTTAGGAGTGGAAATAGTCTTTTAAGTTATCTTAGAAGCATTTCTGAAAAAGCAAGAATTTAGGAAATGTGATTTATTCTTGAAAATTACAGTCTGTTGAAATTGAAGAACCAAAAAGATATGACATATGAAAAACACTGTATCAAAATGGTAGAAGTCCTTCTTTATTAGTAATTGCATTGATTGTAAAGGATTAAACCCTCTGATTAAAAATCAGAGATTGGCAGAATGGATAAAAAACATGGTCCAACTGCATGCTATCTATAAGAGACTCACTTTATATTAAAAAACATAAATAGTTCAGAAGTACGAGGGTGAAAAAAAGATATTCCGTGCAAATAGTAACCAAAAGAGAGCTGGCCTGGCCATACTGATATCAGACAAAATAGATTTTAAGACAAAAATTATTATCAGAGATGCAGAAGGACGTTATATGATGCTAAATGGGTTGGTCAGTCCGTCAAGAAGATAAAAGGTGCCTGGGGCATAGTTAAATACCTTGCTACTGCCCACTCAGACACATACTTGCCAACCCATAAACTAAGCATCGGGATCTTAAATCCTTCTTCTATATGGTAATCCCACTTGGATGCTTCCCCCTTCATAGTGCAAGAGGCCTTTGTGAAATTTTAGACTAAAAGCTTCTTTCACCTGTTGTTGAATTTCTCCTGCCATGTAGGTACGAAGATGCCCTGGTCCTCTTGCTCACGGAGGTGTTGAATCGAATCCAGTTTAGATACAACCAGGCCCAGCTGGAAGAGTTGGATGATGAGACTCTGGATGATGATGTAAGCTGTGTACCCTGATTGACCTTAATTCACTGTCATGTATGAATCATAATAGATACATGGAACTATAACCCCTCTACTTTGGAGACCAGTTTTAAACCAGAGTGGTCATCTGATTTGTGTTGTACATTTGAAAATTTCACTTCTCCTACTGGTCTCTGAAAATTTGACAGGCATTTTTACCTAAATGGAGTGCCAGTAGAGGAACCATATGTATGATGAAAAGTGGTTTAATGTGGATCCTTTATCCTTCCTGTTTCCCCTATCTTGTACTCCCTGCCCACTCCCCACCTCAGGCAACAAATAAAAGCTAGTGGACACTAGTAGAAGTAGTTAAACTGACATGCTTAGATTATAAGGCTAGGATGAAATGAAGACTTCAAATGTATTTTGTTTATGAACTGATAAAATCTTGAATTTATTGATGGTGGTTTGCCCAGCACTGATAAGGAAAACCACTTAAGGACACTACCCCAGTGTTTTTCTTAACCACCAGGCACTTTACATATTTCAAGTCACTAGTATAGTTCTCAAGCTGTGGCATGGCCAAGAGCTTGAGGGTAGCTGTGGTTGGTAGAAATCTCCAGCCTTGGAACTTAATGGCCTAGATTTGAACCTCTGCAGCCTTGGTCATGGAGGAGATAGGTCTGGACATTGAATTTCTCTAAACCCCAAAAGGAAATTTGGGGGTTGTACTGACTTTGTGTGACGATTACATGAGGTAACATGTGGAAGGACCAAGCTGAGTGCCCACTCATAAATAGGTGCTTAGTAAACTTCAGTTTCACTTCTTGTCAACTGTAGGATTTAGGCCAGGGCCGCTCAAATGTCGGTGTGGATAAGACTCACCAGGACAGCTGGTTAAAATAGATTCTCACTCATTAGGTCGGAGTGGGGGTTTTGGGGGGCACAGACTCTGCATTTCTAAGCTCCCAGGTGCTGTTGGTGCTGCTGATTGGAGTGACCCCGATTTAGTTAGTTTAGTTACACTTATGAACATGGTCATGGACTGTCCTAGAACGTGTGTGTGACCAGTTACTCTAGGAGGGATGAGATCGAAGGGACTCATCATCTTACAAGTGGCTCTTTTCTCTCTGTATTCTTATAATTCTTTGAGGAAAGTAGGTTATTCTGTTAAGTGGATCACTGTAATCATTTTGCTTTCTGAGGAAACAGCTTTTATGGAATTAATCCATTGGATTCTTAAAAATATTCTAGCTTGGCCTGTAACAAATAACCTGGTTGCATCATTTTCCAATTCTTCATATTTTTCTATCTTTGAGAGTGGACTTGAGGCCAAGAACAGATTGGTAGAGAAGATGACTAAATTCTTCCTATCTGGGAGAGCTGATTGCTCTGTGTTTCCCTCCACAGCAGCAGACAGAGTGGCAGCGGTACTTACGCCAGAGCTTGGAGGTGGTAGCCAAAGTGATGGAGCTTCTTCCCACCCATGCCTTCTCAACACTGGTAACTAGTCATCTGGGAGGGGAATGAAGATTCTGGTAATTTCCCTGTACATATGGCATGATGAGAAAAACTTTTTTGCTTACTTATATCACAAAGTATTTCAAATCAACCTTTGGAAACTGTTTTTCTTACCCAAACTCTTGGATATAATATGGATTTTACTGATGCTTTAATGTTAATGTCTTCATTGATAGCTCAAAAATGGCCAGAGCAGTTAGAGGAGATAATTATTTATGAAACTTACATTGCTGAAAATTTAGCCTTAGTAAAGTCCACTCTCAGCAAATTGCTAATGTTCTCTGCCTGTGGTGGAGTATTTTTTCAAAGGAACTGATTCTATTTTACTTGGTAGTGCTTACAGAAATTTTATTATCTGAATAGATTTTGTTAAGTCCATCTCTTCTTCAAGGGCAATATAATTTATTGGGGTTAGCTTTTGCATTGTGTGCCCAGCTGTGTCTTGTAATCTCTGTCATAGAAAGTGCCATTTTACTTTGCCATATACCTTTCTTAGAAACCTATCTGTCACAGTAAGGTCTTATTTTTATCTTAATGTATGGCATTAGTGAGTAAATAAAAAATAGAAATAAAAAAATACACCTCTGGTTATGAAATCTTGTTTTCTAAATCAACAGGGAAACTGACCTTCAGATAATTTGTCCCATCTTTTCGCTTTGCCACGTACTTTTTTTAATAAAAAAAAAGAAATTTATTAGAGAATTTATGACAATCATGCATAAAATACTGGCTTCCCATATATCACCCTACCACCAGCACCTTGTATTGGTGTGGAGCATTTGTTACGCTGGATGACAGCACTTTTTTATAATTGTGCTATTTTTTTTAACAGTAGTTACCTTTGTTGCAATTGATGAAAGATTATTAAAATTTTGCTATTATCTATTGCCCATAGTTTACATTAGATGGGTTTTTTTCCCCTAACTGTTCAAGTCCTATATTTTATCTTTTAATTTTTGTTTTAGTAATGTAAACATTTTTAAGTTTCCCCTTTAATCACATTCACCTCTATAATTCAGTGCACTCATAATAATGTGCTACCATCACTACCATTCATTTTTAAGTCTTTACTCTCAGCCTGTATAAAAAATCTGTAGAAGTGAGGCATCAACTCCCCATTCTCTAATCCCAACCTTCTCCTGGTAACCTATTTTATAAATTCTAACTCTGTGAGTTTGCTTATTATAGTTAGTTCATATCAGTGATATCGTACACTATTTTTCCTTTTGTGTCTGGCTTTCGTCACTCAACATAACGTCCTCAAGGTTCATCCACATTGTCGCATGCATCAGGGACTGCATTTGATAATATTCTGTCGTATTTATATACCACGCTTTCTTTATCCTTTCATCAGTTGATGGACACAGGGTTCTTTCTGTCTTTTGGCAATTGTGAATAATGTTACAATGAACATGGGCACTTAATAAGGTCTATCTGGTATGTCTCTTAAGCGGTAGGGTTTCTTTTGGATTTGATGTGAAGTAAGGCCCCGTCTCAGAGCTCCAGAAGGTATAGATCATTTTGGGACGTGGTGCCTTCTGACCTGTACATAATAGTCACTTTTACTTTGCTTGAAAAAAAATGTGTCAAATTGATGTGTTGTTTTCCTTCTTATTCCAAATAGTAATTATTAATGATTTCTGTTGGGAGGAGGTTGCCCTGAGGAGGAACCACCTCTTTTTATTTGCATGAGAAGGGTCCCAGAGAATAGATTTTGATCCTGCCTCCCACCCCCACCCCCTTGGTACGTGTAGTATTGTAATGTTAAAATGCTGTTAAAAGTTGCGTTTATGATTGTTAAGAAATCTTTGTTTCTTTGTTTTCAGTTCCCTGTTCTTCAGGACAATTTAGAAGTTTATCTGGGGTTACAGCAGTTTATAGTTACTTCAGGGTCAGGTAAACTGGTTTTATTTTCTAATTTAACCAAACAGTAAAAAAAAAAAAAAAAAAATGGGATTGATATTTAATTATTGCCTTTTTACTGTCAGAACATGATTTCTCCACTGCCGCCTCTTTGCCTCTCCATCTCTCCCCACTTCTAAACAGGGAAAACTTAAAAAAAAAAGAAAGTCATGAAAAAGGAGCTCTGGGGAAGGGAAAGATGAAGTTATAACAGTATATTCTAGAGGTGTTTCAGTTAGAGAAAAGAAGCTAATTTACAGCAAAGAGGTAGGACTTACTAAAACCCTAAATTGGATTATTCCTTATATCTTTTAAACCAGCAAGTAATCTTAATAATAATATAATAATAACCTTAGACTTTTCCTGCATATGTGCACTTTCTTTTTTGTTTTTTTTCTAATCAGGACATAGGAACAGCTCCAGAGCAAGGAAAATAACTGATAGTTAGTAATTATTAGCTTTTCTGTTGTAAATTGCCCTGAATATAACTAGTTGGGAAGGTTGTCATTCAAAGTTTCACCTGCTTGAGGTTTAGAGTTAGCATTTTGTTATCTTGTTAATATTAATAATGATAATAATAGCTTCCATTTGTAGAACATTCATTACGTGCTAGTCACTACATTAAATGGTTTACTTATGTTATCTCATTTAATTCTCACAGCTGTCCTGTGAGGTGTAAGAACTATGGCTAATTACCTCTATTTTACAGAAGAGGAGATTGATGTTCAGAGATGTTAATTTATCCAAGGCCACATAGCCCATTAGTACTAATTTCCCAAGATGGTATAAAGGGAAGTGATAAAAAGTTGAATTAACTAAAATCTGACATTCATTTTGCTGCTTGAAAACACCAGAAACCTAACATTGTGTTTACAAGCGTGCATGTCCTCTGCTGCACAGCCTATGCTTCCCTCTGCTCCTCGTAGGGTTTTCTTATAGGAGTTGTTCCTGGTTCTGACCGCAGCCCCTCTGTTGTATAACTGAGTTCTTTCAGCCTGGCACAGAACTGCCCAGAGTGCAGCCCATCTTGGGGAGAAGCTTGTTATTCATGGCAGAGCCTCCACAGGAGGCTGTTCTGAGGCTGCCCTTCTCAGTGGCCCATGACGGCTTGTTTCCATGACTGTGGGCCCCAGGAGGTTGATGGGACTTGGCATGCCCCAAGTGCAGGGCCAGGCTTTGGAGACAGGGTAAGAATAGTTTAGAGAGAACTTTAAAAGACTGCTTTTCAAGGCAAACTTTCCTGTAAAGTATGCTGTCAGCACTAAGGAGAATCATTTGACTTTCTACAAATGTTGTGGTTGTTTCCAGAATCCATTCTTGGGAATAATTTGTGCCCAGGTGGTCTCTCCCTCAGGGCTCCTATTTAAATTAGAATGTTCTCAGGACTCTATAGCCATTATTCTTAATCTTGAGAAGAAAAATAAAACAAATATGTACCCTTCTTCCCAATCAACCCCCCGTACATTTCCTTTCCAGTGTTATAACTGACTCTTACGTTACATTGAGTTTGTCTTCAGGTGAAAATCTGCAGTGAGTCTTAAATCTTTTTTTCTGAGATATAACTGATAACTCAGAGATGATAGCCTGATTTATTTTTTTCTAGTTGAAATATTTCATACCTGCCCTCATTGAAGTCCATTTACTGGGTATGCATGGCTCTTCACATTTATGAACCTCATCTTCAGCACTGGTTCTTGGTGCATGTGTCAATGGTAAAACCTCTCAGGCCAAAGAAGTACTTATTTGCCATTTTAAAAGGAGTTCTTTTATCCACGATGAAGCTCTATTTCTTGGTGGCCTAAAAGTTAAGATTTCTATGCAAAAGCTGTTAAAAAATTGAAATTCTTGAGTTCATTTTGTTCTCTGGTTCCCATGCCCCACCCCAACCCCACCCCAGGCTAACCTCTACCCTATATTCATCAGCCTTTTTGCTGCTTAAGAGAAACCTTGTTCTCAGTTCTGCTGATAGGGTCTGGCCTGTTCCTTTCATCCACATTTCCCCTCTAGCCCAGTCTGTAATTCTTAGGTCATTCTGGAGCCTGTGGCTACCATGGTTCTTGCCCTCTTCCGGTGCTGTGGTCCTTTATAACAACAGAATACACAATTTGGTTAGCAGTGACAGTTAACAGGGTTATTAGCCAGCCCAGAGGGCCTTCTGCTGATCTTCCTGCTGCCAGAGAGAAGTTGGCTAACTCAATTCCTCAGTAAAGACCAAGGCAAAAGTGTTCTGTGTCTGTGGCACAGCAGTTGATGTGTGCCTCTCTTGCTCTTGGGAGCCCTCATTGGCTCTTACTGTTTGTCTTTCCTATCTTTTGTGGATTAAGAAATCTTATTGTTTTTCCTTTATACAACATTTCTGTCATTATATGGCCCTGACATATTTATTTTGTATTTGACTTCTGCCACTTCTCATAGAGAGATCTTCACTTGTTGGGACAGCCTTTCTCCTGAGTAACCCCTTTAACTTTTCCAGTTAGCGATGTGAGCTTTCCTGCCTAAGAGATCTTTTCATCTATAATATATAAGATTTTCTGACTTGAATTCTTTGTTCTACTGGGATTCAGTTTTGACTTGTTTGTTCTCTCAGAATTGAATACCTCACATGCTAATTTTCTAACACTCCCTTCCCTCTCCCTCTCCAAAAATGGAGTGGATTAAGCTTAACGTTAAGATTTTTTTCCAGGGTAGTGATTTATTAGGGAGCTGTTTTTTGGATGTGACTTAGAGAATACCTGGGCACTTCAGGATGAATTGGTTTGTGGAAGATAGTACTTCTTTTAGTGTTACCTTGATATTTTCTCTCTCTAAACCTATATATAGCAGTATTCTTATCTAAAGGTTTTACTTTGCAGATGTTCTGGGCTGTTAGGAGAAAAATCTAAGCCTAAGCCAGATAGAAGAAAATGTGGGTGAATCTGAACAGCTTTTCACTGTGGGAGCTCTGGCCCACCCTCTCAATTTTGCTTGGTGCCTTGAATGGTTTTGTGGTGGTGATGACACTGATACTAAGTTTCTAGGTGAGACTTGGGGTGAGGAGGATGCTTTGATTTGGGTTTCTTTCTGCCTGTGTGTTTGGCCTGCCTTGTAGATAGAGTAGAAAAGCACCAGCTGCAGTCTCAACTAACATGAACCTTAGATGGTACATACGTAGTAAGTAGAACCCTGTGGAATTGTAACAATGTTAGGTCAGAAACAGTCAAATATCAAGTTTCATGTGGTTCAAATGAATAGTTACACACTCGTGCATGTATACCAGGAATTCCAAACTGTTTTCCATCTGTGTACATTCTTTGGTAGACAAAGTAAGGTAGATTTAGAGAGGAGTGATAGGATAATAAGGTTCTCAGAAGGAGGGTGACATGGGAAATGGAAAGAAGGGTATCTAATCCGGAGGCGTTTTGGGAGAATGCCACTACTGTCTTCACATCTCCCCATAGCTATTCTGTGTTATCAGACTTAACGCTTGTTTTATGTTCTCCCTTAAGGAGAGGACTAGGGACAAAAAGGTGGAATTGTAGGGACAGATTTTCCCTGCATTTTTGTCCAAACTATCCAAAGATGGAAGGATTCCATCAGGAGCCATTGAGCCTCCTGGTACTCAGTAGAGGAGTCCAGGAAGAGACTGAAGGCCCAGACAGTGAGGGGTAAATGCCATGGGGAGGACTTATGCGCCAGATGGATCTGCAGATGCAGGGAGCAAAAGGGCAGAGTGGGGAGACTTGGTCAGGATGACTTTAATCGGTCTTGTAACTGTCTATTAAGGACCATACTCAAATGGAAACTTGATTTAGGATGATACTTTGATTTGATTTTTAAGAGAAACGCAGAATGTTTCCCTTATATGCTTAAAATATTTAAGAACTGGGTATTTAGTCATAGGTATTGAGTACAACGAATAAGTTGAAAACTAGTGGAGCTTTGTAGGAGATGGAGCAAAGGAAAAATGATGGACTGATTCTGTAACCTGTCCCGTTACTCTTTGAAAAAAAGCTTTTTTCTTTCCTCTTTTGGGGCCTGTACTATCCCTATACCCAATTCCAGTGTAAGTTTGTCACCTAAGGGTTTATTTTGCATAGAACACTAAGGCTTAGTTGATGTGCAAAGGAGCAACAGGTTTTAAAAAGTTTATTCCATGTGTTCATTTACATAGCTCTAACACTGAGAAGGGCTTTGCTGTTCAGAAGGTGATAATTTTGGTACCTTTTTTAACTGAGAGATTAGGGCTTTCTTGTGTTATGCCCATGAAGGCAGGGTTTTCTCTTTCATGGCTAGAAATACCTTGTGGTTCTGTTTGTTCTGTGGGTTCGTCTGCTTGCTCTGTGCCTGGAGGAACTGGCTCCTTCTCCCTTAGACGCCCGCGCTAGCAGCCTCCACTGGGCTTCTGGAGGCTGAGAAGTCTCTCTGCTGTACCAGGTACTATTCTCCATGTGGACTGTAGGAGGAGGGGGCAGGGTAGTTTGTGGCAGATTGAAACTGGCCTTTGTTATTGGTTTTCTCTTGGTACGGTCCTTTTCTGGTTTGGTCCTTCCTTTTGTTCTCCTGTACCTTAGCAGGTGAACCATTATGACCTAGCTCTGGCCAAAGTCTTCTCTTTGCCATGCTCTGCCCAGAGGATACCCTGCCTCTCAAGGGCTGTCACAGGCTCTCTTCCTAGCTTTGCTACCTGGAAGTTGGTGTAGGATCTGGGGCATATTAACTTGTGGTTTCATCTACTGCTTTCTTCACAGGTGTTCAGCCTTACTGTTTTCTTCTCCATAAGTTTTGCTTATCCATAGTCTCCTTTAAATAACAAAAATGAATATTCCAAAGGAGAGTATGAGGAAATGAAGCCCCGAAATTTGCCATTCAGCTCTAGTTTGCTATCTGTTCTATCATATCTAATTGATTCATACATTTATGGTTACCCACTCTGTGCCAAGCACTGTGCTGATGTGTAACTCCCCATAGGAGTTCATAATCCAGTAAGTGGATATACTTGCAAATCATTAGTTTATCTCCATATGTGTTCAAGGTGTGATGGGAGGGGGATGCAGGAGGGGACAGGCATGTTCTCTGTGTTGGGAAAATGGGGGAAAGGGGCTTCACAGAAGAGATGATACTTATGTGAGTATGAAAGATTTGTAAGAACTGGCCAGCTTTGAATAGGAAGAGGATGAAATGATGTACAGTCCAGGCAGAGAAAAGCACTTAGAGGAGAGACATGAGAAGCCAGAGAGTTACCTATGGGTCCAGATGATACAGTGCAGTAGTAGAAGGAAGTGAGGTCATGGGAGGCCTCTTTGTTGATGCTGGGAGTTGGGGTTTCCCTTTTTAGCCCAGAGAGACCCACTGAAGGGGTTTACCACCTTTTGTAAGGGGAACTGTGTACTTAGCGGTCTTTCTTCTGGCCTGAAAATTCTTATTGTCTTTATGCACAGTAGTAGGAGAGGTACATAGGGCCAGGAGATGATAGGTGGTTTTTTTCTCCATCATCTGTGCATCCTCCTTGCTTAGCTGGAAGAAATTATTTTGAAAAGTAAGAAAGTTTCAGGTCTTAGAAAATCACCTCTTTGTTATAAGAATTACAAACATTGAATAATACTTTGTAGTTTACATTCTAACTTAGCCCTTCCAGTAGTCTGGTGAATTAAATAGTAGCATATTTTTTCCCAGAGAGTTAAATGAGGCGTAGAACCACGAAGTGACAGGGACTCTACCTCTTCTGAATGTAAGTCCTGGGCCTTTTATTCCATATAGTGTCACTTAAAACCCCTTTAGGGTAGAAAGCTGAGTGTGCGCCTGTTTCTTGTAGCAGGACTGAATCCCACCTATCAGGTGATGGAGATTTCATGCAGAGACAGGGCCGTGTGAAAAAGGTAGCAGATTTGGAGTCACATAGATTTAGCTTAGAATTCCAGCTCTGTCCTGGAAATGTGATCCTTCTTGGGCAAGTTCCTGAGCCCCCTTGGGTGTATGTTTCCTGAGAGGTAAAATTGGTGGTATCAAGTGCCTCCCTCACGGGCCAGAAGAATCAGATGGGGTGTTTATTTAGTCCAAGGTGGACCCCCCCGCACAATCGTCCCCCCTCTTCCACACTGTCTATCTCTCCCTCTGGAACACATGTGCATAGGGCTTCAGGTCAGACTATGCCTGGTTCTGCTGCTCCAGTACTGGGAAGCAGTCTGCGGATTGCTTTGTTTGAAGGATGGGCTTCACTAATGTGTAGCTTGTCTGGCTGAGCTGTGATCTGTAGTGGTAACTAAAGCGTGTTCTTTCCATGAAAAATTGTTTGCGGTGTTGTGTTCCAGGACACAGGTTGAACATCACAGCGGAAAACGATTGCCGGCGATTGCACTGTTCCCTGAGAGACTTGAGCTCCCTCCTGCAGGCTGTGGGCCGCTTAGCCGAGTACTTTATCGGGGATGTGTTTGCTGCGCGGTTCAGTGATGCCCTCACAGTCGTGGAGAGGTAGGCCATTGCATTATGGAGCCGTTCCTGGTTCAGAACTCAGCTTTAACTTCTATTATGAAGGATAGCATATTGCCAGATAGCTTCCATTTTGGCACCAGGTAATTCTAGGCTCTGCCACATACAGGCTGTGTGTGATGTGGAGCAAGTTACTTAACCTCTTTGAACTTCAGGTCCCTTGTCTGTAAGATGGAGTGGCAATAATATTTGTAGGTTTATTGTGAGAATTAAATGAGAGAAGGGTCTTAGCACGGTGTCTAGCACAGAGAGAAGCCCTCCATGAATATAAATTATCTGTTCATTTCATTGAAGAACTTGCATATAGACAATATTAGTCTCAGAAGAAAACAGGTGAGGTCAGTCTTTGTGTCTTTCCTCATAGGATAAAAAGACCTATAAGGTGACAAAAAAACAAAACCTAATACTAAAACCTGCTAAGCATAGAAATATTAAAAGGCACGTTTTGAAGTTCATTCTTAGTGCAGAACAAGACTTGAAGAATCAGGCACACCTGAAAAACCGAGGTGCACACTGCTGTATTTCTTGTTGATGGTAGTGGCCTTGACTCCTAGTTGTCCCCACTGCCATGACTCCCTTTCTCAGGGCCTCACATTGAGAAGCCATGCCTCTCCCCACTCACTTTCTTGGTTGACAGGAAGTACCCCTTTCTGACTGCTTCCTAACCTTGAACAATTTGTGGCTCAAACCTCTGGTTTTCTACTTGGAATAAAGTCTTGCTTACTGTCCCTATCAGAGAGAAGCAATTTTCAGAATATGATCCACAGGCATTAGTCCTCCGGATACTTCTCAAAGATGTAAATTTCCAGACCTCTCCTCATACTTACGAGTTGTTTTGTGGGGATAGGTCCAGGGAGTTTGCATTTTTAGTAAGTTCTCCAGTTGATTCTATCTATGCTCAGCGAAGTTTGAGAACCTCTGCTGTACTGTATTGAGAAAAACATATGCTGTCTTCCCTGGTGTCCATCTCAGCGGTCTTAGATCTCTTCCCGGGTTTCCTTACAGAGTTCGTTCGGCACAGAAAGAAATTAGCCAGGTTTTGGGTGGTTTTTTTTCTTCATTTAGAAATAAATAACTTTTTGTCTCTACCAGGAAAGGCATTTTCCATTTCCCAACAGTGCTGGCTATTAGTTTTGTATTTATTGCTCACTGGTGTACAGTGAGCCCTTGAACAAACAGTGGGTTCAGCAGCTTGTTTCTGAAAGTCTTGTACTTGTAGTTTAAAATTGTCTCGGTTTATTCTGGAAACATTAACTCCTTCCCATGCCAAAATAAAAATGTTCAAATCTTCAGAAAAGTTGAAAGACTATACATAAACCTAGATTCTGTCGTGAACATTCTGCTATATTTGCCTTATATATCTTTCCATCTGAAACACTTTTTATTTTTATTTTGGATTTTGTCTTTTATTTTATTTATGGTGTTTTTGATTTACAGAAGTCATAAGCATTAGACCATGGGGTCAGATAAACATTCCCCTTTATCTTTTAATTTAATGATTTTTTGAATCTTTTTTTTTTTTATTGTGAAATATAACATATATACAAAAAAGTGATAAATTTCAAAGTACATTTTAACAAGTAGTTATAGAACAAATTTTAAAGTATGGTGTGGAGTACAGTTCCACAATTTCAGGTATTTCCTTCTAGCTTCTGTTAAGACAGTGGAGATCAAGAAGAAATACCAATATAATGATTCAGTAGTTATACCCATTTTGAAAATGTTTCAAATGTAAATGTATTTTAAAAACTGATTTAAAATAAAAGCTAAGATGATTTTATCATTACAAATTTTATAGAAAGGTCCATGCCACACCTATTTATATAACTTGTCATGCTTTTTAAGAAATATTTTTTCCTTTTCTAGATTTGGAAATATATATTTATTGTAGACAGTTTGGATGTATAGAAAGGTAGAGGGAAAAATCATCCATAGTCCATCTACTCCATTCTACACCCAAGCAAGTGGTGACCTGTAAAGCTTTTTATTATTATTATTTTCAATTTTATTGAGATATATTCACACATGACAGAAACCACCCAAAGTATACAGTCACTGGTTCATGTTATCATCACATGGTTGTGCACAAATCACCATGATCAATTTTAGGACATTTTCATTACTCTTAGAACAGAAATAGGAATAAAAAGTAAAACCCAAATCCTCCCATACCCCTTTCCCCCCTCCATTGTTGACCCATAGGATTTTGGTGTACTAAATTTGTTAACTGTTGATGAAAGAATATTAAAATAGTGCTGTTAACTGTAGTCTATAATTTGTAATACCTATGTTTTTTCCCATCTGTCCTTATTTTTTTAGTCATGTGTGTCACTGATTAACATTGTAACTATAAATAAGTTCTTGCATGAACTGCTATAAATCTAAAGAAAAAATAATGTAAGCTTATTTTTGATCAACATTCTTTTAGCTTTTTTGCTATTAACAGATGTGCATTTTTACACAAAACTGTGATTCATTCTGTATATATATTTGTTGTAGACTTTTCATGCTTCAAATGTCTTGAATATTTATCATTTAAAAATTCTTCTAAACATGGCTTTCATTTGTCTGTAATGCATTACATCATACTGTATCTTCTGTGTTGGATGTTTATGTGACTTTTAAAACTTTTGACATTGTAAATAATGCTTTAGTTGGCATCCTTGTGTGCACATCTCAGATTATTTCATTGGAATAAAATTAAAAGATTGGTCCTTGTCTTAATTCTTCTTTGTTTGAAAAGGTAAATCTGAGCTGTTTTTGGTACCTTTGCACCATGCCTGTTCGTGGCTATCTTAGTCCCTAAGTTGATTGTTCTTCCGAACTTGCTTCTTTGTCAACAGGTTGGTCAAAATAACTCTTTATGGATCGCAGATAAAATTGTACAACATTGAAACTGCTGTACCATCAGTATTGAAACCCGACCTCATTGACGTGTGAGTATAGAGTTTGGTGCTTTGTGTGGTCTCAGGAAAGACCCTATCCTCCACTCCCAAATGTTTTTATAGATAAAAAGGAAAATTGGTGGTCTCCATGAAGGGGTGAAAAACTCCCACCTAGAAAGAGAGTAAGATTTTTTGTGGCAGGAGTGGTTGAAGTAAGAGGAATTCATCAGATAGAAGAGTGTTGGGGTTGGGGTATATGGAGTAGTCGTTTCAGGAGGACAAAATAGCACAAACTAATGTGTAGAGTCATACATTTAGGGAGATAGCAGGCAGTTTGTGTGTTGGAGATGAGATTAGGTGGTATGTTGAGAGTAAGTGGATATTGAATGCTATGCCATGCATCTTATCCTGTAGACCAGTTAATGAAACTGTAGGGCACAACAGAATCACTTGGGGAACACATTCTTCCAGAGATTCTGATTATACCAGGGTGGCCAAAGGCTCAAGTATTTGTCAAACAAGAACCTCAGGCTATTATTATTTTTTAAGGCATTTACAAATACTTATTTGGGTAAGAGGCCCTGAAATATATTTGTATAATACATATAAGAAAAACAACTTTGAATGAATAAAAAATAAAATGATAGGAGCTGACAGAATTTGGTGTTTATAAATGAGATCATCGGTAACTTTAAAAATTCAGAGGAGAAATTCAAAGTGTATTTAAAACTCGAGACCATGTTTACAATATTTTATATGGAAAAAAGGAATTAGGCTTTAAAGGCAATATATGACTTAATTTTTCAAATGATTTCAAAATGGGTTTCTAGACACTGTCGAATATGGACATGAAGGAAAAAAAAAACCTTTGACAAGTACAGTATTAGTCCACAGAAGCTTAGCAGAAGTTTGCGATTTTTCCATTTACACTTGTTCTTATTACACAAGCAGAATTGATAATGCCAAGTATATTTGAGGAGTCTGTGAGCTATGTAGTGAAAATAGTTGTTTAAAAAAGCCTGAATTCTATGAAAATATGCACCATACCACATATGTAGTAACTAAAAAAATGTAAGTATATGATTTATTAACCCCCTCTATAAAATATTTAACCCCCAAATCTCACACAATATCCCCTATAGCTACATCTCTTTTTTGAAGGCAGCTGCAAGCTTTAAAAAGCTATTTTAAAAAGTTTAACTCCATTACTAAAAATGTTTGGTGAAATTCCATGGAAATTTTTTTCAGTACTCTAGTAACAAGACATATCATGATCAATAAATGATTACAAGCTTTAGAAAAAATTAAACCTCAGATTATTTTGAAATGGGGCATCTAAAGATCACACTTGGAGAAACTCTAGGCTAAGAAGCCATTAGGAAAGGGACATTAGATAGAAGGCCATGGGGGGTTAAGGGTTAAGGGTTGAGGGTTGGAGACTGGAGATGAGGCCGGATCCCAGAGACTATGCACTGCCCAGAAGACTTGCTGTAGACTAGAGTGGGGCTTAGTAAGCTATGGCCTGTGTAAATACGGCCCACACCTGCTTTTATAAATAAGACTTTATTGGAGCAGAACCACACCTGTTCATTCACAAATTGTGACTGCTTCTGCACTACAATGGCAGAGTTGAATAGTTGTGACAGAGTACATGGGCTGCAACACCTAAAATACTTACACTCTGGTTTTCACAGGAAAAGTTTGCTCATCCTTGTTCTAGAGGATTATTGAGCTATAAATTAAATAAATGATGGCAAGACAATCTGTTTACTATAAAAACTAAAAGTTTTTAACTTTTCTTCAGAACAATGCTACTTTGCTCATAAATACAACACCTAGCACACGATTTCCAAAAATTTTAGGCTCTCTCCGTCCAGCCTTGAGGAACTCTGTAAATTTGGTAAATTGAAATTTTCAGACTCCAAAGGCAGGCTTTGATCTCCTTCCTCCGGGACTTTGAACTTAAGTAAAGAGCAAAATGATCAATGTGTTCTAAATATAAAATACAAAATAATTGCCTTGTCACTATGCACTTGGAACTACCAATATCTGTAATTTCTTATTTTAAGGTTCTTAGTATCTCTTATTAACTTGCTTCTTGTTTGGAAAAAAATTTAAACCTATAGAAGAGTTGAAAAAAATAGTAGAGTGGATACCCTTATAAGCTTCACTTAGAATACCCAGACCCTTCAGCTAGATTAATCAATTACTATTATTTTGCCACGTTTACGTTTGTTTCTTGTTCAGTCTCTGTACACATTTGCAAACACATCAATTTTTTTCACTGAGCCATTTGAAAATAAATTGTAGACAACATAACCACCATTTTAGCATGTATCTCTCAAGAACAAGGTCATTCCCTTACATAAGTGGAATACCATTATTACACTCAAAATATTGAATGGATACAATAATATCTAAAATTGTCCATATTCAGATTTCCCCATTTGTCCTGGGAATATCCTTCAAACCCCTCTTTATTTGATTCAATGTCTAACAGATTATGAATTGCACCATTAAATTTAATGTATCCTAGAATCTATAACAGTTATGCCAGTTGTGTATGTGCACATGCAACCTGGCGGAAGGGGTGGTGGGGAGCAGGGAGGAGAAGATAGAAAGAAACTGAAACCAACTGACCTTCAGGAAATCCATGCCTTAACTTTTTATTTTTTTTACATTGGCAGGCACCTGGAATCAAACCTAGGTCTCTAGTATGGCAGGCAAGAAGTCTGCCACTGAGCCACCATCGCACCGTCCTCTAACTTTTTATTTATATTTAAGATATCCCACAATCTGGATTTGTCTAGTTGTTTGCTCTGTATCAAATTTAAGTTAAACATTTTTGGTAGGAGTGTTTACATAAGTGGTGGTTGGTCCTTCTTGCATTATATCAGGAGGCACTTAGTTTACTCTATGATTGGTGAAGCCAAGTTTGATTTTAAAGTTGGGTTTGCCTATATACTAGTCCACGAAAGGTCCCAGGAACAGTGACACCCAGTGGCAGTGCTACCCCTAGTACCCAGGTCTTGGTTTCTAAAATGTATTCCCCACTTAAAGGAACTAGGGCTCCTTGGAGAAGTGGCCGGTTCTAAGTCTGGGGACAGGGGAGAAACCTGTTGAGCTAATAACTAAGAAAGTACTCAGTGTGTCTGGAATATATGAAGAGGACACAGGAGCTATATGTCTGAAGCTGGTCAGCCTTAAAAATTTCATCATCAAGAAAGAATAAGGATGATAATGAATTATAACATTGAATAAAAAGAGTCCATGCATCCATAGTGATTTTTTTTTAAATAAGATGGAGGGAAGGAAACCCCTTGTTATAGAAGACTGCCAGCTAATCAACAAAAAAGGAAAGATAGAATTTGAAAAATTGCTGAAGTATCATTCTATAGATTACTTTTTGGTTAATACAGAAAGTAGTGAAATTATATTTAGAGTTTTTAAAAGGCCTGGTATTTTGATGCTCTTAAACAATTAACCTCACCTGGTTTAAAAGTTTACTGTCTATTGTATGAATTTTGAGCTTTTAAAATATGTATTTTGTTTAACATATGATGCAGTATGAAACTTGCAGGAACCTGACACAGTCTCTGCCAGTGTAAGTTATCCTCTGGCCATGATGTGATGGAAGCTTAAAGTTGAGGAACTTATTTCAATAAAGTAGAAATTAATACCCAGTGGTTGTCTACACACTGGTTTACAGCTATGGATGTTACATTTTCCTAGTTTCAAAGTTGATACATTATCACTTTAAGTTCTTTGATTCTGTTTTATTATTTTACCATCCTGTCAGGTAAACTCATGTG
Organism: Tamandua tetradactyla; assembly: GCF_023851605.1. NCBI lineage: Eukaryota > Metazoa > Chordata > Mammalia > Pilosa > Myrmecophagidae > Tamandua > Tamandua tetradactyla. The sequence goes on from NC_135349.1 coordinate 25,439,928, forward strand.
TCTTACAGAAAGATTGAACAAGATCCAATAAACATTAACTAACCACTTCAATGTTCTGGGCACTGGTGGCAGTACTTAGATGATGAGTATTTTAATTGCTTGGCTCTGTGTGAGCAAGAAAATGGTTAATGCCAATATATTTTTACAGTTACACCTTCTCTCCTTTTTCGCAGGCATGCTCAGTCCCTGGCAGCTCTCCAGGCTTACTCTCATTGGTTAGCACAGTATTGCAGTGAAGCCCATCGGCAGAATACGCAGCAGTTTGTTTCTCTGATCTCTACTACCATGGATGCAATCACACCTCTCATAAGCACCAAGGTATTGAACCAGCGAAGCCCACATCTTTTATCTAACTCTCTGTCCTGCCGTCCATGTAGCCATTTATTATAAAAAATATTACACAGAACTAGACCCATAATTCTTACTGCTATGGCACAACTGTGTTTTATGTCATTATAATCCCTGTGTATTCAAATATAAGTTAATATTTTTAGTTCTTTAAATCCCACATGAAAAAATATGGGCATTATGAAAAGGTAAAGTATTATTCAAGTTTATAGACTAAGAATTAAGGTACTCTTTAATTTCTTCCTCCCAGATATTTTCTTTCCCAAGGTTATCAGCAGTTTGTTTTATATCCTTCCAGACTTTTTTCTGTTTCTTTATATACATAAGTAAAATTAGTAGATAGGTAGAGATAGAGCTTTCTTTGCTTAACAGTATGCCTTGGAGATCTTTATATAGAGAGAGCAACTTCATTTTTTTTCAGATTGCCCGTTACTATTCTGTAGCTCTGAAATTTAGAATTAAAAATTTTTCTTTTCTTTTCTTTTTGCATGGGCAGGCACCGGGGATTGAACCCGGGTCTTCGGCATGGAAGGCGAGAGTTCTGTCACTGAGCCATCATCGCACTGCCCGATTTAAACAATTTTATATGGCTATAGTGAACATATGTGCATCTTTATACTTATATGGTAGTGGGTCTTTAGGATGCATTGCTGGGTCGAAAGTTGCATCAATGTAAATTTATTAGATTCTGTTAAATTGTCCTCTGAGAAGACTGCTAGTTTTATTACTAGACCACAGATGTTTGTTTCTATTTTTTTGTGTAGTCTTAATTACACACTGCCATTTTTTGGGGGTGGGGGTGGGGCACATGGGCTGGGTATTGAACCTGGATCTCATGCATGGCAGGTGAGAATTTGACTACTGAACTACCTATGCACCTCACATTACCATTTACACCACTTTTAACAGAATAATTTAATGTTTTTCATGTTTTTAGATTTTGTTTACAATTATAATTTGTAGAAGAGTTAGAAAGTATCCCATGAAGGGTATGTCCCGTAATTTACCTAGTCATTGATGGACTTTTAAGTTGCCTCCATTTAAAAAAAAATTACAGATAATTCTGAAATGTACATATTCATGAATATAGCTTTATCCTGGATTTTAGATAATTATCTTAACATAAGTGGGGGTTACAGGATCAAAGGTTATTTTGAATATTTTATAGTTTTAGGAAATTACAGTTTTTTTTTTCCTAAGTAATTCTACGTTACCCCAGCTCTTGTTCTGTGTCCTCTTTTCACCAGTCTTACAAGTGTTAGCACCATCTATAAAAGTTTTCTCCTTTGCTAATTTGAAGGTGACAGAATGGTACTAGAATCGAAGTGTTTGATAGGCATGTTGAGGTAAAGGAAGTAGGTGAGTCTCGTGTGGTTACTGTGGTGCAGAAGGTGGGTGGGGCCCGAGAAATATCTTGGCTTTGTTGGAACAAGAGCGGTGAAATGAAGAATCCCAAGTTGTTTGAAGGGGAAGAGGATTTTGAATGATGTACCAAGGGGATTGCTGAGGGCTTTAATAGCTGGCTGATAGGGAGCTCCTATAGATTCTTGGACTGGGAAGTGACTTACTGAATTAGAAAATTCAATGACCATGAACAGGAAAAACCTGGAGATTTGGTACTGGCTTAAGGACAGGAGCTGTGGATATGGCAAAGAATATTGGACACCCTGTTGCTGAGTCCTCATAAAAAAATTTCTTGATATAGCCACGAACCCTGTTATGCTTGTGGTTGCCTTTTGAGAAGGGTGCATCATCACAGTTCCTCTAATACCAGTTTGACATGGTCTACTGCGAGCTGACCTCTTTTCTCCCCAGGTCCAAGACAAGTTGCTGCTGTCTGCGTGCCACTTACTGGTCTCACTAGCCACTACTGTGAGGCCAGTCTTTCTGATCAGCATCCCTGCAGTACAGAAAGTGTTCAACAGAATCACTGATGCCTCTGCCCAGCGACTTGTTGATAAGGTGAGGTCCCAGGGTTCTCCTGGGATCCCCAGAGCTGTGTGGCTCAGGCCTGGGAAAACCAAGGAAGAAGAAACTGGCCTTTTTTCTGGCCATGCCGACTCAGATTTCTTACACTGTGGCATTGACACAGTCTCAATGCTGTCTTGTAATACCCTTCCTAATGCAGTCAGTCAGTGTGCCTTTCCATTCATAAAAGAGCTCCTCCTAATATGCAGAGAAGATTTTGCTGCTTTTGACAAGTGGTAATTTAGTCAGTGTTATGAAAGTCCTCTTTCCATTCTTTTTGGTCCAAAACAGTCAGGGTTTTTGTTTTTGTTTTTGTTTTTTATGATTGAGAAGACTCAGACAGGCATATTTTCTTAGACTCCACCTAAGAAGCTCAGGCTAGAAGTTTAAAAACAACAGAAAGAGGATGGGGCGGGGAATAGGGGTAGCTAAAGCCGTTATCTCAGAGCACCTGGGATGTGATTGTATCGCTTCTGACCTGGTGCCGGAGGTCAGAAGAGATTCTTCTAGCAGCTGAAGAACAAGTTAGACTTGTGATTTCTCCTGTAATGCTTCAAGTGAACCATATCAGAGAGATGAAGGTGCCAGGAGTGAATATTGAGGCCAGCTCTGGGTTGGATTGGACCCAGATTTGGTGTCATTGCTTCATTTCTTTTCCCTCCTTGGGTTGGCAGGAACCTGGGGGCCTGAGCTCACAGTGTGCGATGGATGCCAAAGGCTGTGTTGGGTGGGGACTGTGTAGCTGTCTGCTGTTCTCTGACCTTGATGGATGCCTTTGATGGTCTCTTCCAGGCTCAGGTGTTGGTGTGCCGAGCCCTCTCTAACATCCTGCTGCTTCCATGGCCAAACCTTCCCGAGAATGAACAGCAGTGGCCTGTGCGCTCCATCAGCCATGCCAGCCTCATCTCCGCCCTTTCCCGGGATTACCGCAGCCTGAAACCTAATTCTGTCGCCCCGCAAAGAAAGGTGCCACAGGATGGCAGTAAGTGACCTTTTATCAGGAATGGCCCAGGGAGAAAGGTGGTGCAGGCATTATTCTCCCTTTTGGCACTTGAGGTTTATATCTAAGACTCATGAGGTGAATTCATTTGTCCATAATTGCACAGCTGCTAAGGGGAAAAGTCAGATTCAGGCTGGCAGAATGTGCTCTTCCATGGAATGCAGTTCACACATTGGCTGGACATCTTCAATTACATTTAAAATGTAAGAGATGCTGGAGACCTAAGAGAAAAGTCCATGGAAGGCACTAATTGTGGTGCTTTCTACAAATAAAATAAACCTTATGTAATTATTGATCTATATTTTTTAATTTTTTTAACAAGTAGTTATAGAACAAATTTTGAAGTTTGGTATGAGTTACAGTTTCACAATTTTTCATTTTTTCATCTAGCTGCTCCAAGGCACTGGAGATCAACAGAAATATCAATATAATGATTTGGCAGTCATACTCATTTGTTAAATACTATCTTCTCTGTTACACCCTTCCCTCTTTGAATAGCATATATACATAAAAGCAATACATTTCAAAGTACATTGCAACAGTTAGTTGTAGAACAGATTTCAGAGTTTAGTATGGGTTATAATTCCAAAATTTTAGGTTTTTGTTTCTAGCTGTTCAGAGGTACTGGAGGCTAAAAGAAATAGCAGGATAATGATTTAGGCACTAATACTCATTTGTTAAACCCTGCGTTCTCTGTGTAAGTCCACCGTCACCTTTGATCTTTCTCCCACTCTTTAAGGGTATTTGAGCTATGCCCATTCTAACATTTTCGTTTTGAAAGGGGATGTCGATAATATAGAACATAAGGATGGAACTAGTTGATGTTTTGGAAGGGCTGGTTCCGCTGCATTTCAGAACTTACCTGGTTCAGGGATCCACCTGAAGGTTGAGGGTTTTGGAAAGTTATCCTAGTGGCTTTGTAGACTCTTATATAATGCCTTAGGTATTCTTTAGGATTGGTAGGAATGGTTTTGATTGGGGTTTGGCAAGTTTTGATAGGTAGCAATGTCTAACTGAAGCATGCATGAGAGTGACCTCCAGAGTGGCCTCTTGACTCATTTGAACTCTCTCAGCCACCGATACCTCATTTGTTACACTTCTTTTCCCCATTTTGGTCAGGATGGCATTGTTGATCCTATAGTGCCAGGGCCAGACTCATCCCTGGGAGTCATCTCCCATACTGCCGGGGAGACTTTCATCCGTGGATGTCATGTCCCACGTAGTGGGGAGGGGCAGTGGTTTCACTTGCAGAGTTGGGCTTAGAGAGAAAGAGGCCACATTTGAGCAACAAAAAGAGGTCCTCTGGAGGTGACTCTTAGGCATACCTATAGGTAGGCCATGCTTCTTTGCTACGTACGTAAGCTTTACAAGAGCAAGCCTCACGATCAAGGGCTTGGCCTATTGATTTGGGTGTCCCTAATGTTTGGCACATATCCCTAATGTTTGGTGATCAAGTTTAATAGTTCCATAATTTTTCTCCCATTCTGCAAGGGACTTTGCCAATACTTTTTGATTATCTGCTTAATAGACTCTGGGATGTATCCAGGCATTACATTAAGCCATACAGGATTAAAAGCTCCCATTCTTATTCTGGGCTCCCTGTGTTCTGATTGTTTAAATGATCTGTCCAGACAGGCTGAGCTAGATTATGTTCTATAGACAATTTAGGTTCTGGACATAATAGAACTTGCTTCCTTTGGTCTCAAAGAGCAGACGAAGTTCTAAAATACAGGCAATGTCTTCCTTACTCCTGTATTCTGAGTTACCTTAACCCCGACCCTGTTGACTTCACTCTTATCTCTAAATACCAGGTTAAACATTTATAAAACAGCCCCTCAACCAGAAATAAACAAGTACCACTCTGGATTAAATGTGACTGCTATAAGAGCTTACAATCTAGGCCCCAGTTTTCTAGTAAGTATTTTTTAAATGAAATCATACAATATTTACTCCTTTGTTTCTGGCTTATTTTCCCTTACCAAATGTCCCACAAGTTCATTCACATTATTGCATGCTGAACCATTTCTGATACTCGTATAAGCAGACAAAGCAGTATACCTCTACAAACTGGGATAAATTAATTTAAGAACTCTGTCTTTTGAAAATGTGTTTAACCCTTGTCCAAATAAAAATATTTTAGAGGCTTTGAGTTTGATATCGTTACAATGGCACTTTGAATCTCATTGTTTATACTAAAGAGGGAGAAAAAATGAATGAAGCAAACTCTGTATGTTAAGTAGAAAGTATCAAAACTTCTGGAAAATCTACCTGAAATAACAAATACTACAGAAAAAATTTTTTAAATATAGTCTGTTTCACAGTTAGAAAATAGTGGAATATTATTAGATAGTGTCATTTGTAGAATGTCAACAAAAATACTTTGTGAAAAGGCAGAAATGATTATAAATATTTGGCATTCTTTTTTAGAACATCACTTATAATCAGAAAAATTATATGCTCACTATGCAAAAATATTAAATAGAATAGTATAAAGAGGGGGAAATGTGCTAAATCCTACTGGTTTTAATTTTTTAGGAAATGACCTTTTAAAATATCTAGTTGGTATTATGTTCCTTTTTTCTATTTTAAAGTATATTTTGTAGTTATGTAATTGGAATAGGGTTAGCTGGCTTGCTGAGGGCACAGATGTATGGGGTTCCTGCCCTGGCGAGTGCACATCCATCATCTAGTATCTGGTATGCCAGCAATAGCATTCTAGTCCGATATTGTCCCATCCTGGTTCTAGGTGTTGTATGTTCAGTAATTCATCTAATTTATCCCTCAGCCTTAGGAGTTAGATGCTGGTAATTATCCAGGAGGAGCCTCAGGTATGGGAAGATTAACTTGTTTAAGGGGTCAGACAGTTATTGTGGAGTCATGCTTTATAAACAATGTGATGGTCTTTTTTCACATCATCTTATATGGTAATTTTATAGCAGTCAGCAATACTTACGTTTTACTGTGTGGTAGCAGCTCCAGAGCTTAATGGCTTAATACAAGAAAACAATTGTTTCTTGCTCACACTACCTGTCCAACTTGGGTCAGAGGCAGGGGAAGTCCTGCCTGCTGTGGTAGGCCAGGACCCTGGTGGATGAAGGCTCCATTTCAGTGTGCAGCTTACACAGTCACTGAGGCACTGGGAGGGGATCATGGTGAATGTGTTCTTAAAGCTTTTGTATAGAAGTCATACGCATCACTGTCCCTCCAGTTTCATTGGCCAGAGGAAGTTACATGGCCAGGCCTTAACTTCAGAGGGGTTGGGAAATGTGATGCCAGCTAGAAATACTTGCTAAAGAACATGGCTGATTTCCACAGCGAACATAATTAAAAACATAGTTAACATTTGTTGAGTGTTTATTGTGTGCCAGGCAGTGTGCTAAGAACTTATATGTAATATTTCATTTAGTGTTCCCTGTAACCCTGGCAAGTGTGCTTTATTTGCCTCATTTCACCTGTGATGAAATGGAAGCTTAGGAAATTTTCTTTTTCCTATCCCAACTTTATACTTTGAAAATTTTCCAAACCTACAGAATAGTTGAAAAAATGAGAAAATTATCAACTGTACATCTTTCCCCTAGGTTCACCAATTATTAATATTTTGCCATGTTTGTCTGCTTTCTTTCTCTCTCCTCTTCCCCCTTGCACGCACACATATGCTTTTGTTTCTGAGCCATTTAAAGTAAGTTGTAAGCTATATACATGAATACTTTATATTTATCTTTATATACGAGAACAAGATATTCTCCTATACAGCCAAAACCCTGTCAACACAGCCAAGATGTTTAACATTGTTTTTCCCAGTTGTCAGCGTCACCACATGTGCTTTTTCACTTTTTAAAAACCCAGGAAACAATCAGTGTTTATACAATCAATCATGTGTTGTATTTGAGTGTGTCATGTCTCTTTAGTTTCCTTTAATATAAAAAAGTAGCCTCATTTAATATCTTTCATAAGATCCACAGTTTCTGAGAATCTAGGCCCATTATCTTGTAGAATGTCCTGTCATTTTGGATTTGTCTGATTGGCTTCCTGCTGTGTGTCCCACTCTTGGTGAAGCTCAGTCTACTTGTTCTCAGCTTCTGTCTTCTCTGTAAAAGAACCTTTCCCTCAAGGTCTGGAAGGTGTAAATTGCCCAGGAAACAAGGGAAAGTGTGGGGTCAGGAGTCAGATTTAGGTGTGCATGGCTTCCGTCTTGTGCTCTTAACCACAATACCACATTGCGTTTTTCTTTCTTGTCCTTAAATGTTTCCTGAAAACATAGTTTTTAATGGTTGAATAACAGCCTGTCATGTGGGAGTACCACAGTTTTCTCATCATTACGTGGTCAAGGTGCTTTTTCTTTTTCATTTGTATGTTTTGTAAATAAATCTTGCTTCTTGTTTGAATTTCCTTAAATATCAGAGCTCAGATTTTGGTCTCTTGACTCTTGGCCTTTGCCCCTAAATTGCTTTCCCTGTGCCTTGCCTATTCTTGGCAAATTCTGCCTTAAGTCTGGTTTCCTGGCCTTGGTAAAAGTCTGCATGCTTGTTGAAGTGTCAGTGAGTGGATTCTTGCTGAGTGTGTACAGTAGTAAGAATTATGGGTGTAACTCTGTAATATTTTATTTTTATAACAGATGGCTTTATTGATAGAAAGACAGAGTTAGATAAAAGCTGTAGGCTAGTGAGCTCTCGCGTTCCTGGTCATTGGAGAGTGCTGCTGGGAGAAGAGTGGCACTCTCATCTCAGCCCAGCTCTGGTTTGGTCTCTGAAAGTCTGTGAGGCTCAGGCTGAGCCTGGGGAAGGATGGGGGAAGCTCTGTTTCTAGGGGGAAGAGGGACTCCAGGAGACCCATGCTTGGGAGGGGGGACTACCTCCCTCTCCTGGGCTGGCATATCGCCAGATTCTTCGCCAGAATTGTTGTGAACCTTGTCTGTAATCCTTATAGCAACCTTATAAAGGTGGGGCTGTCACTTGTCCCCAAAATATTGATGAGAAATCTGCCCCAGGTCCTAGAGCCATCTAATTGACCATCTGCAGTTCCTATCGAGGGTCCTCTGGTTCCAGGCTCTTGCAGTTTGTCTGAAATTCTTTGTGTTTACCTGCCACTATCTCCATTTTCCCTAAATTCTATCTGGGAATCATAAAGTGAGCTCATACATCAGTGTATTGTTAGAATTATATATTGTCAGTTACACACAATATAATACAATATAGGAACAAAAATTATGTATATTGTCAAGCCACAGGCCTAATAGGCCAAAGATTTGATGTGCACAGCAGATTATGTGTGGATTATCCGGCTAGAGTACCTAGGTTGAAGGAAAAAGTTTGATCCCCGTGTGTTCATTCTTACCTTGTGATGCTTATTTTCTCATCAGTCTATTGACCTGCCTTACAGTCTCGATTATGTCCAAGGCACCTAACTAGAGGGCCAATTTGATCTTATATTCTGTGAAGTTGCTTTTGGTGGGTAGAGACAAAACAGAGGCAAAACACTTAGCAGCGAACAGACACCTGGAGTCCTGGCAGTAAAGAAAAGAATATAAAAAAAGAGGGATACGGAGAGATTTATAACTTAATAGAGGCTTTGTGTATTCCTTAAGCAAGACTTCTGTGTGACTGTCCTCTTAATACCTTTGCAAATTTCTTCCTTTTTGTTTGTTCTCTCTTAACCTGCTTCGTCCTCAGACAAGTGATAACATGCAACTTAACCTTGATTTGCAGCCAAAGTGATTATCCACCAGACACTGAGTGTCTTAGAAGATATCGTGGAGAATATCTCTGGGGAATCCACCAAGTCCCGACAGATCTGCTACCAGTCACTACAGGAATCCGTTCAGGTCTCCTTGGCCCTCTTCCCAGCTTTCATCCATCAGTCAGGTAGGCGCTGGCTCAGAGGCCTCACTGGTAGACGATGCTAACAGGAGCAAGAGTGACTGCTTAGATGTGTGGCGCACACTGAGGTGGCACCATGCAGTGCTTGGCTTGCTCAGGTGAAGAGAAAGCTGATCCTGAAGACAAAGGGGAGTGATGTTCATTTGGGGAATCTGGGGCTGTGGCCCCTGTTGCTTAGCACTAAGTCACCTGGGGCCTCTTCCCCAGTTTGCAGTTTTGCCTTCTACCAGTATGAAACTTATGGGGATGGGAGTGATTAGGGGCATTGGACGAAAGAGGAAAGAGAACTTTTTCAGATGAGTGCTATTTATGCAGAGGCATGGTGAGTTTTGCTGAGATTGTTCCCTTCACTCCGTCCTGTCGCTGTCACTGTTAGAGGTTCTCTCTGGCTCTGGGGAAGTGCGTGCCTGACACCTGCAGGGGTATGCGCATGGGTTTTCTCAGTCTTATTAGAGACATGGTGGGTCTTTTCAGTCTGTAAATATTTATGGATTGCCTCCTGTGAGCAGAATATGTGTGGTTAGAATCAGAACATACCTTATAAGATGATTGCTTAGATCCAGAAGTAGAACTGCACTAAATGTAACCAGAATTTTCTATAATTAATCCATTTAATGAGCCAGGGCCATGCAAGCTTAATATATCCTCATTATCCACTTTTGGCCACTTAACCCCCGACCTACTTGGCAGGGATTATTGGTCATGGAAATGGCTAAAGCTCTCAGGTGTTGAACCGATTGAATAGTTTCATCAGTGTGACCACAAAATGATCCATCTGCATTGAAAACTCTGAATGTTGCTGGATGCTGGGCAATGAGGGAGGCTCCCAGATGACTCCATTGCCTATAGCGAGTCATCAGGTAGAGGTTTACTGTACCAGAGCTATTTTGTCAGCATGTCCTTAATCATATTCCACTTTCCGTCACTGGCTCTGATAGTGTTGGGGAAATTTCTACCAGTAAGAGGCCTTAGGGGAAGATGATAGTGCAAATTGCAAAAGAAAATTGATCAAGCAAGGGCTTCTGCTTATCCCTATGTGCATACTTTGGATCATTTGCTTTGTCCCTCCCTTTAGATGTGACTGATGAGATGCTGAGCTTCTTCCTCACTCTGTTTCGAGGCCTTAGAGTACAGATGGGTGTGCCTTTCACGGAACAAATCATACAGACTTTCCTCAATATGTTTACCAGGTAAGCGCAGATCTGCTCTCCAGATTTTTCAGGTTTCAAGTGAGAAGTTGGGGAACCTGGCTACAGAGTGGCACATTTTACCCTTTTTCTTTACTTGCCACAAGTGTTGGTTTTCTGTGCTTGTCCCCAAAGAGCTATTTCCTCAGGTACTTTGTGGTTTCCTTTTGACTGTAGAGAACAGTTGGCTGAGAGCATTCTCCATGAAGGCAGCACAGGCTGCCGGGTGGTGGAAAAGTTCCTGAAGATCCTACAGGTGGTGGTCCAGGAGCCCGGCCAGGTGTTCAAGCCCTTCCTCCCCAGCATCATTGCCCTGTGCATGGAGCAGGTGTATCCCATCATTGCTGAGGTAGGAGGGGCCAAGGCAGGTAGGAGGCCCCTGCTGCCTCCTGTCTGGTGACTGGGGAGGGGATGAAATATCAAGGAAAATGCGTTGTGTTTTAAAATTAATAGTTACTTAAATTTTTCTTGAAAAATATATATATATTTTTTTACAAGGCAGATTGCTTTTAGCTCTGTCCGGTCTTTGTATTGGTTAACTAATACTAGTTTAGTGCGAGCATAATAGAATTGCACGTTAATGGGCACAAAGTTAGTTGGTAAGTAGATCTGTGGCAGTTTTCTAACTTAAAGTGAGTATGTGGTTTTCTGTAGCACACATTATGACAAATATACTTTACTATTAGAAACATTCATAAACCTGAGGATACAAGGCAAGTTTTTGGAATCATTCATTAATCTTTCAATGTTATTGGAGCCGTTTTTAGAAAACAAACACAGAAAATAACATGACAGGATCCGGATTAAGTATGGATTTGGCTTAAATTTTATGGGAATAGTCATGTAAAGAAGAGTTAACCTTTTATCTGTCCAAACTGAGGCTGACATTAAGTCCGGTTGCTTTGCATTGTTAAATAGGCTCTGGTGCCTGCCATGGAATATTGTGACCTGGTCTCAATTTCATTTTAATCATGGCTGAAATTAAATGTATCTGGAACTTATAATTTTTGATTTCTACAGAAACATTTGAAATAATGTGACCTGTCATGATTTGGAGATTTGTTTAAATTAGAAAATATTGCTGAGTACTGCCTCTCTTAATGGCTTCTCCTAGAATCTTCCCTGCCAATAAAAGAAGAGACAGACACAGAGAGCAGTTAGTGTGACCCACCACCTCCACCAGAGGTCTTCTTGCACATTTATCCTTGTGGTTCCTAAGTGCTCTTTAATCATAGACTTGACTTTTCTGTAGCAGGCAGAACTTTTTTTAAGGCATTCAGTTTTGCATCTTATTTGTCTTTAGCCTCAGAGGTTGTGTAAGACCAACAAGTTACTGGGGACAGCCTTTTAATTAATTAATTATTTTTGTCCTGGAAAAAGGAATAAACAACAAAGAAGATGGCAGGTCAAATCATGTTTCTGAACAGAAAAATCCATATTCCTAATTGTTTTTCCACTTACAAGCCTTTCCTGCCAGCTTTTATAAACTTGAGTGCTTCCATTAGAAAAAGGGCCCCTTGGCACTGACCCACCATTCTGTCTCAGATGTGGGCCCTGTCCGTGCCGAAGCACTCTTGGTTTAAACTGCTGACTCAAGGGGGGGCTTGGTATTTTTCGCTGCAGGAAATGACAAAGAGTGTGGGTGGAATGCCTGGCACTCCGATGTTACTAGGCATCTCTTAGGCTTCTTTCTTCCTCTGGGGCCAGGCTGAGTAGCTTCCTGAGCGTGGGAAGGGAACGTTTGAGAGTCTGTGTGTGTATCCACAGCGCCCCTCCCCTGATGTGAAGGCTGAGCTGTTTGAGCTCCTTTTTCGGACGCTCCATCACAACTGGAGGTACTTCTTCAAGTCCACCGTCCTGGCAAGTGTCCAGAGGGGGATTGCTGAGGAACAGATGGAGAATGAGCCCCAATTCAGTGCCATAATGCAGGTAACTGGGAAGAGCCAGTGAGGCTGCCACATGATCTGAGAACCAACAAGTCTCATTCTGGATACCCACAGGGTTCATTGGCCTGTCTTCCCCTTGGCTCACTTCTCTGGCTTATGGTTCCTCTTCCTGTAAACTGGCCACTGCCACAAGTACTGACTTTGAAGTCCCTCAGTCCCAGGTCTGGAACTCAACTCTACCTCCTAGTGCCTATGAAGTTGATTAGCATCTTAGAACCTCAGTCTCTTCATCTGGAATACTGAAATACTTCCTATTTCATGGGTTTGTGGTGAGGTTAAATGAAATAGCAAACACAAAGTACCTGGCATGTGGGAGATACTCCACAAATACCAGTTATCTCTCCCTTCTAGAAATGCTTCCCAAGTGTAGAGAGACTCCCACTATTGGAATCACTTGGGACTCTTCTTAACTGAAAACTTGACTAATCAAAATCTTTGGGAGAGGGATCTAGTAATCTTAGTTTCAAAAGTCCCCCAGAAAATTCTGTCTCATGCCATATTAAGAGAAGTGCTGTCCTACAAATTAGGTCTCACTTTCAGATTATGTGCTACTTCTAGTCCCTGTCAAGTTAGCTGTCTTGAGGGGCTGACTGAGGAAGACTGGGATTGCCTCCCCTCTCTAGGATAGCAAATTGCTATGCGGCTGCTTTTAAGTGCTCTCCTATGTTCTGCACTTAGTTGTACAACTTTTCTAGTAGAAAGCTATTTTGTTGTGGTTTTTTTTTGCTTTTTCTTTTCAGTACATGCCTGTTTTCCTCCAAGGGATAACCAGAGGGATTTCTACCTAATATTTGCTCCCTTCCTTCTTCTCTCTTAAACTCTGACATGTGCTTAGGTCTTTTTTGGCAGACTGATATGCCTGACTCCCCCACTCCCATCCCCACCCCCATAATTGGTAAAAGCCACTTTGAAAACGGTTTCACAATTTGGCAGTTTCTTATAAAGTTAAGCATACACTTAATAGGTATGAGGTATGAGCTAGCAATCCCTCTTCTAAGTATTCTCCCCAAGATAAATAAATCATATGTTCATATAAACTGTAAACAAATGTTGATTGCAGCTTTTTTCAAAATCACCAAATATCCATCAGCTGGTGAATGGAGAAACAAACTGTGATACATGAATACAGTGAAATACTACAAACAGCAACATGGATGAATTCCAGATACATTATGTTAGGCGAAAGAAGCCAGACCCCAAAATTCTAATTCCGTTTGTATGATATTCTGGAAAGGGCAAAACTTTAGGGACAGAGAACAGTGGTTATCTGGGGGTGCAGAGAGAGGATTGACCACAGAGGCATGAGAGAAGCTTGTGGGGAGATGGAAATGTTCTTTGGCTTAATTCTAACAGTGGTTACATGAATGAAAGTGTTTGTCACAGGTCACACAACTGGTAAACCTAAAAAGGGTGAAATTTACTGAATACAATACTTCAGTAAACCTGATTTTTAAAAATGAATAAATAAAACCCATTAGTTACCATGACAATCTCATTCTTGCAGCAGGGTTTATGGGGTCCCTTTCTCATAGCTTAGGAGGTACCGAGGAGAGGGATGGTTTATAGAGTGGGATTGGTTGGTTTGAGAGGAGGCAGTTAGACTTTGGTGTCTGCTTAGATTGCTGGAGTGATTAGGTCCCATGAAGACTTTCTGAAGGTTTATCACAAGAGGGGCAAGATGGGACTAAGCTAAGAAGTGAGGCCCAGTGGGGAAGACGGATCACCTAAGACCAGAGAGGAGCCCTCTGAAGACCTGGCCAGATGGGCCAGAAGATTTGAGACAATGGGTCCCTTTTCCACAGCCATTGGCACAGGGAGTCACTTGTAGACTGTCAAGTCTCATGGCTTTGGATTGGCAGCCTAGAAGGGCTTGGTCTAAGGGTACAGAAATATGATTTCTAAAATGGTGCTTTTATTTCCCAGGCTTTTGGACAGTCCTTTCTCCAGCCTGACATCCACCTATTTAAACAAAATCTGTTCTACTTAGAGACTCTCAACACCAAGCAGAAGCTGTACCACAAGGCAAGTGCCCCATCTCTCTCAAAAAGGTTTCTCCATGGGAGTGGGCATGGGCTGGGGCCATGCCCCACCCTCCACAGGTTCCTAGTTGAGGATCATGACGGGAAGCAGGTCGGGACCTGGGACAGGTCCGCATAGCCTCCTCTCATGCTGGTCTCTGTCTGCAGAAGATCTTCCGGACCACCATGCTGTTCCAGTTTGTAAATGTGCTGCTCCAGGTCCTAGTTCACAAGTCCCATGACCTTCTGCAGGAGGAGATTGGCATTGCTATTTACAACATGGCCTCTGTCGACTTCGATGGCTTCTTTGCAGCCTTTCTCCCAGAGTTCCTGACCAGCTGTGATGGCGTAGATGCCAACCAGAAAAACGTGCTGGGGCGGAATTTCAAGATGGATCGGGTAAGGAGAACCTAGCCTAAAAGGAAGGTAGGAGTGAGCTCCAAAACCAGGCACCTGTTCAGTGGGCAGCAGACAAACTGACTCAGGGGGCATGGAAGGGCCACCCTATGGCATATGCTATTGCTCCTGCCAGTCTGGATGTTTGGTTAGATTGAAGGGCCCATGCTCTTTTCCCAGTCTCGGCTTCTGCAGCAAGTTTGTCCTTAGTCTCAGTCTTTGGGGCTCCCATTTTCAGACCTCAGCAGTCTATTTGAGTGGTCTTGGCTTCTTTGTACTTAGCTACCTGTTGGAGCACACCTCTGACTGGGGTCCTGCCATTATTGTTTCCTTATGGGTTATGAGCCACCACAGTGGTAGCATGGAAAGCATGGCTGACCACACTCATCACTTCACCTAAACTTGCAGCCTTGCAGGCAGGCAAGACTGGGCCTTGATAGCTGCATTTCTGGGGCTGCAGAATTAGAGACGGGACAGGCTTCCCAGCCTGCCCTGGTCTCTCCCATACTGACCATTGTCTCTCCAGTGCTAATTAAGTGGACTGGATAAGCCCACATAGCACTTGCCATCTTGGACCCACTGCTGTCTGCCTAGGGAAGGCTAGTTAACCATCATTGCTGGTGTATTTGGGCTCTGCCCAGTTTCTCCTGTCCTGGGACCCTGTTCTGGGAGTTCACCTGCCCTTGTCCTCCTCCTATCAGATGTCCTTTATAGAAGCCTATGCTTGGCTGATGGCAGCTTCTTGGAACTTTTCCTATGGAATAAGTAATTTTCTTCTTTCACTTTCTGACCCTTGATGCAGTTTAATCTCTTCTTTCTACCACTTCCTTCTTGGTATTCCTGACTTGACTCTTGCATTTTTTCCCCCTAAAAAGATGCAATTTATTCATACAAAGATGTGCAAAATGTACAAATCTGTATTCTGCCTGTTTTGTGCTCTTATATGAAGTATTTTCCCACCACTAAAGTTGTTTCATGAACCTGACTTATTATTTTTTTAATTGTGGAAAATAACATACATACAAAAAAGCAATAAATTTCAAAGCGCACCACAACAATTGGTTGCAGAATAAATTTCAGAGTTTGGTATGGGTTACAATTCCACAATGTTAGGTTTTTCCTTCTAGCTTCTCTAAGACACTGGACACTAAAAAAATATCAATATAATGATTCTTAAGTCATCCTCATTTGTTAAATCCTATCTTTTCTGATATAACTTCTCATTCTCCTTTGATCTTTCTCCCAGTCTTTAGGGTTATTTGGGTTATGTGTACTCTTTTTCATGTGGGAAAGGACTGTTCATTATATGAGATAGGGGCATGGAACTAGTTGATATTTTGGAGAGAATGGCCCCTCTGGGTTTCAGGACTTAACTAGCCTAGGAACCCATCTGGAAGTTGTAGGTTTCTGGAAAGTAATCATAGTTCATGGAACATTTGTAAAATATCAGATAAAACCCTAGGTGTTTTTTAGGGTTGGCAGGAATGGTTTTGGTAAACCATTGATAAATATCAATATTTAGCTGAAGCTTGTGTTTAAGGGTAGCCTCCACGGTAGACTCTCTCAACTTTATTTGAACTCTCTTGGCCACTGATACCTTATTTGTTACGATTCTTTCCCTCCTTTTGGTCAGGAAGCCATTATCGATCCCACGGTACCAGGGTGCATCCGTAGGAGTTGTATCCCATGTTGCCAGGGAGACTTTTACCCCTGGATACCATGTCCTATGTAGGGGGACTCCTGCCTTTAGCTGGGTCTCTGTAACTTGTCTGTGGTTCCACTGCAGAGTTCAAATTTATGTGTTGCTCTTGCTAGGCCAAACTTCACTTGTTCTTTATTATTCCCATTTGTGATATGTATTAGGGTGTCTTTTTCTTAGACTCAGCTCTTATTCTTCTTTATCTTGGAATCTTTTTTTCCTGGAATCTCTCTTGTTCTCTCCTAAGCTTCCTGAATTTAACTTCAGCTACTTTGGTATTTTTCTTTCCTTTTCCCAATAGCGAAATCCCAGTGTTTAATGACCAGTTTCCAATGATGTCATCATTTGTTAATTTGTTTATTGAAAGTAGTGGTTTCCAAATTTAGTTACACATCAGAAGCACCTGGGTTGCTTATTAAAAATATAGAAATAGACTCTTGTGTTCTACCCTAGGAAATTCTGATTTGGCATTTGGAAGCCACTGATTTAAAGGTATTCCTTGGTTTGCTTTCTTGAGGGTGAAACAAATCTAGAGATTGCCTCCCATTCATGCATTCATTCTCTCTGCTGCCTTGCAGACCCTGTGCCAGGTGCTGGGACCTCCAGCCCCTCTCTTCAAGGAGTCTTATGGGGAAGAAGACAATATAGCACCCTCTCTGGGCCACACTATACCAAGCACTTTTCTTTGCCTGTCTCACTTAAGTCATGGAAGTGTAGATACTGTTAGCCCATTTCACAGATGAGTAGGCACAGAAAGGTTAGCAGTAAGTTGTCAGTTATAATACTTGGAAATGACAGAGGTGGGGAGTAGGTTCTGCCCTCAGCGCATGCACAAACACTCCCCAAACAGGATTGGCCAGGGGCGCTTTAGGAATTCAGAGCAGCGGCACTGACTTAGGCAGCTGGGGCCAGGAATTTGGAGGGTCTGAGAAGTCTTTGGGGAAGAGGCAGACTTGGAACTGAGTTCTGAGGGAGGAGTAAAGTTAGCAGGTAAAGGGATGGGGGTGAAGTGGAAGAGAGCCAGAAGTGCCTTCAGCTGTTTTCCGAGCCTAGTCTTACCACTGGGGGTTCTCCTCTGGGTCCCCTCTTCTGGCTCATGGGTTTGAGAAGGGGGTACCTTGACACTGCCAGCTGGGGCAAGCATCCATCTCGCTCTCTCTCTCTGAGGGTACTTTTGTCCTCTGTCTCCCATTTGACTTACACGTTAGGGAATCGGTAAGCCCAATCTAAAGTTGAGGAAATGGACACTCTGTCTCATCGTTTTCAGTGGTGGAGTACGAGATTGAAGAGTACTTTCCTTGATTCCATGCCACTCCCTGGTATGTGGGAGCAGCGTGGGAACTACTGCTTGCATGTCCCTCGGATTGGTGGGGTCTACCTGGAGCTCTGGCTGGAAGCTTTTGCAGGTGTTGCTGGATGTAAGCTGGCTCTGGTGGAAGAAAAGGTGTGTCAGCAGGCATACCGTGTTCAGGAGCCCAGACTCAGCATCCCCGTTGCTAGTTCAAATCTGAAACCTCCTCCCTTCCTGTCTGTGTAACCTGGGGCAAGTTTCTTAATCTCTCTGTACTTCAGTTTCTTCATCCTTAAAATGGTGGTAATAATAGAACCTGCATCCCGAGGTTTTGCAGGATAAAATGGGTTACTAGCTGTAAGTTGCTTGGAAAGTTCTTGGCACATGGTAAGCACTAGAGAAACATCAGCTGTTCTCCTTTAATCTTGCAGGGCCTTGCACAGAGCCTTTGCTGATACAGAGTACAAGAATGAGTAGAAGTTTTGAGTTTTGTAAAATGTTCTTATTCTCCAGAGCACACTCTGGGATGAAAGCAGCTATTGGTGTCAGGTTGAGTGGGGGTGGGGGATAATTTGAGGTGTTGGGTTGGGCAGGAGGGTCTGCATGGGGCTAGGCTGCAGCTGTGCCCCTGCCTTCTAGGACCTGCCCTCGTTCACCCAGAACGTGCACAGGCTGGTCAATGACCTGCGCTACTACCGACTCTGCAACGACAGCCTGCCCCCTGGCACCGTGAAGCTCTAGGCTCGGCCCTGCTCACCTCTGCGGCCTGCTTACTGCCTGAGAGACAGGAACCTCTGCTGCCGCCACCGCACCACCTCCACCCTCCACCACAGATGTCTCCCATGCAAGTCTCGGCCACTCCCTGGATTCTCTCACCCAGAGTGGTGTCACCTGTCCCCTGTCTCTCTTCCACTCTCCTCACCTGCTGCCCACCCAGCAGAACTGACTTCAGGGTGTATCTTGGCACTGGCTGGAGTTCCCAGGGCATTGGGAGCAGACGAGGACCATGTGACAGGTATCAGGGAGGTGCTGGGCATTCCCAGGAGGTGGTCTGTGCAGGTCATGTGTGCATCAGTCGTGAGGCAGAAACACAAGGACAGCTTCTAACAGCAGCACCTTCGCACCATTCCACCTCCCCGCCCCTCCCCAGCCCAGCTGGCCAAGGAGAGACATGGTTTTGAAACTGTTTTGGCGCTTCTGTCGGCCTCTTCTCCATGCCCCCACCCTCCACCCCCCTCCAATTGCCTTGAAGTCTCTGGTCTTTGTCAGAGATTTGCAAAGACTCATGTTTTTGTTGTTCTGGTTTTTTCATCATTCCATTGTGATACTAAGAAACTAAGAAGCTTAATGAAAAAATAAAATGCTTTTGTTGTTGTTATATACATGCTGGTTAGGGAACTTTTTTCCACACAGAGCCTCCTTAAAGCCAGCATCCAGGTGAGGGGGTCCATTCCGGTGTGAGGTGGGGGCGTATTAGGCCCATATTTGCGCCTCACGGGAGCATATTAGAAGAGGACCAAACTTCCCATCCCTGTAAGCCATGTGAAGAGCCAGAGTCCCTGTTTCTCATACTTGGAGGGGAGGTGACCTGGTCTCACTGACACTTCGCTGATGGTGGAGGTAGGTGTGGGGTCCAGGCTTGCCTGACGCCCAGAGCCCATGTGGAACCACTGTTCTGCTCCTCAGAGTGGGAAGTGGGGTACCAGGGGAATGGACCCCTTCCCAATCGCTAAGCCAGGACTGTCCCTCTGTGGTCTGAAGTCTCCTTGAGGGTGACAGGCAGCCACGAGCAGGGTTGGCATCACTTGATGGACCAAAGGTGAATGTGAGGGCTGGGCATAGGATGCCAGGCCTGGCCCAGGCCTACATGTGGGCATGGTGCTTGTCTTCCTTGAAACCTCCTCTCTGGGTTAATGCTCAGCAGCGCTTCCTGCTTTGGATTCAGAGTGACCCTGTGATCAGGCAGTACTAGGCAGTACCAGGGTAGAGTATACTGTGAACTATGACACCAGGCAGGAAGAGGTTTGCTCACTTTAAAAATGGAGATGGAAGCTTTTTGTACAGGGGCGAGGTGGGCATTGTCTATTCGGTAGAACCGAGGAGAAAGGGAATTGGGGGCTGAGGGCTTGTACTTCCCAGGCCTTTTGCGGTAGTGGTGGTGGAGGAATGGGGACCTGGCCAGGGTGTGAGCAGCATGCACGTGTGTGTGTGTGTGTGCACGTGTGTGTGCGCGTGTGTGTATTTGTTGTAGCCCTTTGCTCCTTGGCAATCACAGCTTCCCAGCTACACCTAGCCCCATTTGAGAATTCAGAAAGGAGGGAATTAAAATGCCACTTGCTCTTCTGCAGAAAGAAATTAACATCCAATTATTCCTGAGCTATAAATACCTTCTCACCTGCCTGCTTGGAAAGGCCAGGAGTGCTGTCTGCCTGAGAGTGTGACGGGGATTTTTGTGTATCTGGAGGTGGCGACTGAGGCGATGCATTCGTCAGGTGTGAGCCCGCCCTTGGACAGAAGAGTACATGCAAGACTAGGGAGAGTCGCGGCAAAGCCGTGGGATTACTGATGTGCCTGCCCCAGCTGTGTGGCTGCTGTGAGTTCGCAGTGCTTGGAGGTGTACCTCAGAGGCCGAGTGATCTGTGGAAGGCTCTGCTCTTTTGGGAGGAAGGTGAGCACCATGGACTAGATGCCCCCTGTCCACAGCGCCCCCATCAGGCCTGGTAGAGCAGGCCTTAGGAAGTGTGGATGGTATTTAATTGCGTTCTCAAGCCCTAGAAAAATTTAGACATTGTCTTTGCATTCTGAGGAAGGGGATGTGGAAGGGACAGAGATGAATACTGGTGAACCTTTAGGCCAGTCTCAGTTGGGGCAGGTCCTGGCAGGGAAGGCTTCTTAGACATTGGGCTGCTTTCCACTGCTGCCTTCCCCTTCGAGAGTGATGCAGGCTCTCCTGGCTCCATTCTTTTGCCCAGGCTGAATTTTCTTCTGGTTTGTGTAATTGCTACCTGCCAAAGCCACAGGCTTCCAAGAGGAAGGGCTCTGATGAAACCTTTATCTTCACCATTTCCAGCATTTTCCTCCACTGCTTACCATTGGCCTCACTGAGCTGGAGGACCGACCTCTGGCTTTTAACAGCAGGTATTGTTCTGGCTGTAGAAGAATATGTGAAAAATGCAGAATACTTTAAAAAACAGTCACCTAATCCCACCACTCAAAGGGAAAAACACTTAATATTTTATTGGCCTTTGCATATTCTCTCGTATGTATGTAAATACATGATTTTGCTTTATCCACATTTTTTTTTGGTAAAATTGAGCTGTTGATTTTTGAATTCTTTTATTCACTTAACGTGATTATTTTCTCATGCTATTAAACATTCCACGAAAACATGCTTTTTATGGCAGATGATATTCCATCAGGTGGATATATCATAATTGGTTGAAGTTTTTTCTTTATTATAAATGATGCTGCTGTGAACACCCTTGTATGTAAGTCTTTGTGCTCATCTGATTTTTTTTTTTTGGTAAGTGAAATTTCTACATAAGGAGTTGTTGGATCAAATGTTTTTGAGACTGGTGGATAGATATTACTGAGGCCTAATTTCTATTCTGAAGAAGGATAAAAGTTACAGACTTTGGAGTTGCAAAATGTCTGAGCCGTAAGGCACTGTTGAGCCTATTTGACCAAATTAAGCCCTGATTTTGTGGATTCTGGAGTCTGGTTAGTGGCAGGCCTCATGAAGGCCCAGGATGCCAGACTCCAAGCCTCTCACTTCTGGACAGTATAATTAATTCAGGACTTCTCCCTATTCTGACATCTCTGCACAGAGGCAGGAACCAGGGAGAGGGAAGGAACTGTTACTTCTAGTTTTACTTCCTGGACCTGCGCAGAAAAATCATTGATCGATAGCCATTTATTAATTTATTATTATTTTGTTGTTTCACTTTATTCATTCATAAATTGAACCACCTTAGAACCACAACTATACCTATTAACAAATTAAAGGGATTGAAATTATATGGAGGTTATGGAAAGAAGTCTTATAACATTGGGCTCCCTAATATTAATATATGGCTCTATTCCTTTTTTTAAAAATATTTTTATTATAAACAATTAATAAACATACAAACATTCTTGTCATGGTTACAGTCAGTGGCTCACAATATCATCACATAGTTTTGTATTTGTATTTTTGAATACAAAAAAACACAAAAACTTTTTTTGAACAGTTGCATCTCTCTATCAAAAGAAAAAAGAAAGAAAAAGAAAAAACTCATACATATCATACCCTTTACCACTCCCTTTCATTGACCACTATTGTTTCAATCTACTCAAGTTATTTTATCCTGTTTCCCCTATTATTTGTTTATTTCTTATCTATATTCTTTACTCATCTGTTCATGCTGTAGATAAAAGGAACATCAGACGCAAGGTTTTCACAATCACACAGTCGCGTTGCAAAAGCTATGTCATTATATAATCATCTTGGCTACTGGAACACAGCTCTACAGTTTCAGGTACTTCCCTCTAGCCACTTGAATACACCATAAACTAAAAACGGGATATCTACATAATGTGTAAGAATAACTTCCAGGATAACCTCTTGACTCTGGAATCTCTGAGCCACTGACACTTTATTTTGTCTCATTTCTCTCTTCCCCCTTTCAGTCAAGAAGGTTTTCTCAGTCCCTTGATGCGAGTCCTAGCTCTTTCTAGGATTTCTGTCCCAGATTGCCAGGAAGGTTTACACCTCTGGGAGTGATGTCCCACACAGAGAGGGGGAGGGCAGTGAACTTACTTGCCATGTTGGCTGTGAGGGAGGCCACATCTGGGCAACAAAAGAGGTGCTCTGGGGATAACTCTTAGTCCTAATTTTAAGTAGGCTTGGCCTATCCTTTGCGGGGATAAGTTTCATAGGGGCAAACCCCAAGATTGAGGACTAAGGTAACTCAGAATACAGGGGTAAGAAAGACATTGCCTGTATTTTAGAACTTCATCTACTCTTTGAGACCAAAGCAAGTTCTATTATGTCCAGAACCTAAATTGTCTGTAGAACATAATCTAGCTCAGCCTGTCTGGATAGATCATTTAAACAATCAGAACACAGGGAGCCCAGAATAAGAATGGGAGCTTTTAATCCTGTATGGCTTAATGTAATGCCTGGATACATCCCAGAGTCTATTAAGCAGATAATCAAAAAGTATTGGCAAAGTCCCTTGCAGAATGGGAGAAATATTATGGAACTATTAAACTTTATCACCAAACATTAGGGATATGTGCCAAACATTAGGGACACCCAAATCAATAGGCCAAGCCCTTGATTGTGAGGATTGCTCTTGTAAAGCTTACGTATGTAGCAAAGAAACTTGGCCTGCCTATAGGTAAGCCTAAGAGTCACCTCCAGAGGACCTCTTTTGTTGCTCAGATGTGGCCTCTCTCTCTCTCTCTATGCCCAACTCTGCAAGTGAAACCACTGCCCCTCCCCACTACGTGGGACATGACATCCAGGAATGAAAGTCTCCCTGGCAGTATGGGAGATGACTCCCAGGGATGAGTCTGGCCCTGGCACTATAGGATCAACAATGCCATCCTGACCAAAATGGGGAAAAGAAGTGTAACAAATGAGGTATCAGTGGCTGAGAGAGTTCAAATGAGTCAAAAGGCTACTCTGGAGATTGAGGGCTTAGCCTATTGATTTGGTTGTCCCCACTACTTGCTAGAGTATCAGAGACTCTCCAAATGGGAAAGTTGAATATTGCCACTTTTCTCCCCATTCCCCTCAAGGGGACTTGGCAAATAATTCTTAATTCATTGTTCAAATCACTCTGGGATTTATCAGAGCATCACAGTAACTTACACAATCACATGCCCTATTCAAGTTTCCATGTACTTATGGTGTTCGATTAACTGGTGATGACCATTAATTTATTTAGCATCCATCATTTATGAAATACCTCCCCTAGCCAGGTCCTGGGCATACGAAGGACCTGGAGATTAATAAGATGTTTCCTATACTTGTGAGGAATTCACAGAACAGTGGGGAGGAAGGAAGGAAGGAAGGTGGTTGCAGAATGAGGTGCTAAGTACTGGGACGAGGGACTGGGAGCCCTGGATGAAGGGAATTGGGCGAAGGTCAGGGAAGGCGTTATTGCAGGTGATGTTTACTTGTGCAGGCCCTTGGAGGATGTGAAAGAACACACCAATGGGGAACTGGGTGGGGTGTGGGCTCCCCAAGAAGAGGGTGAAGGTGCAGTAGTGTGATGAAGTGTTCTCAAGGAGGGCAAGCAGATTGGAGCTGACTGAAGTTATTTGAAGATTGTCATATTAATGGGGTCATGGATAGGGTTATTGGACAATTTCTTCTCCTCAAAATGTTGAGTGAGATGGAAAACATTCGTTATCATGAATGATTCTGGGACAATAGGTGTAAACAGACACTTCTGGGCACACTAATCATGGAAAAAAGTTCCTGGCTCAGGGATGCTTGTTGGAAGATGAGAGATCAGATCCCATTCGCTTTCTTCCTTTCCACTCCAAATGCAGCAACCCTGTTCACCAGGAGAAATCGCCTCTGAACTGGGCCCAAGCTGAGAGAGAAAGAGATGATGAGTAACTGTGTATTCTGTGCACCCAGCATTTTGGCAGGCATGTTCCTAGTGGGTCATCTCTGAGATCAGCTCTTGGGGAGAGCTAGCTGCCCATGTCCAACTCCTCCTCCTCAGGGAAGCCCTCCTGAACTTCCTTGGACGGGGGCACCCATGCCCCCTCCCGTTATTGCACCTGTAGTCAGTCATCTGTCCCCAGATCTCAGCACACAACCTTGTTTGGAGCAGCTGTTGCAAGAGATCCTGAGTGCGTGAGTATTTTTCAGATTTATCCATGAGACTTTCCTCAGTAAGAAGCCTGGAGTCACACTCTTTTGACTCTTTTTTTTTTTTTTTCTTCATGGGCAGACTCTGGGAATCGAACCTGGGTGAGAACTCTGCCACTGAGCCGCCATTGTCCGCCCTGCTGACTCTGAAGCCACGTCTTTGGTGTCTGCTCTGAACCCCTCCGACTTACCTTTCGGGGCTCTTTGGGGAAAAGCACTTGAGTGAAAGGCTCTTCAGTGAAGATTTCTTCAGCTCAAGGGTTCCCTTGTCCGCCTTTCCCTTCCTGTATCATTTGGAAACATCTTAAAAAGTCATGCTACATCACCCTCATACCAAAACCAGGCAAAGATATTACAAAAAAAGGAAACTACAGACCAATCTCTCTAATGAATATAGATGCAAAAATCCTCAATAAAATTCTAGCAAATCGTATCCAACAACACATTAAAAGAATTATACATCATGACCAAGTAGGATTCATCCCAGGTATGCAAGGATGGTTCAACATAAGAAAATCAATTAATGTAATACACCATATCAACAAATCAAAGCAGAAAAATCACATGATCATCTCAATTGATGCAGAGAAGGCATTTGACAAGATTCAACATCCCTTCCTGTTGAAAACGCTTCAAAAGATAGGAATACAAGGGAACTTCCTTAAAATGATAGAGGAAATATATGAAAAACCCACAGCTAATATCGTCCTCAATGGGGAAAAATTGAAAACTTTCCCTCTAAGAACAGGAACAAGACAAGGATGTCCACTATCACCACTATTATTCAACATTGTGTTGGAAGTTCTAGCCAGGGCAATTAGACAAGAAAAAAATACA
This sequence comes from Tamandua tetradactyla, assembly GCF_023851605.1. Classification (NCBI taxonomy): domain Eukaryota; kingdom Metazoa; phylum Chordata; class Mammalia; order Pilosa; family Myrmecophagidae; genus Tamandua; species Tamandua tetradactyla. The sequence continues at coordinate 25,465,365 of NC_135349.1, forward strand.
AGGCATCAAAATTGGAAAGGAAGAAGTAAAACTATCACTGTTTGCAGACGATATGATACTATATGTCGAAAACCCGGAAAAATCCACAACAAAATTACTAGAGGTAATAAATGAGTACAGCAAAGTAGCAGGTTACAAGATCAACATTCAAAAATCTGTAGCATTTCTATACACTAGTAATGAACAAGCTGAGGGGGAAATCAAGAAACGAATCCCATTTACAATCGCAACTAAAAGAATAAAATACCTAGGAATAAATTTAACTAAAGAGACAAAAAACCTATATAAAGAAAACTACAAAAAACTGCTAAAAGAAATCACAGAAGACCTAAATAGATGGAAGGGCATACCGTGTTCATGGATTGGAAGACTAAATATAATTAAGATGTCAATCCTACCTAAACTGATCTACAGATTCAATGCAATACCAATCAAAATCCCAACAACTTATTTTTCAGAATTAGAAAAACCAATAAGCAAATTTATCTGGAAGGGCAGTTTGCCCCGAATTGCTAAAAACATCTTGAGGAAAAAAAATGAAGCTGGAGGTCTCGCGATGCCGGACTTTAAGGCATATTATGAAGCCACAGTGGTCAAAACAGCATGGTATTGGCATAAAGATAGATATATTGACCAATGGAATCGAATAGAGTGCTCAGATATAGACCCTCTCATCTATGGACATTTGATCTTTGATAAGGCAGTCAAGCCAACTCACCTGGGACAGAACAGTCTCTTCAATAAATGGTGCCTAGAGAACTGGATATCCATAAGTAAAAGAATGAAAGAAGACCCGTATCTCACACCTTATACAAAAGTTAACTCAAAATGGATCAAAGATCTAAACATTAGGTCTAAGACCATAAAACAGTTAGAGGAAAATGTAGGGAGATATCTTATGAATCTTACAACTGAAGGCGGTTTTATGGACCTTAAACCTAAAGCAAGAGCACTGAAGAAGGAAATAAATGAATGGGAGCTTCTCAAAATTAAACACTTTTGTGCATCAAAGAACTTCATCAAGAAAGTAGAAAGACAGCCTTCACAATGGGAGATAATATTTGGAAATGACATATCAGGTAAAGGTCTAGTATCCAGAATTTATAAAGAGATTGTTCAACTCAACAACAAAAAGACAGCCAACCCAATTACAAAATGGGAAAAAGACTTGAACAGACACCTACCAGAAGAGGAAATACGGATGGCCAAGAGGCACATGAAGAGATGCTCAATTTCCCTGGCCATTAGAGAAATGCAAATCAAAACCACAATGAGATATCATCTCACACCCACCAGAATGGCCATTATCAACAAAACAGAAAATGACAAGTGCTGGAGAGGATGCGGAGAAAGAGGCACACTTATCCACTGTTGGTGGGAATGTCAAATGGTGCAACCACTGTGGAAGGCAGTTTGGCGGTTCCTCAAAAAGCTGAATATAGAATTGCCACACGACCCGGCAATACCATTGCTGGGTATCTACTCAAAGGACTTAAGGGCAAAGACACAAACGGACATTTGCACACCAATGTTTATAGCAGTGTTATTTACAATTGCAAAGAGATGGAAACAGCCAAAATGTCCATCAACAGAAGAATGGCTAAACAAACTGTGGTATATACATACGATGGAATATTATGCAGCTTTAAGACAAGATAAACTTATGAAGCATATAATAACATGGATGGACCTTGAGAACATTATGCTGAGTGAGTCCAGCCAAAAACTAAAGGACAAATACTGTATGGTCCCACTGATGTGAACGGACATTCGAGAATAAACTTGAAATATGTCATTGGTAACAGAGTCCAGCAGGAGTTAGAAACAGGGTAAGATAATGGGTAATTGGAGCTGAAGGGATACAGACTGTGTAACAGGACTAGATACAAAAACTCAAAAATGGACAGCACAATAATACCTAATTGTAAAGTAATCATGTTAAAACACTGAATGAAGCTGCATCTGAGCTATAGGGTTTTCTTTGTTTTTTTTTTTTTTTACTATTATTACTACTTTTTTTTCTTTTCTTTATATTAACATTCTATATCTTTTTCTGTTGTGTTGCTAGTTCCTCTAAACCGATGCAAATGTACTAAGAAACAATGATCATGCATCTATGTGATGATGTTAAGAATTACTGACTGCATATGTAGAATGGTATGATTTCTAAATGTTGTGTTAATTTCTTTTTTTTTTCCGTTAATTAATAAAAAAAAAGTCATGCTAATTAACTGGTGCAGTCTTCTTTTATTCACTTAACATGTGACCATTTTCTCATGCTATTAAATATTCTCTAAAAACATGATTTTTAGTGGTAGGCCCTTGGAGGTGGCTGGGGGCAGGGTTGGTAGCAGGCCAAAAGCAGGCTCTGTGGCCCGGGAGGGACTCTGAGGGTGTTCAGAACTTTTACAGGGTCAGAGTTGGGTGCAAGCCCAAGGCGGGGTGGGAAGGTGGGGAGATGGGAAATTATTACAGTGAAACATCTTGGATCTCCACAGGCTTGACGGGTGGGCATTTTGGCAACAGCTAGGTTTTCATTTTAAAAGTAAGCTTAGGTTCTTATTCCTCTTTATTATAGAAATAATACACATTCCTTGCAGGTAAACAAAAGATAAAAATCCCTAAGCCATTTAATAACCTATTGGTGGATGGCCTTCCAGAACTCTCCTTGCCTTTATGTACATGTACCGGTCCATACACACACCTCTTCCTTTTCAGTGGGAGTAAGATCCTTTTACATGCATGGGGCTTGAGCTCCCTTGGCTTTTCTGCACGTTGCATCTTCAGGTGGGTCACATGGCTCCTAGAGACCTCAGTTATCGCTGGTGGTTTCAACCCAAGCCATGACAGTGGCCAGTTAGGCAGAGGCAGCCTCTGTGGAACACTGTGGGAAGGGCTCTGGGGCTGTGTCTCTCCCACCCACTTTGGTATCTCGTTCTATCCTGGGGGACTGAGGACAGAGATGCATCCAGAGGTGTGCCATTAATTTCATCCCCATCTTGAATAGTCAGAGCCTGAGGCCTGGAGACTGCTCCCTATCCATGCCTTCCTGCTGGACTCCTAGCACGCCACGTGGGAGCTTAAAGGTCCCTGCGTTCCCAGGGAGTTGCGGTGACCTTGCTTCCAGCCTCTGAAGGACACAAGTGAAGTGGATGATTCAGACTCAGAGAAGGATGTGCACAGCATCTTAATCCCTCCTTGCAGAGCCTGCTGAGGGAGGGACCTGGAGCCCGGATGACGAATGATGCTCTGGGGGCTTTTGTTACGTTAATGATCCATGTTGTGGCATTTCCAGAAATGGTTCAGGCCTCCTCCGCTACAAGAGGAGCCGGGTCTCAGCCTCCCAGGTGCAGCCCGGGTTGCCTTTCACAGGGGCCACCCACCCCCATAGGATTCCCCTCATTTTCAGTGCAAATGCTTACACATGGGAAATTGCAGCTCAGAGAGGGAATGTGGCTTGCCCAAGGCCACACAGCAAGTCGCTGGCAAAGCTGGGATCCAAATTCAGGTCTTCCTGGTCCAAAGCCTCAGTTCTTTCTGCTGCACCTGTGCTTCCTTACGTCTGCCTCCTCTCAGCTGCGTGGTGGGTATTCAGAGCATTGGGGGGCTGGGAATCCCCTTTTGGACTCATGCCAGTAACTCATAAACCCTGCATTCGGATGAGTCAAGGAGACCAGTCATTTGTCAGTGTTGCCATTGAACCATGTACCAGTTTGAATCTGGATGGATTTTCCTTCAGAAAAGGATTAAAAATGTCCTTTAATCCTCATTCAGTATTGGCTGAGAGCATTTTAATTGTTCCCATGGAAATGTGACCCATCCAATTGTGGGTGGTAACTTTTGATCAGATAGTTTCCATGGAGTTGTGACTCCATGCATTAATCCTTTAAAAGAGGAAGCATTTTGGAGAGTCCCTTTTTTAAGCCACGAGAAAGCCACAGCAGAGCAGAGCCATGAGGCTGAGAGAACCACAGAATCCACCAGCCAGCAACCTTTGGAGATGAAAAAAGAGAATGCCCCCGGGTTGCTTCATGAAATAAGAAGCCTGGGGAGAAAGCTAGCAGACATCACCATGCTCGTCATGAGAGAAACCCTGAACTTCATTGGCCTTTCTTGAGTGAAGGTAACCTCTTCTTGGTGCCTTCATTTGAACACTTTTATAGCCTTGCTTTAATTGGGACATTTTCTTGGCCTTAGAACTGTAAACTAGCAACTTATTAAATTCCCCTTTTTAAAAGCCATTCCGTTTCTGGTGTATTGCATTTCGGCAGCTCGCAAACTAGAACAAACCAGAAGGGTATTGACAAGACTTGCCCAAGGTCACCCAGCTGAAAAGTGGTGAAGGAGGAATTCAAACCATATATGTGATAAATTCTGCTTTTTCTTTTGTTCCCTGCCCCCCGCCAGAGGTGCTGTGGCTATTTTGCTTTTTTGTTTTGCCTAATGAAAGGCCTGAGTAGAGTGGCTTCCTAGGCTGCTGGGGGACTTCTGATGCCTGGCTCTGGCTGTGGGATGAACATCAGGCTGAGAGCTTGGCCTCTGAACCCCTTCGGGCCCCAGATTCACCATGTCTGCTTGGTCCCTTCCCTTTCCCTTTCTGGGCTCCGTTTCCCCACCTGTAACATGGGGACCTCACCCTCAGGGCATGGTGGGGCTTGGGGACACCATGTGTGTGAAGGATGCCTTGTTTCTTGGCGCACGGTCGGGATCTGCTTCCCCTGGTGGTCTTGAGGACCGTTTGCAGCAGCTGCTTTGCAGGTGGAGCTGCCCCGGGGGATGCCCGGGCATGGGGGTGGCTGCTTGGCCAGCCCTTAGACCTATCTGTGGGTACCCCCTATGCTGACCCTGAGGGCACAGCTCCTTGGGGCTTCCTGTGCACAGAGGTTGAGGCCTTAAAGACCAACTGTTTAGGGTTCTCTTCGCGGACCAGGACGCCACTGTGACCTGGCACGCTCACACTCTCTTAGGCGTGCGCTCACTTATTCAGGGATGCAGCCAGACACTCACTGAGGGCTGCTCTGGGATGGTACTGGATAACGAGTGGGTGTGAACCGCGACAACGTGTGCTTTCTGCCCTCACGGAAGGAAGGGGGTGCCAGGTGCTTCACATGCTAACAATAGTGCGTGTGTGTGCGCGCGCGCGCGCGCACGTGTGGGGTGGTTTATAAATGTACCCATTCTGACCTGACTCAGATATGCACAAAATGTCCCTGTTTCCATCACTAATCTCATTTTTCTGTGGAAAACCGATAGCAAGAAAAAGATATATTTAAAAAACCTGGCTGCTAAACAGATCTCATTCCCACCAGATTTGAAACAGCCTCTTCTGGGTAAAATATTCAATTAAAGCTTAAACTTCAGACAGGTTTTGTGCACATGTTTAAAAGGTGCACCTCTTCCTCCAGCCCGCACTTGCCCACTCTTGGACAGTCAGCAACCTGCACAGCTGTACGTGGCGGCTGTGTCCTGCTCCCCATCGAAACTGTCTCCTCTCATGAGGACTCCCTCTTCATCCCCTCCTTCCAAGATCGCTGGCTTCAGGGGAGGCACCTGCTGTCCCTTTATGGGTTTGGGCAAGGGACCTCAGCCCCAAAGGTCCCTATTGCTGGGCATGACCCCCTCGGGGCTAAATCTCCAAAATCAACCATGGTTGAGTCTGAAGCCAAACGTCCCAGCCTGTGACACCTGGCCTTATCCCCCCCCCCCACGAGGACAGGGGGGCATGAGGTGCTAAATGAAGTTCTCATAGGTGGGGGGCAGGAAGCCTCCACCTTCCGTCAGCGGAGGAGAAAACCGGAGCAGCAGGTGAGCTCATGGCTTAGATGCCACTGGGGCCACTACAGATAAGCCCCCCCACCCCCACCAGGGCGCCCTGAAACCTGGTGCTCCTCTGAGCCCCTCCCCCAGTGCAGGGCTGGGGAGTGGGTGGGGTGATGGGGCTTGCTGCTTGGGGCCAGTCCGGGGTCCTGGGGCTCCTGGAGCCTCGGTTTTCTTCCCCTCCCACTGGAGCTGGACCTTGCCCTCCTGCTAATGAAGCTCCACCCACCCAGACCTTGGGAATTGGGGGCTTTTCTTCTCACCTCAACCCCCCACGAGGGGGTTAGCTCCTACCGCCCTTCTATAGTCACCCCCTGCAGGCTGCGGCCAGTGAAAAGGGAGTCGAAGTGATGTCGAGGGGGTAGGTAGGGCCAGGGCATAGGACACAGATGGGTGCCAACCGTGCAAATCAGTTCCCGGGCACAGGTGCTGGCTGCTGCCCACGGGAAGTCGTCCCGGTGGGCCGCCATGAGGAACTCTACCAAGGTGGCCCCGGAGGGGTCTGGTGCTCCCTCCCCAGTCTCCTGCCTGGCAGCCTGGGTGGGGCCACAGGTGAAGGTCACAGGGTGGCGGTCACTGGCCCTATGGATGTCTACACATGGGCCCTGTCCACATGACCCCTTCCATGGGGGTCCCCTCCCTTTCCTCACGTTCCCTCCGTCTTCCCTTCAGCCCTCCCCAACTCCCCAACTTCATCCGGTCTTCCAGGGGCAGATTTGGGGGACACTTCTGGACTTGCATCTACAGTGTCCCACACCTTGAAGGCTCAGGGGCCTTGTTTGACTCTGGGAGCTCGATTCTGGGTAAGTAGAGACGCTTCTGTCACTGTGCCGAGAGGTGCTAAGCTGGAGACCCACTCCAGGTAGCTCAGGCCTTTATTAAAGAGCATCATCCCCGCAGTGGACCCTGGGAGGCCCAGGGAACCAGGCTGTGCCTCCTACTCCAGGAAGCCACTTTCTCTGCTCTTCTGTTTTCCAAGTGGAAATCTTACTTGGGTGCAGCTGACAGTGGAGCCTGCATCTTGGGCAAGTAGGCTGGGACACAGGCACTGATGTGGGTGCTGGGGCGATGGAACCAGTGTGAGAATTTCCCCGGATGCACACAGGCTATTTACAATATGGTGGGCAGCAAGTGAGACCAGTGTCCCCCAACGGCCACACAAGGAGTTCCAGGCCCGTGGGCCCCTCCCCTCAGCTTAGGGGAGCTGCCCGGGCCTTCCTGGGTACCCACCTGCTGTCATCTTCCCTCTCCCGATCCCAGGCCCCCGTGGAAGTGCCCGGGGCAGCCAGAGGGTTCAAGTCCACACACTTGCTGACCACTGCGGGAACGGACCCTAAACACGGGAAAGTGTCGTGCCACCTCTCCACCCCCACCCGCACCACCAAGTAGTTCAGAATAAAAACATCCGCAGAATCGGGTTTAATATTTCGAAGTGACGCTGCCACCGGACCAGGCTGGTGCTCTCTCTGGAGGCCCCTCCGGTGGCCACGCTGCGTGACCCGGGCCAGGGGCGCAGGGCCTGAGCACCCCGCCCCGCGCCCTCACCCACGGTGGAGTCAGTGCTGGCTCTCCCAGGGGTACTGAGGATGGGGCGATGGCGATGGCGAGGGGTCGGCATCCGGCCCGGCTCACAACGTGCCCGATCAGTGGGATCCCCGTCTCCGTGGGGCGCCCACAGGCCCCGGGCAAAGCCTCAGACCCATGTGGCTGGTGGGGGCGGGGAGGGGCAGGAGACCGGCCCTGGGGCAGCCCGGGAGAGCCTCAGGCCCCTTGTGCGTTCCCACCCATGGTAGGGGTGCACTGCCGTCCTCACCTCCTGGGGTGGATGCTCGGGGACGCTCAGGATGGGGTGTGCACCCAGGTCCAGGGGTGCCAGCGCCCCCGAGGACCCTCACTGCCCCCAGCTGCCCCTGTGGCCGCTCCTGCCTCCCGGGCTTCTCCCCATTCTACACGCTGCCAGGACACAGCCTGGGACACCCATAGCACCCACCACACACCACACAGCACACACACACACACCACACCACATACACCACAACACACCATACACCACACACCACACCACACACACAACACACCATACACCACACACCACACCACACACAACACACCATACACCACACACCACACCACACACACCATGCAGCACGCACACCACACCACATACTACACACCACACAGCACACCACACCACATCACACACCACATACCACACCACACCACATACACCACAACACACCATACACCACACACCATACCACACACACCACAACACACCATACACCACACACCACACCACACACACCACGCAGCACACAGCACACACACCACACAGCACATACCACACCACACCACACACTACACACCACACAGCACACAGCACATACCACACCACACCACATACACCACAACACACCATACACCACACACCACACCACACACACCACAACACACCATACACCACACACCACACACCACACAGCACACACACCACACCACACACTACACACCACACAGCACACAGCACATACCACACCACACACCACACACCACACACACCACATCACACACCACATACCACACCACACACCACACACACCACCTAGCACACACTACACATCACACCACATCACACACCACATACCACACCACACCATACACAACACACAGCACACAGCACACACATCACACACCACACCACACCACACACACCACATATATCACACAGCACAAACACCATAGAGCACACACACCACACGTATGCCACATGCCACACACACAGACACACCATGCACACAGCTGAACACACGCTACCCCCCCCCCCCCCCACATCTTTCACATAGGACTGGCTGGTCCTGTGGGAGAGGTGCTGTCTGAGCAGGTAGGGGAGCCCCGGCCTACAGAGGTACTGACAGCCCCTCCCTGCCCCTCCTCCCAGGCCCAGATTCCATGGGAGGTGTCTGAGCGGGTGAAGCCCGCGGCTCGGAGCTCTCTGCCTCGCCACCACACAGCCCAGGGCAGAGGGGAAGCGAGGTGCTGGGCCCAGCCCTGCAGCCCCAGAAGGAAGGGTGCGGGCGTTTCCTGAGCACCTAATAAGTGACTGGTTTCCTGGGGCATTTAACTCACTGGGGCATCAACATGAGATGGTTTCATGTCTTAAAAACTAGGCAGCCGAGCCGCCCCGGAAATCTGACTGCCCAGGGTCCAGCCTCGGCTCCTCACTTCCTGCTGTGTGACCTTGGGCAAGTTACTGAACCTCTCTCTGCCTTGGTTTCCTCATCTTTGAAATGGAGGTCACAGTGTGACCTACCAGTAGGGTTGTCATGATGATTAAGAGTTAATAAATCTAAAGCACCTGGACTCATGGCTGGCACCCAGGAGGCAGTGTGGGTGCTAGCTGCTGCCTCAGTTTCCCAGGAACAAAAGGTCACAAACTGGGTGGCTTAAAACAACAGAAATTTAATGTCTAACGGTTCTGGAGTCCAGAAGTCCTAAATCGAGGTGCTGACAGGGCCGCGCTCCCTCTGAAACCAGCAAGGGAGACTCCTTCCTTAGTTTTTCTGGCTTCTGGTTGCTTCTGGCATTTCTTGGCTTGCAGCTGCCTCCCTCCAATCTCTGCCTCTGTCTTCACAAAGCTGTCCTCTCTCTCGTCTGTCTGTCTGTTTGTCTGTCTAGTCCTCTTCTTATAAGGACTCTGACCCAGTATGACTTCAGCTGCAGGGACCCCCACACCAGCAGGGGCTTCTGTGGGGTCCTCCCTTCCCTCCTTCCTACCTCTATCCCCAAAGGAGCTGATAAGCAAAAGAGGGTACGAAGGTGTGAAGGAGCCTGACTGCAACACACACACACACACACACACACACACACACACACACACACACACCCCAAGCAGCACCGTGGCCATCTCAGTCTGGTGGTGGGAGCAGGCCAAGGAGAGGAGGCGTGAACTGAATTTAAGAATGATCAGGCCTGAGCCTTGCATGTGAAATGAGATTATTCCAGTAACCGAAAGGGCCCGGAAGTCGTAGGATCGGCCCAACCCGCCTTTGGAGGACAGAGTATAGGAGAAAGCGATAGATTGAATAAAGAGAAAATGAAACGGGACATGACCACCAGGGATGAGCCTGGCCCTGGCACCATGGGATTGATAATCCCTTCCTGACCCAAAGGGGGAAAAGAATTGTAACAAATAAGGTATCAGTAGCCAAAAGAGTTCACATGGAGTCCAGAGGCTACTCTGGAGGCTACTCTTACACTAGCTTCAGCCAGGTATTGCTACTTATCACGGTTTGCCAAACACCAACTGTTCTAGTTTGCTAGCTGCTGGAATGCAATATACCAGAAACGCAATGGCTTTTAAAAGGGGAATTTAATAAGTTGCTAGTCCACAGTTCTCAGGCCAAGAAAATGTCCCAAATAAAACAAGTCTATAGAAATGTCCAATCAAAGGCATCCAGGGAAAGATACCTTGGTTGAAGAAGGCTGATGAAGTTCAGGGTTTCTCTCTCATCTGGAAAGGCACATGGCGAACACAGTCAGGGCTTCTCTCTCGGCTGAAAGGGCACATGGCGAATATGGTGTCATCTGCTAGCTTTCTCTCCTGGCTTCCAGTTTCATGAAGCTCCCTGGGAGGCGTTTTCCCTCTTCATCTCCAAAGGTCACTGGCTTGTGGACTCTGCTTCATAGTGCCACAGCATTCTCTGTTCTCTCTGAATCTCTCATTCTCCAAAATATTTCCTCTTTTGTAGGACTCCAATAAACTAATCAAGATCCACCCAAATGGGTGGAGACATGTCATCACCTAATCCAGTTTATCCACTCTTGACTAAATCACATCATCCAGGGAGATGATCTGATTACAGTTTCAAACCTACAGTATTGAACAGGGATTATTCTACCTTTATGAAATGATATTTTATATTAAAACATGGCTTTTCTTAGGGGGCATACTTCCTTTCAAACCAGCACACCAACCAAAACCATTCCTGCCAACCCTAAAGAACACCTAGGGCTTTATCTGAGATTCAACAAAGGTCAGAAGCCTTCAGAGGGGTTCCTAGGCCAGAGAAGCCCCTGAAACCCAGGGGCGCCAGCCCTTCCAGAACGTCAACTAGTTCCACGCCCCCATCCCATATTATCAACAGCCCCTTCCAACATGAAAAGCTAGAATGGGCATAGCCCAAATAACCCTTAAGAGTGGGAGAAAGATCAAAAGTGATGGTGGGAGATATACAGAGAAGGTGGGGTTTAACAAACGAGTAGGACTGCTAAATCATTATATTGATATTTCTTTTAGTCTCCTGTGTCTTGGAGCAGCCAGAAGGAAAAATCTAAAATTGTGGAAGTGTAACCCATACGAAACTTTGAAATCTGTTCTATAACTAATTATTGCAGTATGCTCTGAAATGTATTGCTTTTTTGTATGTTATTTTCACAATTAAAAAAAAAAGTATCTGAAGAGGGCATGGAAATTGCTTATCCTTGAATTAAATAGCCATGTATGGCATTCCCCCCCAAAAAACAAAAAATGAGAATAGTAATAATAACAGCAGTAATAGCAGCTGTTGTGAGTTGAAATGTATCACTCACGAACATATGTTATACGTTTGTTATCCTCCTCACCTCTGTACCTGAGAATGTGATTTTAATTGGAAACAGGGTCTTTGCAGAGATGATCAAGTGCAGCTGTATGGTCTGAGTCCTTAGAAGAAGAGGTCTAGACAGACAGACAGACAGACAGAGAGAGAGAGGACAGCTTTGTGAAGACAGAGGCAGAGATTGGAGGGAGGCAGCTGCAAGCCAAGAAATGCCAGAAGCAACCAGAAGCCAGAAAAACTAAGGAAGGAGTCTCCCTTGCTGGTTTCAGAGGGAGCGCGGCCCTGTCAGCACCTCGATTTAGGACTTCTGGACTCCAGACCATCAGACATTAAATTTCTGTTGTTTTAAGCCACCCAGTTTGTGACCTTTTGTTCCTGGGAAACTGAGGCAGCAGCTAGCACCCACACTGCCTCCTGGGTGCCAGCCATGAGTCCAGGTGCTTTAGATTTATTAACTCTTAATCATCATGACAACCCTACTGGTAGGTCACACTGTGACCTCCATTTCAAAGATGAGGAAACCAAGGCAGAGAGAGGTTCAGTAACTTGCCCAAGGTCACACAGCAGGAAGTGAGGAGCCGAGGCTGGACCCTGGGCAGTCAGATTTCCGGGCGGCTTGGCTGCCTAGTTTTTAAGACATGAAACCATCTCATGTTGATGCCCCAGTGAGTTAAATGCCCCAGGAAACCAGTCACTTATTAGGTGCTCAGGAAACGCCCGCACCCTCCCTTCTGGGGCTGCAGCCCTGGGCCTGGTTTTCTTGGAGCAGGGGGTCAGCCTCAGCTCGGAGCCCTGGGCACTGGGGAGTAGTTTTCGTCCCTTCCGGCAGCTCCCATTGTGATCAGAGCCCTGGCACTTTCTCCAGGGGGTCGAGGGTGGGTGGGGTGGGGTGAGCGCCGTCTCTGTGGCCGTGGAACCTGTGGTCCCTTTCCTCCTCTAACTCCTTGGCGGGGCGGGGCGGGTAGGGGAGCCCTTACCTACCCCTCTGAGATATATTTTCCCCAGAAACCTCCCCCACCCCCTCTAGGCCCCTCAAATGGAGATCCACTGTGAGTTGGGGAGTCTGTCCCCGGCCTCCTGCCTTCTGGGCCAGATATTCCCAAGTAAGTCCCCAAACAAACTCCAAGTGACAGCTCCTGTAGTAGAGAACGTTCTTGTCCCTGATTCTTCGCCAACATTGGCTAGAAACTACAGGTCAGGGGTGAGATTTTATTTTTTCCCTTGAATAGGCCTATGTATTATTTCTACATGAATTTGAAAATAACAGCAGTGCTAAAGAGAGCTCCCCACGCCTTCCTTGCTGCCCGCGTCAGGGCTGGTGTCAGGGCTGGTGTCTCGCCCTGGCTGCAGGTTTGGGAGGGCTTTGTGCCTGGATGAGGCCCCGTACCCCACGCCCCCACCTAATGGAAAGCCCCCATCCCCCCAGGTTTCCCACAGGGAGCAGCAAACGGGGGTGGCGCAGAGCTTCGGCTCCCCGGCACACATCCGAGTTTGCCAATTGCCTGCTGGTTTCTGGGATAAGTGACCTCCTTGAAAGTCAAAACAGGACAATCAGGAGGCCCCCTCCCGAGCTCCTCCAAAGCCTCCTGCTGATGGAAAAAACATGTTTGTTCTGAAATCTGGGCGAGGCTTCATTTCTGTTAAAATGCAGCACTCTTCCCTGTTTTTGTATGAGAGGCCCTTTGTGGAAAAGGCGGTGAGAGAGGAAGAGGGGAGAGGGGGGCCTTGGAAATTACGCTGGGATCCCATTTTTGCTGTCTACTGGATAAGTGGCCTGGTGCAAGTCGGCTAGCTCCTTGAGCCTCAGTTTACCTATCGGGATAATGGGACGGGGGGATAATTGTCATAGTTTCAAATTAGGTTTGCTGGGGGAATTAGCGAGGGTGGCCACACTGAGCACACAGGCTCAACAGAACTGCAGAAAGCAGTCGTTCTCATTGCGTGGGGAAGACTGTGAAACGGGGTAGACGCTTAACAATGGATGCCTGATATTAAAATGATTATTTTAGCTCATCCCTTCTGGGCTCCCAGGTCTCCTTGCTGCCCCTATCGCCCACCCACCTGCCTCCTCTTGGGCCCCTGCACATGCTGGCTCCTCTCCCCAGAGGCCTGCAGGGTTCACTGTCTCCCTGGGGATCAGCTCCAGGATCACATTATCCGAGAGACCCTCCTGGCCACCTTAGGTGAGTGCCAACCTCCTCACCGTTCTCTGTCACCTTCACCCTGCTGTGATTTTCCTCATGGCTCTCAGCAACACCTGACAATTCGTGGTGTGTTTGTTTTTTTTTGGGGGGGGGTGAGTACAGCATGTGGGGTTGTCATTTGCCCCCCCCACCAAAAGAACAGACCTTCCTAACAGGCAAGAAACCACTGTATCACCGACACCCGGAGAGGCCCAGGGTGTCACAGGGCAGGGACTCAGCCCTGGGTCTTTGGAGAGGGCCAGGTAGGAAACGGTTCTGGCTTTGTGGGTCTCTATTGCAACCCCTCAGCTCTGCCCTGCAGTGTGGACACAGCCGTAGACGGCATGCGAGCGAGTGAGCGTGGCTGTGTTCCAGTGAAATTTAATATAAGGGCACTGACGTTTGAATTTCATATCATTTTCACGTGGCACAAAAGAGGATTCTTATTTTGATCCCCTGATCCCCAACCCCCCCACCATGTGAAGATCTATAAACCATTCTTAGCTTGCGTGTCGAACAAAAACAGGTGGCAGGCAGGACTTGGCCCGTGGGTCATAGTTTGCTGCCTCCTGTAGCAGATGCTTAATGAGCAGTTGTTGCAGGGTTGAAGGAACATTAAAGGCAGCAGTCGGATGTTCGGTGGAGCAGCCTGGAGTCTGTGATGAAGCCGTTTGCAAACTTTAAACTCCCAGAGAGTTAGAACAGTCTTGGATTCTGGGGCTGTGCAAACTGCTTAAGGCAGAGAGGCTTCAGCAGGGGATCTCCAGCCACGGAGAGCAGGGCGTCAATTTTGGGGCTGAGGGGTCACCCAGGTGGCTGGGGCGGTTGTCCCCAGGTCCTCAGTGCCGAAATGATAGAGGAGTCAGAGAGAGGTCATGACCCGTGTAGGGGACCGGACTTGTTGAGCCGTGTGTTCCATGAGAGTGAGCAGTTGGAGGAGATCTGGAGGGCAGTGGGGCCGGAACTCTAACCCAGGGGTGGCAAACTCCAGTGCCTGCTGGGATCAAGCCAGGAACAGACATGAATGAAATAGGGCTGGTGTAAGACAGTAGTGGCGGGGACGGTGGCAAACTGGAGAGACCATCTCCTGTCTAAAAGTTACTCAGCTCCGGCCAGTTCTGCCAGGTGGGAAGGCAAGCCCAGTGCTGGCAGATGTTTAGATGGTTCCTGAGAAGCTGGGGAATCTGATTGTTTGCACGACATCTGATTTAAAATCTTGGCTCAAGAAAAAAAAAAAAGCCATTGCTGCTATGGGCAGCCAGTTTGTAGCCTTGACTTTTGGTGCGTGTCTGCTCTGACCATACCCACCCCACTTAGATCCATTCAAATTTTGCCATCTCATTTGGGTCCTCTCAAAGGAAACAGGATGGAGCTGCAGGGAGGTGGTAACAACTGCTTTCTCCTTTCCCAGGATACTCACTCTTTCCCTTCTGGTAACAGACTCTGCTTCAGCCACAAGGGGGGACCCAGGTCCATCCGAGCTTCTCCCTGAGATTAGTATGCTGTTCCTGGGAGACAGTCGCTCTCCTTTGCCCCACCCATTGCTGAGCTGGGGCTGCTGGGGGCCCTGTCCCCTGCCTTGTGGAGAAGGTCTTTCTGCAGTAGAATAAAATGAGGACAATTAGGCAAAGAGTGACAGAGACGAGAAGCAAATGGAGGGACAGTATAAGAGTGCTGGTGGCCCAGAGACCCGGTCCACCCCCAGGGTCCCTGGTGCCTGCAGCTCTTCCTTCCACACTGTCCCCCACCCCCAGGACTTGCCTGCTGCGTGAGCCAACAACCCCCTTTATTGCTTAAGCTGGTGTGAGTTGGGTCTTTGTTCCTTGCTACCAAAATGAGTGACTGTGGGGGTTAAATGAGTAAAGAGCAGTGAGAGAGATGAGCTTGACACTCAGTGGCTGTTCCTGGCAATTGTCACTACAGAATCTAGCACTTACTAGGCACCACTTAGGTATAAGGACCATACCTGGAAGGTTCCACGTGTTAAGTGGAAATTGCTGCGCCATCTTGCAGGGGGTTCCAAAGGTCTAACTTACTGGATCAACATCATTCAGCAATGAGATGGCCAACGTGGGGGTAGGTGACTTCACAGCTGTCTCTCGATGGACGGAAGGGGAGAGGGTCCGAGGGTCCCTCTCCAGCGGGCAGGGCTGGGTCTTGGATGCCTTCGGTCAGGGGGGACAAGAAGAGGATGATGTGGTTCCCAGAGAGACAAAGCCACACTGGTCCCTGCTTGGCTGATGGAGAAGTGATTGGGCAACGCACGCTCGTGTCTGATGGAAGTAGCTGTTACTCCGGTTTGCGAAGGAGGCAGAAGCTCTGGAAAGAAACATTGAGAAAATGCATGTGGCGGCCGCGCCTGCTTTCCTAGGCACCTGGGAAAGCTCTTTGCATACACCTAGCAGGCCAGGCGGCCCCTTCTGCAAAGCCCCCTCCTGCCTCGCTCTCATTTCACAATGCCATCAGAATCAGTGCGGGCGCGAGCGGAGAAGGATTTGCCCATAATGAGTCAGCCCAGAATTGCCTTGTGGTCTTGGTATTGACAAACTCTATCCATTGATAAAAGTTTCATGACTCAATTTAACATGGAAGATATCTAATCCCAGCCCCTCCTGCTCCGAGCTCAGAGAGTATCTCTGGGTATCGGGTCTGAGAACATGCCCAGGCGTTCGACACAAGCTCTGTCTCCAGGGACACTGCCGACCCAGCTTGGCCAGAGTGACCATGGGTGAAGGTGCCACCTGATCTCCCGAGAGGCACCTCAGCCATTGCCACCTTCTGCCTCTCAGGGCAGCCGTCGGCCGTTCTGCTGTCCACGCCTGTGCTCCTGGATCTGCCCTCATCATCTGTGGTGGAGAGTTTGCAAAGATGAGCCCTGCTCTTCCTCCTGTAAGCCCCTTTGCAGTGTGACTTTCTGCTTCACCCAGTAAGAGGTAGAGCTTATCCCTGCACTCCCCTTAAATCTGGGCTGTGTGGCTTTGACCAAGAGAAAGCAATGGAAATAACTGCAGAGTGCCAAGGAGGGAGCTTGAGAACCATTGCAGCCTCTTCCGTTGCCCTCTTAGACCCTGAGTCTGCTGTGCAAAAAAAAAGAAGGCCAGTCCAGCTTACTGGAGGATGAGGGGACATGTGGAGAGCTCAGACAGCGCAGCCAGATGTGTGGGTGACGTTCTCCTCTGGTCCCTACATCCCAGGCCATACGCTGCCACAGCCACTGTGTGGTCCAAGGAGAGAGGAGCAGATGAACTTCCCACATTCCAGCTTCTAGAATCATGAAAAAAATAATCCTCAGTGCCTTAAGCCACTAAGTTTTGGGAGTTTTTAATGTGATAGTTAATGGATGTGGCCATTTTTCTCCCAATCTCAGCCATGATGTTGGGTGGGGACTGACTGTCTTAAGCCAATCGGAGCATCCGTTTCTCCCCGTTCACAGTGACATGTCAGGGACCACTTGTTGGGAATTCTGACAGAGAGAAACTTCCTTGCTGTCTGAGAAAGAGATGGTGTTGTGTGAGAATGTGAGGTCAGGAATCAAAGCAGCCATTTTGTTGCCCGAGGAGACCCTGGAGCTTTGGGGGGACATCTGGCAAAGCCACTTGCAAATTCCTGACTTAGAAAAACTGTGATAATAAACATTTATGGCTGTCTTAAATTGCTACATTTGGGATCATTTGTCCCACAGCAATAGATGTAATACACCAGGAGAGAAAAGCCTTGTTAGTGGTGCACCCGCATTGTTGCAGGGATTCCCAAACATTTTTTCATGTCCTCATGTCAGCATGAACCCCTTAACAAACACTCATGTAGCATTTATGTTGAATCAGGAATGATTTGAAGTGTTTTATATTTTACTCATTTAATTCTCACAATGACCCTATGAGGTAGAGACTATTATTACTCCCGCTTTACAGATGGAGAAACTGTGGTGCAAAAAGAGTAAATGACCAAGGCTACAGAGCTCTTAGTGGTAGAATCAGGATTTAAACTTAGACAGACTAGCTCCCAAGTTGATATTCTTGCCCAATATGCTATTTATTAACTGAGGAAGATATCAAGGCTCAGCAATTATAACATCAGTATGTCCTCGTGAGCTCTCCCTCCTTCTGTTTCCCTCCCCATTGCAAAGGGGTGCCTTCATAAAGGCATATTTTGTTAATGCTTCTGGGACAGGCATTGGCCATTTTTGCTCTCAACACTTATTTTTTTCACATCTTGAGACCCTACATACTTTGTTTTCAAAGAAACTTTGTGGGCTCTGTTCAGGGGTTGTCTCCAGTTCTTCTCTTCTCATCTTCCTATTAAACTAGGTCCATCGGCCATGATCATCTGGATCTTTTTTCCTCCTTGAGGACAAGCTAAGCACAGGGTCAGTAGGGAGAGGACTTGGGGGCTGGCAGTGTGAGAGGAATAACTAGAGCACAAATGCCCATTGTATCAGTTAGTTTTTGCTCCCAAATGCTGTGTAACAAATGACCCCACAAATCGGTGCCTTCAAACAATAATTTACTCTCCTGCATCTGTGGGATGGTTGGTTGGCTGATCTGGGTGGGTCTTGTTGGGCTTGTTCACAAGTCTGAGGGTCATTGGGTGTCTCTTATCAAGGCCAAGTCCTCTGCCTCCTCCTGGGACCAGCGGGCTCATCCAGGTGTGCTCTTGGGGGATGACAGAGGTGGAGGTGGAGGGCAAGAGGAAACAGGCAAGGTATCTTGAGTGTAGACTTGGACCTGGCTTGTCAATATTTCTGCCTTATGCTATTGGTCAAACAAGTGATATGGCCAAGCCCAAGGTCAAGAGGCAGAGCAGGAGACCCTGCCCACAGTGCAAGGACACTGCAAAACGACACAATGCGTTCCCTAGGACTGCTGGAACAGATTTTACTACAAATGAACATGGCGTACAACAGCATCAATTTATTCTCCCACAGGTGTGGAGGCCAGAGGTGTGAGATCTAGGTGTCAGCAGGGTTGGCTCCTTCCGGAGGCTGTGAGGGAGAATCCATCCCACGCCTCTCGCAGGTCCTGGGGGCAGCCGGCGGTCCCTGGCAGTCCCTGGCTCGTAGCTGTGCAACTGTCTGCTCCATCTTCACGTGATCTTCTCCTCTGTGTTGTCTCTCCGTACAAGGACACCAGTCGTTGGATTTAGAGCCCACCCTACTCCAGCATGGCTTCTCTTCACTTACCTAATTACACCCGCAAAGACCCTATTTCCAAATAAGCCCACAATCTGAGGTTCTGGGTGGACTTGAATTTTGGGGGGACCACTACTCAACCCAGAACACCCCTTCATCTCAATGATGGTGCCCCCTCCTCCTTTTTCATCTCCCCCAGCCCTCCTGGGAGCACCAGAACCTGAACAGCTGAAGGCAGAAAGACTACATAGCTGCAAAAACCCACTGCACGTCACTCTCACCAAGAGGACAGGTTCTGCCTTCTCTTAAGGCTGGAGTTCTCTCACCGCCACCCACGCGGCCCCATTGAGACACAATCACCTAGGTTTCCCCCTCTTGATTAGAACCACTTTAAAGGGAGATCCAATCAGCTACTAGTACCCAAGACTTCCTCAGTTTCTTCATCGCCAAAGGGTACTGCTAATTGCACCTGCCCTATAGGGTAGTTTTCTGGATGTAATGTATCGATACATGTGAACCTGTCTGACACAGAGTCAATATTTTCTATTATTATTTATATTAGAATTATTAAAACAAGACCTTTAAATACAGGGTATCATCTTCTATGGGCAGTGACTCTGAGGTTGATTTAAAACAGCTGCTGAGCCTGAAGATGGGTTTTGTGGTTGATTTTTTTTTCAATGAAAAAGACAGTTACCCCACATTCAATGACTTCTTTTGGGGTGACATGTGACTGTCAGTGACTTGTTCCCTGTGGGGAAAAAAACAAAGCACCAAATCTGTCCCTTTAAGATGAAGATTTTAAAACAAAGAGTGAGGATATAACTGCTTTTTGAGAGACACTCATGTTTTGGAAACAGCCTTTTAAAAACAGATGTTTGGAAATGTTTCCATTGTTATGTGTTTTTATTGCCCCAAAGCAAAGAAAGTGTGTTTCCTTTAAAAACTCCCAAGTCTGCACACTTGAAGCACTTGGAAATCACAAATTTCAAAAAGGCTTCAAATCCGTGAAAACATAACTTTTAGGGGTTTTTTAAGCCATTTGTTTCAGATTAAAAAAAATACCAGTCTTCTGATTTGTTTGCAAGACTGAACGATGGACCTCAAAGAAGATGGGCATGTGTTAGCCAAATTACACCCCAAATGGGCCCATATTGGAGAGTGGGATTAAAATCTGAGTTATGGTATTTAGAAAGCACAGCCTACCAACTCTTTCCCCGTTCGTGAGGCATTGTTTTCTGGTTAAACAGTCGGGCAAACCAAGGAAAGAAGTGACCCTGGAATTGCTGCAGCCCAGTGTAGCTCCTGCTTCTTTTTTCTTTTTTCTTTTTGCATGGGCCTCCGGCATGGCAGTCGGGCAAACCAAGGAAGGAAGTGACCCTGGAATTGCTGCAGCCCAGTGTAGCCCCTGCTTCTTTTTTCTTTTTTTTTTTGCATGGGCAGGCACCAGGAAATGAACCCGGCCCTCCGGCATGGCAGGCAGGAACTCTGCCTGCTGAGCCACGGTGGTCTGCCCGCACCTGCCTTTTAAAAATTGAGAAAGCATATCCAGCTGTGTTGTTGTCAGTAAAAAGTATTATGAGGAATGTTTTCATGGAAGTCAAAAGGTTATAATGTGCTTGGGCACTATTCTAGTTTGCTAGCTGCTGGAATGCAATACACCAGAAATGGAATCGCTTCAAAAAGGGGAATGTAATAAGTTGCTAGTTTATAGTTCTAAGGCTGAGAAAATGTCCCAATTAAAGCAAATCTATAAAAATGTCCAAATGAAGGCACCAAGAAGAGGTTACCTTCACTCAAGAAAGGCCGATGAAGTTCAGGGTTTCTCTCTCAGCTGGAAAGGCCCGTGGTGAACACGGCTTGTCTGCTGGCTTCCTCTCCAGGCCCCTTGCTTCATGAAGTTCCCCGCGGGCATTCTCCATCATCTCCAAAGGTCTCTGGCTGGTGGACTCTGGTTCTCTCATCATTCGGTCTGGTGGTTCTGTGGCTTCCGTCTCAAAAGACATTCTCTCCAAAAAATGTCTCCTCTTTTATAGGATTCCAGTAAACTAATCAAGATCCACGTAGAATGGGTGGAGACACGTCTCCATCTAATCAAGATGAATACCCACAACTGATTGAGTCACATCTCTGTGGAGATGACCTCATCAAGTTTCCAACCTATACTGCTGAATAGGGATTAGAAGAAACTGCTGTTCCCACAAGATTGATTAGGATTAAAACATGGCTTTTCTGGGGTACATAAATCCTTTGAAACAAGCATAGGCACCATTATGTAATTTATAAATATGATTACCGAGTCAGAGACCTCTGTTCACCACCTTTCTCTGTGAATCCCAGGACTCTCTCTCCCTGGCGTTCTTAGCTTTTTGGTGGTGGGTGGGTGGAAAGGGGAAGCAAGGCTGGCTGTCCTGCTCTTGGCCCCTAGGTGGCAGTAAAGGGAAGCAAATAGCTTGGAAAAAAGTGACTTGGAAAAACAGCCAGAGAAGGACTGGCTCAGGAGACCCCTGAAAACCTCTGTTTTCTCCCTAACCTTCCTCATTGCTGCCCCGCCAGGATGGAGCCAAATTAGCTCAGACCCCAAGGGCTGAGAAAGCCCATTGAGGGTTGGGTACAAGTTGGGGAGCCAGGGACTCCCCTAGGCTCATTTTGAATCATGGGATTTTAGCCTGGACACGTGATTATTAATCTTAAACTGACAGAGAGATATGTCCTGACAGATGGATGGAACCCAGGGCAGCCCTGAAGGCAGACCACTGCCCTGCTACTTTTTGAGCTTCCACGTCTCCAAACGTAAAATGGATCTATGAGAATTCCACGAGGATTCAGTTTTATCCCTTTGACCCGAGCGCCTGACATGCAGTTGGTGCCAAATAAAAGTTCATTGACTCTGGCTTGGCAGTGAGTCTTTCTCATCATGTTTCATCACAGCTCCGTCCCACTGAACCTGTGGCCAGGGCACATCCCAGCCTCTGGTGGATGAGCTGGAGGGTAGCGAGGCTGAGCCCCTGTACCCGGCTCTCTCCTGCCACCTCCCACCCTCTCTCCAGCCTGGCTCAGCTGCGTCCTGCCCTGGAATTCGGAGTCAGGGCTGATTTGCTGCTTTCCAGATCGCTGAGGACACTTTGGAGCAGAGGGCTAGAGTGTTGGCACAGTGGGGTCCGGACTCGGGCCATTGCTCTCGGTGAGCACAGCTGGGAAAGGAGTGTGCAGGGCTCCGTCTCGCTGCCCCAGAGTGGGCCTTGTCCCAGGCCCCAGGACTCCTTCCCCTCCCAGCCACCACCCTCAGGCCCCAGGGAGACCTTCCAGAATCACAGGCCTGGCAGCGTCCTGCTCCTGCTCCGATACCCCTTGCAGGTAAGATCACAGCTGCTTGGCCAGCACCTGAGGCCTACCCTGGCCCACGGCACTCTCGCCCCTTCTCATACATGCCCTCATATATTCTCATATATGCTCCTCATATGTCCTCCCAAACCATCTTGGTGCTGGGCAGTCGATGGCTCCTCTCCTCCTCTGTGAAACGGGGGCAGCAGCCGCCCCAGGACAGGAGACGGAGGGCCATGTAGGGCAGCCCCCTGCCATGGTCACCCCCTTTTGCCACCCTCCGAAAGAGGGGGGTGGTAACTTACCCAGATGCTGCAGCTTGGAGGGGGCAGAGCCTGGATGAATATTCAGACCCCACCCACCCCACGGACATCCTCTTTCTTTGGCTCAAATCTTCCTGTTCAGTGAAGCCCTCCGCTTGCTCCCTGCCATCTCTGTTTCCTTTTTCCGCTTCACATCGCATCAATGGGAATTACTGATTTTTTTTTACCTGCATCCTTGTTTGCACTCGTCCCCCCCATGAGAACGTAAACTCCATGCGGGCAGGGGCCCTGCGTGCCTTGTTCACTGAATGCCGCGGGAGTTGGGCACAGTGGAGCCGCCCAGGAAATACATTTGAAGAAGCAACAAATGTTGGAAGAGCTGAGATGGTTTCAGTGAAACCAAAGAGCTCAGACTGATCACTTCCTAATGGAATTAGCGCCTTTCTCCTCTGCAGAAGCCACCTCCTGGGACTTTTTTCTTTTCTTTTAATTTAAATATTTTTATTGCCAAATCTTCACACACATATAGTCCATACATGGTGTACAATCAGTGGCTCACAATATCATCACATGGTTGTGTATTCATCACCGTGATCATTTTTTAGAACATTTGCATCACTCCAGAAAAAGAAATAAAAAGAAAAAAGAAAAAACTCATACATCCCATACCCTTTACCCCTCCCCTCATTGGCCACTAGTATTTCCATCTCCCCAATTTATTTTAGCCCTTATCCCCTCTATTATTTATTTATTTTTTTATCCATATTTTTTTACTTGTCTATCCAATACCCTGGATAAAAGGAGCATCAGACATAAGGTTTTCACAATCATACGACCACATTATACAAGTTATCTCTTTATACAATCATCTTCAAGGATTAAAGCTACTGGAACATAGCTCAACAGTTTTGAGTACTTCCCTCCAGCCACTCCAATGTACCATAAACTGAAAAGGGATAGCACATAAGAATAACTTCTAGGATACTCTCTTGACTCTGAAATCTCTCAGTCACCGTGACTTTATTTTGTCTCATTTCTCTCTTTCCCCTTTTGATCAAGAAGTCTTTCTCAATCCCATGATGCCGGGTCCCAGCTCATTCCCCTGAGACTTCTTGATTGCAAAGAGCTCTAGGCCCCCCCATCCCTGGGACCTAGCGGCACTGCCAGGCTGCTTTCACCACCTCTAGTGTCCTTTCTAACCAGGGGAAGAAAAGAAGGCTATTGGGCCTCCATGCCTTGGGTGCCAGAGTTTTAAAAAAACCTCCCTGATACTGAAAATTGGCTAATCTCTTGCTGTAATTAGGAGGGCCCAGAGGTGGGGGCTGCTGTTGGTTTCCCAAACTCAATTTTTAAGATTTAGGCATCAGGAAGTGACTCGGAGAACCCAGCAGCTGCCAAATGTCTTTGGCGCAGCTGGCTCCAAGGAAAAGTCCAAAGTGAAGTGCATTTGGGACATATTCCTTCAAAGTGTGTCCATATTCCTGAAATGTATGATTTCATTAGTAGCAGTATTTTAAAATTTCTGTTTTGGTGAATTGTGTTGACTATAAAAACGTGCTCAACTGTTGGGCCTGGTGAGTTTTCATAAACTGAACTCCGCCGTGTGACCAGCTCCCCAAAGCCCCCCGCGGCCCTTCCCTCTCACTCCTCCACCTCCCAACAATAACCATCAACCTGACTTCTAACACCATAGATGAGTTTTAGCCAGGATGTTCTGGGCCTTGATTCTCAGATACCAAGGTGGGGGCCCAACAGTGACCTTAAGGATGGGAGGGTGCCATGGGGCTCTGGCCCCCCCAGTGGTCCCCAGGCCCAAACTCAGCCTGGTAATTTGATCTTGCAAGAGAACCTGGAAGTCTGGGTTTTTATGTGAAATCTCCCAATTCTTGAATGTTGGCAACTGGTGAAAATTTAACACGCTCTAGAGCTCCATCCAGGCCAAACAAAAACCTGTCTGGGGGCCAAATTTGGCCTGCAGGCTGCCAGTGGGGCTGCCCCTGAGGGGTCCCCAGTGGGACAGACGTGGAGACAGACTTCACAGTTCAGAGTGATTACAGTGACATCATAGGTCAGAGGAGGAGGTGACAATAGGAGAAGCAGTGGGCAGTGGGGGGCAGGGAAGACTCTGCTGTGAAAGGGACGCTTCTTGGAAGGAGCCAGAATAACAGCATGGGCATTCCAGGCAGAGGGTGGGGGGGGGGGGGCATGCACAGGCTGGGAGGTCGACCCCAGCATAGGCAGCAGGGACCTGCAGAGTGATGTGGAGTTCTGGCAGCTTAGACTGGGTGGCAGGGGAGGGGAGGGGGCCACGCGGAGGGGGGAGGGGAGGGCTGGAGGTGTGGGCGGGAGCCAGTTCCCGGAGGACCCAACTCAGGCATTTAGACTTTGTCCTGCAGGGAAGCTTTTAAGGAAGGTTTAAGGAGAGGCGTCATAGTGCTGAAGCCAAGGCGAGGGGTGGATCTGGGTCGGAGTGGGCTGGGGCAGGGAGATAGGAGACTACTGAGCTAAAGAGGAGGTAGCAGGGGCATGAGCCCACATTTCTGACTACCCAAACAAGTCCCAGCCCCCAGCAACCTCCATCCAGCATGAGATCATCCCAACGGTATCACTATATGGGGACAAAAATACCCATCCTATCCAAGGAGCTTGCTAATGAGTCTGGATTCATTTCAGAAACGATGTTTAGACATGTAAAGTGGCTTCCTCCAGCGGTGTAATTTCCACCTGTTGCCCCCATCTTTAGCTCTTGTGTAAGGCCCAGTGTGAAATCTGCTCCTCCCAAGGAGTTCCAGTTCAGCCACTGACAATTGTGTCCTTGCAGGGGTCCTGGTCAAACACCTCAGGGTCGAATTTCTCTTAAGGCCCACGTCTGATCCTTGAACGAACCCTGTTGGAGTTGCCTTTGCAACAGGTCCGGGACATCTGCTGCCACTGCAGCCACTGGTATCCCTCACCTGGATTCACTCATCTCATCCTAGCTGCTCTCCTCCCTTCTTAACACAGCAGCCTGAGGGATTCTGTTATACCCTAAGTCAGAGCATGCCCCTCCCCGCGTCAGAATGCCTGGGTTGCCACCTCACTCAGAGTTAGAGGCCAGACTCCTTAATATGCTCTGCACAAACCTATCTGACTGTCCCCTCCGCCCCCTTCATCTCCCCGACCTCGTCTCTTTCTCCAAGCCCCGCTTGACACAATGGCCTCGGTTATTTACCCAAAGTGCCAGGCAGGCTCATGCGTCAGGGCTTTTGCACTGGCTGTTTCCTCAGCCAGGAATTTTCTTTCCCCAGAAAGTCCCAGGGCTTGCTCCCATGCCTCCTTCAAGTCTTTGCTCAGATGTCACCTTCCCAGTGAAGTCTTCCTGATTTTAAAATTGCAACCTCCAAACCCCACTTCCTGTCTTATCCTCTCTGCTTTGTTTTCCTCCCTGATTCTCATCACTTAAGAGCTCCAACACACTCTACAGACAATTTACTCATTAATTTTGTCCATGGTCTCTTTGCTCCCTAGCACAGAGTGGGTGCCCAGTGAGTAAGTGATGGGTGTCTTTGACGGACCTTTCAAACCTCTCTGTGCTTCCTCTGGGTTTTTCTCAGGAGCATGTGGTCTCAGAGGCACACATCACCTGGCCTCTCCTGCGTCGTATGCCCAGAACAGCTTCTGCAGTCTGGTCACCTGCCCGCAAACCACAGTCTCAAGCCCTAAGAAGTACCATGTTAAAAACACATCTGAGGGACTAATTTTCAGATCAGTAACAGCCTGAATTCCGTGCAGCTGTTTGACCAGGATATATGTTCTCTGTCCACTGATAAGCTTGGTGCCACCATGATTGCATGGAGGCCCTTCCTCTCAAAGTAGTTGGAAAGCCCTTGCCTCAGGTGGGAAGGGGCTCTGAGAAGTGAGTCTTGGGCTCCTGGCTCTCCTGCATGTGAGTTCCTGCCAGGGATGTTGTCCAAAATGCTTTCCTCTCACCTACCCCGGGGCAGCGTAGCAGCAGCTGACAGCTAGCACAGGCTTCCCCACCGGAGCAAGGCAATTCATAACCCGTTAACCTTGAATTCTGCCAGCCCTGCCAGTCTGCAGGCTGGGGGGTGTTGGAGCAGCAGAATTTTGAATTGTGCTTGGGCAGAATTCAAATGAGCTCTTGCAATCAGCCTACAGCTAATTGTTGCACTCTCTGGGCTTCTGGGCAGTGTGAAGGGAGTTCGGGGAGCTTAATCACTTTAGAGCAGAGTGGGGATGGGGCAAGCCCCCTTCACATCAGAGATTCTACAAGGTTAGTCCAAGTCTGGTCAAGTGATGCTGCCTGAGATGTTAATAACAGGGGTTAATATTTATTGAATACTTCCTGTGTGCTAAATGCATTTTACAGACAATCTCAATATGGGAATTGAGGCTCAGAGAGGTTAAGTGACTTATTCAAGGCCACACAGCTGGCCAAGCCCTAGACTTTGTCTCATCCCAGTCAGTATGCTTGACCACTGTGCTCCCCACCCCTATCCCAAACAGCTGCTAATGAAGGAATCTACTGTTGATTTATTTTGCTTTCCACATTACAAAGATTCTTTCTGCAGGGTTCATGAATATTTTACAACTTAAAACAATTTTTTTTTTAAACATGTGAATTCTTAAAGTTTCTGGTTTGGCAGCCCCTGTGGGGCACCCCCGACCAGCTGCGTTGTCTAACATGGGACTTTTTTGGGTCGCACTGTTCAGGATCTCCTGCATGGGACTCCCCATTTGTTACACTCAGTGCTTGGCATCCTATATGGGTCCCCACTTTGCCACTCTCCTGGCTGTTCCATATACAAGATAGGGAGCCCCAGGCAACTGCAGCTTCACTCTGAGGGCAGCCCTTCCCACTGGTTCATACAATCCAAGTCCACGTGGCGGGACCCTTGGGACCCTGGGGAAGTCACTCTGCGTTCCTGGTGGGGCATTCCCTCTAAGTAGTCCCGTCTGGCCAGTCCCGCCGGCTCTGCTACTCAGACCTTTCGGGGAACTTTCTTCACGGTCTTACTTGGGGCCCCGTCCTGGGGGAGGGGGAGGGGGTCGTGCTTTCCCGCGTCCCTCCCGGGGAGCCCCAACAGGCTTCCGCCCTTGCCTCTCTGGGTCTCCCGCGGGCGTCTACCCCCTCCCGCTCGGTTTTGTGGCCCCAAGTCCCCCTTGGGGAGCCTCTTTCTCTGGGAGCTCCGCGCCGGGGATCCGCCTTCGGGTGCTGCTCTCCCTAGGGGGCGTCCCCTCTCTCCGCGTCCCCGCCCGCGCCCGGAGTGGGGCGCCCCCTCTCCCCGTGCGGGCGGGCAGGCGGGCGCCGGGAACAGTGTCGCCGGCCGCCTGCAGGTGTCTCCCCGCGGAGGGGCGCGCGTTCCTGCGCCGTGGCCGCTGCCAGGAGCCGGCGGCTACTCGCCGAGGTTCACTCGCGCTCTGGGCTCGGGGCGCGCCGGAGCCCCTCCGCCGCCGCCGCCGCCGCAGCCGCCCGCGCCCCGCGCGCCCCCACCCGGGGCGGGGAAATCATGGGCCCGCGCCGCGTCCGCCGCCGCCCATCGCAGGCGCCCGAGCCCCGGGGCGCGGCGGGCCGCGGCCGCTGACACGGGGCGCCGGCTGCCAACTTCGCGCGCGGAGCTCCCCGGGCGGCGCGGGCGGCATGAAGACGAGCCGCCGCGGCCGAGCGCTCCTGGCCGTGGCCCTGAACCTGCTGGCGCTGCTCTTCGCCACCACCGCCTTCCTCACCACGCACTGGTGCCAGGGCACGCAGAGGGTGCCCAAGCCCGGCTGCGGCCAGGGCGGGCGCGCCAACTGCCCCAACTCGGGCGCCAACGCCACGGCCAACGGCACGGCCGCCCCCGCCGCCGCCACGGCCGCCGCCGCCGCCGCGGGGAACGGCCCCCCAGGCGGCGCGCTCTACAGCTGGGAGACGGGCGACGACCGCTTCCTCTTCAGGAATTTCCACACCGGCATCTGGTACTCGTGCGAGGAGGAGCTCGGCGGGCTCGGTGAGTGAGCGGCCGCGGCGGGCTCGGCTGGCGCTTCCCTCCCCGGGGGCGGCGCGGCCCGGGCGGCCCGTACCCGGCTCCCGGCTCCCGGCTCCGGGCCGGGCGAGGGGACCCGCGCCGCCGCCGCCGCCGAGGGGCCCCTGCCGGCGCTCCGCAGGGCGGGCGGCCGTGTTCGCGGGCGGAGAACGCGTTTGGCAGGTCCGGGGGCAGGATGATGGGCGTTAGGGGACGCTCCCCCGGTTAAGGGTTCGGGCCAGAGCTCCTGCCCCCTTCGGAACGCCGCGCGGCTTTGGGGACGTTGCCGCGCCCTGGGGACGTGCGTCTCCCGGCCGCACACCCGGGCAGCCCGGCGGAGGGGCGCGCTTTCCTTCCCGCGCCTGAACTCATCCCCTTATGCACCCACCGCCCCCTTCCAGACCCCCCTTCCTTCCGTGGGGCACTAGATTTCCCCCGCAACGGTCGCTCCTTTCGGGGGCCAGGGGCTCTTGCTCCAAGCCTAGCTCGGCCGCCCCTCCCACCGCAGAGCCCCAGAGCCCGGAGCCGAGGGGGTCGGTCTTCTCCACCCGCCATCCCCAACCTGCCTAAACCACTTGCAGACGGGGCTTGGGAAGCACGAGAACCGGGGCAGTCTCGTGGGGTCCCGGGAAGTGGGTCTCGCCCGGGAGCACCCCCGTTGCCAGAAGCCAGGGAGCACCCCCCCTCGCCCGTCCTGACCTCCTCCCCGGAGAGGGTGCGTGCGGGTTAGAGATGAGACAGGCGGGGACAGCTCAGCGAGCTCCGGGTCGGGGCGTCCGGGAGGCGTCGCTGGCAGCAGAAGCCTCGCATCAGAATTGGGGGCGGGGGAGGGGGAGGGAGGGGAGCGCTGACTTTTCCGAGGGCGGCTCGCACTGCTCCCTTGGTGGGGTACCCCTTCCTCGGCCGGCGGGGGGCGGCCAGGGCTGGAGGGATGCCCCGGAAGTGGGCAGCCAGGGTCTTGCAGGGCTCAGGAGAGGGGCACTGCCACCAGCCAGCTGTGCCAAATGCCCCTGCCTCCCCGAGGGGTGTTGCCCTAAGTCCAGGTGCAGGGGCCCTGCTGAGTGATTGTCCTCTCTTCCCAAGGTTAAATCTTGGAAAACACACAGCTCTTCCCCGCAGCCCGGGTGTATGTGGGTTATTCAGGTGCAGATGCAGTGGACACCAACCTAAGGTTGTCTGGAGCAAACCTTCCAGTCTGGCCCTGTTGGTCTCACTGGTTTAAAGGATGGCAGGAAGAATATATGAAACGGATCCCAGGAGGAGCTCCAGGCCTGGGCACTAGCTGCTCCCTGTGCCTGGAAGCCCCATTCCCCACACCTCCTTTATGGCACTTGGCACCACTGATATTTTCTGGTGCCCGTCTTTGGTTATTAGCTGTCGCTCTGTGAGGGCAGGGCTGTGTCGCCTCCATGTCCTCAGCTTCCTGGTAGTGTTTGCTGCACAGTAGGGCTTCAACAAATATTTGCTGAGGAAATGTTGGGTGAGGCCTCAGGAATTGGAGGTTTCTTTGGGTGCTGCCTGCCAGGTCTTGCCTCTGGAGGAACTTTTCAGAGGCAATGGAACTTTCCTGTGATTCTTGCCATATGAAGCTGGTCCTTTCCAAAGACACACAGTGCTTGATTAGGGTCCTGCCCTGACTTATCTCATCAGACTTGCCGCTGCTGTCCATTCAGCTGCTGTCCACTTGGATTTTTCTCTCTAGGATGTAATTTTAAAAGATTTTCTTCTTTTTTTAACCTCGAAAGGCATCTTGGCTAGAATTCTCTGCCTTCTGCAAGCTTCCACGATGCCCAGCCTTAACCACCAGCACTTAACCTCCCCCCATCACGCCCTGTTGTGGGGAACATCTGCCACCTTCAGGCTGGAAAAGTGGGTGCCCCATCCATCTTTCTCGCAGCTCAAGAAGACGTCTCCCAGGTTTGGGAACCCTGTGCCTGGGATGTGCCACCCCTGCCTCTCGCCAAGTTTCTCTTCAGTGGAGAAACACAGCCTCCATGCTCCCTTCTTTGTGCACACACTTAAAAACACAGCTCCACGTCCCTACTCTGGTCCCCATGGAGTGTCCTGGCCCGTTGCTGGCCGGTTGAGCCTCTTAACTGTTTGGGATCTCTTCTGGCTGCCCCTGAATGGCACAGCCTGCCTCTTGCAATTATTCCCCTGTAGCCCATCCGGGGCTTGGCACAGGATCTTTGAGCTTGAGTATTTAAAAAAAATACTAATTTTTAACTTAAACAAGTGGCAATTGATATTATTAAGCATTTAACATAGCCCACCTTAGGTTAAAACTTTTCACCTGCTGGCCTTGATGACTCCTTCCTACCAGCGTAGAGGCAGAGACGTCCAGAATAACCGCTGATCAGATGAGGCAATGGAGGGTCATAGAGGTTTAGAGATTCATCCAGGGTCTCTCAGCTAGCGAGGGAGGCTGAATTGTCTTCTCAGAGGCAGAGAGGAATCAGGGTGAAGTGAGGCAGGAGAAGAAAGGTGCAGGTAGGAAGCCAGGGAAGAGGACAGTTTGGGGGCCTAAGACCCATGGGATGGGACCCTCATTCCTGCCCCCCAGTCCCCATGTCATTCTCTTTTAGTAAAAACGTGGATCATCAGCTCATCTGGAAAATAAGAGACCTTCAGTTTTCTTTTTTCTTGCTCACTCATTGGCTGGAGTTCACCCGTCCCAGAAAATCACATTTTTTTCTCCCTGGGACCTTGGAAAACAGTTATCAGCCTGTCAGTGCTGGTGAGAAGTTTGGGAGATCTGAGCCAGTGGGGGGTTCTACCCGCTGGTCACCCTGGGGTCCGTCCAGTTCCTGCCCCTGCACCCGGGCACTCCTGAAAGGGTGTCGGGAAATACCTGGCCTCAAACTTTTGTTGCCGTGTTTACTGGTTTGGATTTGTGGACCCCAGAAAAGCCATGTCCTTTAATCCTCATTCAATATGCTGGGTGGGAGTTTTTAAATTGTCCAGGGAGTTGTGACCCAGCCACTTGTGGGTGGTAACTTTTGATGAGATGATTTCCATGGAGATGTGTCTCCACCCTTTCAGGGTGGGGTTGCTTACTGGAGCCCTTTAAGAGGGAACCATTTTGGAAAGAACTACAGAGCCCATGCAGCCAGAGACCTTTGTAGATGAAGAAGGAATATGTTCCCGGGGGAGCTTCATGAAACAAGAAGCCTGGAGAAGAAGCTAGCGGATGTCACCAAGTTTGCCATGTGCCTTTCCCATTGAGAGAGAAACCCTGAACTCCATCGGCCTTTCTTGAGTGAAGGTAACCTCTTCTTGGTGCCTTAAATTTGGACATTTCTATAGGCTTGCTTTAATTTGGAGACATTTTCACTACTTTAGAACTGTAAACTTGCAACTGAATAAATTCTCCTTTTTAAAGGTGGTTCTGTTTCTGGTATATCACATTCCGGCAGCTAGCAAACTAGAACACAGTGACAACCTTTCTTTTGGGTTTGGTGATAATTTTCTACTTGAAAAGGAAAAAGCAAAAACAAAATATCCCAGTGATCCTCAAACAGAACCCTGCCCTTCTTTCTCCTCAACCCCGAGAATACTGAGGACGAGCTCCCTTCTCTCCTGTGAACCTCCAGGGAAAGCTTTCTCTCCTTCTCGGCGTTGCACATGCACGTTCCTTCTTTCCTCCCAGACGCCTCTTTGGTAATTTCTTTCTGTGCTCAAGAAAACCTCTCCCCACTCTGGGCAGTCACAGGGAAACCTAATAAGCCCTTTCCCCCACACTAGAAATCCACAGTGTTCACAAAGAAAACCACAGACTGTTCTAGGCAGACATACTTCCACCAGACCTAGTACAAAGAAACCTTTTCTCTTTCTTTCAAGAAGGAGCAGCAAACCTTCAACAGACAGAAAGGAAAGTGTGGCCTTGACACAGAATTGCTCCAGGCCCTTAATGCACATTGGATTTCTCTTCTGCTGTAGACCCTTGTAAGGGTTTGGGTGGGTGGTGCAGATGCAGAAGGTCAGGCTAGGAGGAAGGTCTTGGGGGGCAGGGTGGGGTTTGGGGTGATGATGGGACAGGCTGGGACACGTGTGCTAACTGGGAGCCCAGGAGAGATTCCAGGGCCTCGAGCCTGTGTGTTGGACTTTATCTATTAGATTTTTGAGGAAATGGATGATTTGGGGAAGTCTGATGGGGCAGTGGGATCTAGGGTGGGCTTCAGAGGATGTTTGGAGGGAGGCAAGAGGCAGTCAAGAGAGAAGAAGGGGGAGACAAGGCCCAGGACCTGGTGATGGGGTGGGTGTGGATGGCGCAGACAGAAGAGTCATGCGCGACCCAAGCTTGGGGAACTTGAGGCCTGGACAGTGAATGGTGGCCCTGTCGACAATCTCAGAGACTCTGGGAAAGCAGCAAGTTTGGTGTTGGAGATTCTAGAACTGCTCTCTCCCTTGTGAAACGGGTGGAGCGAGCCCATTTGACCTCTGAAGAATGGACGTTTCATCCTTCTCTGCCTCTTACTAGCAGTGTGGCTCTTAGCAAGAGCAGCTAATGCTGGCCTGAGGCGAGGGATCCCATGAGGCAGTGCCAAAAAGGTGTGGAGACCTGGTCTGAGCTACTGTATCTCTCATATGGACTTCCACAGCGGCCGCCAGGCTCACTGGCCTCCCACTCCTGCCACTGCTCCCTCAGTCTATTCTCTAACTCACATCTCTTTTGCACTGTGCCTTCCAATGTCCCTTGAGCCTACTCAGAGTCCAGGCCAATTCCTTGCCAAGGAAGTTACCAGGCCCCAAGTGGCTGGCAGCTTTCAGCCCCCTCCCTCAGTCGCCCACCCCTCTCTGACTACACTGGCCTGCAACACATTAGGTGTGTCCAGCCTCAGGACCTTTGCACTGGCTGTTCCCTCTAAAAAGCTCTTCCCCCATGCAGCCACCAAGACCATTTCCTGCAACTTCAAGTCTATGCTCAGTCACCTGATAAGAATTGACCTCCCACCCATACCCCATCCTCCTTTCCCCCTTCCTTGCTTAATTTTTTTCCATAGCATTTACCACCATCATTCATACCCAAATGTTACTTGCTTGTTTGTGTGTCATCCATCAGCTATATGAAGGTGGGGACCGACGTTTATCTGCCTTGTTCACTGCTGAGCCCTAAGGGCCTAAAAGGTAGCATGTAGGAGGTGCTCAATAAATACTTGTGGACTGAATGCTTCTTGTCTCCTGTTCTTTCCCCCAGCTCCAAGTCTCTCATGCAGTGAGGCGGGGGACTGACAGGGGACCCCTCCCCTGTTAACAAGGTGTCTATAACACATACCCCCACCTGCATGTACACTTTGGGGGGGTGGAGCAGGAGTGGCAGGCTACACTCACTCGAGAGGAGACAGCCCCCCGCCAGCCTCCACTCACTTTTCTGGCTTCTCCTTCTTTTCTACAGAAAACCCCCAGTTCTTCTGCCTTGTCCCTTAAATTGCTATGTTTCCTGAATATGACGACATACATGTAATGGCCCCAACAGGGGTTCCAGCACTTGTGAGGATGCAGCATAATATTAGATGGCTTTGCATCAAGGGCATCTGATGGGCAAAGACTCAAACTTTGAAAGTCATTGTTCTAAGCCCTGCACATGTGTGTCCTGATTTCATCCCTGTAATAGCCCAGGAGGTGGGCGCCATGGTTACCTCCATTTTCCAGATGAGGAAAATGGAGGCACAGAGAAGTGAAGTGATTTACCCATGGAAGCACAGCAGGTGGGTGGCAGAGCTGGGGGCTACATCCAGGCAGAAGGCTCCACAGCATGACTGTTACCTGATGGGCTGCTGGCTGCATTGCTCCCTGCTACGGCAACACCCCCAAACCTGATTCCCAGAAGGCTTCTCTGACACCATCTCCCTGGAAAGAGCACGGCACTGGGAGTTATGAGCTATGGGTTTGAGTTCAGCTCTCATGCCAACGTGCATTGATAAGTCACACTCCCTCTCTCGTTGGACTTTTCTTTCCTTGTGTATAAAATGAGGTTTTGTTTTTGTTTTTTGTCTGGCTGATGGAGGCAGCAGAGCTCTGCCCTCAGGACCACAGACTTTGGGGTCAAACAGTCTGGGTGGCTGTCCCTGCAGCACCTTTACCTGCTGTGCAGCCTTAGGTAAGGACTTGTCCTCTCTGGGCCTCGGTTTCCTCAGCTGGGACATGAGGATGATAATGGGTTAAACCAGGTAACTTGGGGCACCCTCTGCTTTGCTCAACAAATGGCACTTGCTATAATCCGACCTTCGTGTCAGAGGCTGCAAACTGGGCGACCTGCAGGCCAGATCTGAATTGGCATCTGTTTTTTGTTTGCTCCAGCCCCACCCCAGTGTGCGGAGTGTCTTCAACTGAGTTGCCAGCATTTAAAAATCAGGACCCTTCAGAGAAGCATCTGAACTTATGGCTTTTCTCCAAAACCTGGCCGAGCTGTCCTCCCTGGACCCAGGCTCTGAGGCAAGTGGCCGCTGGGCACTTAGGAGAGGGTTCAGGCACTGGCCCGCCTGCCCCATTCCGGCCTCCACCCTCCTTCACAACTTGCCCTTCCAGGTGCTCAGGCCTCAGCACCCCTCTCACACCCACATCGGATCCATCAGCAGATCCTGCCAGGTCTTCATGCAGAATTTCACCCCAGCTCGTCCTTATCCTGCAGCTCCACCACTGCCACCTGCTCTGAGCCCTGGCGCCTCTCACCTGGGCTCCGGCAGTAGCCTTCTTACTGGTCTCCCTGCTTCTGCTCTTAGACCCTGTAGTTTTATGTTTTGTTCTCTATCTTTTTTTTTTTTCTCTTGGGCAACAGTTTATTGGACCCTTAAATCTTTGGAAAAAGTAAAGTGGCTAAACACAACTATGGAAAGCTGTGGCCACAAGTGACCAACTCCCTCCCCACATGCCCCTGAACTTTTAGCTTCCACATCCATAGACAAGGAGGATTGGATAAGCACTCAGTTGCCTTCCAGCTTCAGTGTGTGCCAGGATTCAAGTGAGCAGCCAACAAATATTCAATCAACCAACCCTTGCTGAGTACTGCGGACAGGGCTCTAACTAAGCAGCCATAGCCTCTGCTCTCATGGAGCTTACTCCTGGAATGGGAGAACCTTGCACATACATGGACACATGGACATAGCACACACCGAACATAAATGGGCCCAATAATCACAGGTGCCAGCCAAGCAGGGGAGGGACTGAATTAACCAGAAGCTGGAGTCGAGACAAGTTCTCAATCTTTTTTTTTTTTTTTCATGTTTCTATATAGGTTTTTATTTTTATTTTTATTGATACAATGTACAAGTACATACATTCTTAACATACAAACATTCTTTACATGGTGTATAATCAATGGCTCACTATATCATCACATAGTTGTATATTCACCACCATGATCATTTCTCAGAACATTTACATCACTCCAGAAAAAGAAATAAAAAAGAAAAACCCATACATACCGTATGCCTTACCCTTCCCTCTCATTGACCACTAGTATTTCCCGGAATGGGGCAGGCGGGCTAGTGCCTGAACCCTCTCCTATTTTTTAATTTTAACGTTTGTTCCTCTATTATTTATTTATTTTTAATCCATATGTTTTACTCATCTGTCCTAACCATACATAAAAAAAAAGGAGCATCAGAGATGAGGTTTTCACAATCACACAGTCACATTACGAAAGCTCTTTCATTATACAATCATCTTCAACAACATGGCTACTGGAACACAGCTCTACAGTTTCAGGCACTTCCCGCTAGCGTAATACACCTTAATCTAAAAAGGGGCTGTCTATATAATGCGTAAAAATTACCGCCAGGATAACCTCTCGACTCTGTTTGAAATCTCTCAGCCACTGACACTTTATTTTGTCTCATTTCTCTTCCCCCTTTCAGGTGAGAAGGCTTTCTCAATCCCTTGATGCTGAGTCCCAGCTCATTCTAAGATTTCTGTCCCACATTGCCAAGAAGGTTTATACCCCTGGGAGTCATGTCTCACATAGACAGGGGGAGGGCAGTGAGTTTGCTTGCTGTGTTGGCTGAGAGAGAGAGGCTCATTTATGTTCGGTGTGTGCTGTGTCCATGTATGTGCAAGGTTCTCCCATTCCATCTGAGCAACAAGAGAGGTTCTCTGGGGGTGATTCCTAGGCCTAATTTTAAGTAGGCTTAGTCTGTCCTTTACAGGGATAAATTTCATAGGAACAAACCCCAAGATTGAGGGCCTGGCCTATTGATTTGGTTGTCCCACTGCTTGCAGGAATAGCAGGAGTTCTCCAAATGGGAAGTTGAATTTTCCCCCTTTTCTTGCTATTCCCCCAAGGGGACTTTGCAAATACATTTTTATTCTCTGTTCAAAGCCAAGTTCTTAATCTTAACTCACATTCCTGTGGATCTGAACCCGCTGTAAATAGACCCTCTTGAAGATGTTCCTTTTGTTAAGGAACACCCCAGCTGAATGAGGTGAACCTCAAGCCAATCGCTGGAATCCTTTGTAAGCAGGAGAAATTCAGACACATTTAGAAACAGTCATGGGCAGGTGGCAGAAGCTGGTAATTAATGGAACTCGGAAGAGAAAGGAGAGGACATTGCTATAGGATGCAAGGTAGGGGTACAAAGCAAGGAGCCCCAAGGAGCACTGGCAAGCCAGCACCAGAAAGTGACAGATTTTGGGGAGAAAGCATTGCTTTGCTGATGTCTCCATTTTGGACTTCCTCGAGGCTCAAAGCTGTGAGCCAAAAAATTCCCATTGGTTACGCTGAACCAGTGTAGTGTTTTGTCATAGTGGCCTGGTAAACTAAGACCTACCCCTTGTCTATCCTCCACCCAGCAGCCGGAGAAGTCCTGTTAAAACTGATGTAGTCAGTTCACCCTCCTCCTCTGCTCGGGACACTCCCCGGGTCCTGTCTCACGCAGTGACAGGCACATGCCTTCTGATGCCTGCTATCTGCAGCATGGCTTCTGTGACTTCCTCCCCCTCTTCTCCCCTGTTTATTCGCTCTGCTAAAGTCATACCAGCCTCCTTGCTGATCCTCAAACAGGTGAAGACCTTCCTGCCTCAGGGCCTTTGCACTTGCTATTTCCTCTGCCTGGAAAATTATTCTCTCAGAAACCCACAAGGCTTCCTCCCTCCCCAGGCAGGTCAGATGTCCTGTTGTCAAGGAAGGTCTTCCTGGACCACCCTGTCAGAAGCAGCATCCCCGCCTCCTCCTGGCACCCCATTCCCCCCTCTCACCTTATTTCCC
Organism: Tamandua tetradactyla; assembly: GCF_023851605.1. Taxonomy (NCBI): domain Eukaryota; kingdom Metazoa; phylum Chordata; class Mammalia; order Pilosa; family Myrmecophagidae; genus Tamandua; species Tamandua tetradactyla. The sequence continues at coordinate 25,502,884 of NC_135349.1, forward strand.
CTGTTGCTCTAATCACTGTTTTACCCACTACCTATCACACTCATTTATCTCCCCTACTAGAATGTCTGCTCCATGAGGGCAGGATTGCGTCTGTATCACATAATGCCACTTCCCAGAACCTAAGAAGGCCGGCACTTGGGAAGGGTGCAGTAAATATTTGTTGAGTGCATTTGGGATTCTCAGAACTTCTTGGGACTTCTGTGTACAGTGAGAGGCCCCATGCTCAGTTCTCTGAGCCCATCATTTCCACGGATGGGTTGGCTGTTCTTTCTTTCCTCCTCTCTCTTTTGTCGGGCTCTGGAGAAGAGGTGTTTCCTGGACACCGAGGAGCTGAAGGAGTTCACCGTGGTCTCCTTCACCCATGTGTAAATTCTGGGGATGCCAGACTCAGAACTTGTGGTCCCTGTTTGCAGGAACATGGTGGTTAAGCTCTTTGGGTCTTAGCTGCCAGAAACAGACACGACACCAAATAAGAAAAAAGGGGGAGTTTGTTACAAGACTGCTGCTGCTGGCAGGGTCCAGGCAAAGGTGAAATTGCCAGGCCTTGGGGCTCAGGCCCACGTGGGCTCCTGCAGCTGAAATCATGATATTTCCTTCGGGTCCTCGGACAGCATCTAAAACCTGATGGGGCCAGGCTGGAAGCCAAAGAGAGTATCAGAAAGAGGGTGCCCTGGCACTGTGGGAAACTGGGGACAGCCACCTCATCTAAAGGGTGGCCACTGCTCAGCCCCAGATATGTGCTGTCATGTAGGATGGGGGTCCAAGAGGGGCCAAGTTGTCCATTTTGTCAAAACTCCAGGTTTTTATTACATGAAATCTTTGGATGGCTAAATTTGGCAACTAATTCAATTGGGAAAAAAAGAAGAGGAAAGAAAAACCACTCTCCAGTGCCGAAATCAAACACTTCTTACTTGGCAGTTTGGAACGTTAAGGCTAGAGCTTTGCTGTTTACTTGACTCAGTTCCCAGCCCCTAGTTCCTACATCCATGGAGTCACATCCTCGAAAGAGAAGCTGGTGGGACGGCCTGATCAGGTGGCCATGGTTGGACAAGTGTGCTCTGGACAGGGGGTAGGTGTAGGATTATATAACCCAATCCTGTGTGAGGAGGTGTGGAGGAGAATTTAGAGACAGGGGAGCAGGTTGGGTCTGAGCAGATAATCATAAAGCAGGCAACCCTTTTAGGCAGGCCTCTTCCAGGGACAAGTGGCTCAATCAAGCCGTGTTGTTGGGAATTTGTCTCTTTCCATCTCTTGGCTCTGTCTTCCTCTCGGTTAGCTTCATTCTCCCTATGTGGAAGTCAGTGGAACCTTTGTGGTTACCTCCTATCCTTCCAGTAACTTTAGTTTAAAAAAAAAGAGAGAGATTCTCCTCCCCAAGTTTTAATCAGAAGTCCCAGGACAGATTCTCATTGGTCTGACTAGTATTATGTCTTCACTTCTGAACCAATCATTGTGGCCAAAGGGGATGGTGTTAATTGGCCAGGACTTGTTCATGTGCCCACCCCTAGGGACAGGAGGTAAGGACAGGTCCCTCTAGCCGTGTGGCCTGAGGGTGGAAGAGGAGGCATATCAGTCAGCTGGTGCCATCATTGTGCCTTTTAACAACAACCACAAAAACCTCTGCAGCATATGACAGAAAATACCTATTAAGGTCATTAAGGTCTGTGGATCAGTGATTTAGACAGGTGCGGTGGCTGATGGCTATTGGCTGGGGGAATGTGGGCAACCAGGTCACATGTCCGTTGTCCTCCAACAGGCTAGCCTAAGCACGTTCTCATGATGGTGGCAGAGGTATAAAAGCCAGGGCAAGTCCACCTGCTGGCACCTTTGCTTATATCCCATTTGCTTACATCCCATTAGCCAAAGCACATCACGTGGCTGAGCCCAGAGTCAGAGTAGACCAAGGGCATGGACACAGGGATGGGTGTACAATTGGAGCCATTAATGCAATCACTCTACCACAGGTGTTTCTTCAAGACTGAGGGCTGGTAAAGTAAAGGCAGCGAACAACTGTTAAGACAACAGATGTCCTTCTTCTACAACAAAGACAAATCTGGGAACTGAAAGAGTTTGTGACCACACCCTTCATCCTCAGGCTTTACCCAAGACAACTCAGCCGTGCTTGAGTTCAGAGGTTCTTAATTGTTCTGTGCTGTGAAGCATGGTGATGATGGAATAACACCATGGACCTTCGTCCCTGAGAAATGTATTCCCCTAAACACATGGTTTGATCTGTAATTTCCTGAGGCCCATCGATGGAAAACATACCAGGGTAAGAATCTCTGATCCACCTGGTGTTTCCCAAACTTGGACATGCCGTGGAACCCTCTGGGGGAACTTGTGAAAATACAGATTCCCAGGGTCTTGCCCTTGGACTTTCTGCTTGTTGGGTCTGGGGTGGGGCCTAGGAATCTGTATTTCTAATCGGCTCCTCAGGGCTTTCTAAGCACAGCCAGCTTGGGCACCAGAGTTCTAGACCCCACTCTTTCTTTTTGCATCTAGGGAACGAGGCCATCTGGCCGGGCTGGTATGGGGTTCTGCAGAAATTGGAGCACAGTTGAGACACGCTTTTTCCTGGTCTAGCCCAAGAAAAAGTAGCTCTTCTACTCACTCTGCTGGCCCACATTGGCCTCCTCAAAGCTCCTGGGCCACACCAATTTCATTTCCTCATGTCAGGGCCTTTGCTCTCACCAGCCCCTCTGCCTGATGTTCCGTTCCTCCAAATTTGGAAGGTTGCTTTCAGTCTGAGTTCAGCTGTCCTACCTGTAGACCTTCCCTAACCCCCTGCCCTGGCTGCTTTCTCATCCCAAATTTTCTCTTCTGTTCACCTCCCTTCTCTCTTTCTTTCTTCCCTTCCCTCCCTGACGAATGGGGGCCTTACTACACACTTGGCAGGTTCTTGAGGGTCCTGAGGAGGGCATCCTCTGAGTGGGCTCAGGCTGGGGAAGACAGCAATTCAGAACAGAGTGAGCTGGGATTTTTACTCTTCCAGATTTTCGGAAGACATGTTGGCTCTCAATTTTCCTCACCTGACAGGTGGAGGTAAAGGCAATACTAGCTGTTGGTTCCTTTCTAGGATTGCTGACTGCTTTGTATTTACTATAACTTGGAGGCCAGAATCCCTGCCTCAAAATAGCCCTGACTGCAAAAATGAATGGAAACAACTCTGTCCCTGGCTTCGAACTGGGGGTGGGGGAGGTGTGGGCTCACAGCTCAGGTGTTGGACAGCTGGGAAAGGCAGCCTGGCCCCAGGCTGCCCGAACTGAGGCTGCCTCCACCTCCCTTTGGGGTCACTTGGCTGCAGGACGCTGGGTTCTGCTTGTGGGGGCAGGAGGCAGGGGTCCGTGCCCTTTCTGGAGGGCGGTGTTTAAGCTGGAGGCTGGGGAGGGGGCAAGGTCAGGGGTAGAGAGCAGGGGCTGTGGCAGCCTCCTGTGCCCAGGAAGTGGGTCACAGTGGCAACGGAAGAGGGAGAGAGAAGGAGATAGAGAGATAAACAGAGAGACATTGTGAGGGCGTGCCAGAAACGCAAGGAGAAGGACCCAGATGTGAAAGGGACACAGAGAAAGACTGAGAGAGAGAGAGACAGAAAAGAGATGGGGAAAGACGGTGGGAGAGAGGGAGCAAGAGGGACGCAGGGAGAAACATCCAGAGGGAGAGAGGGGAGGAAGAAGGGAGGAGGGGAGACACAGTGACAGACACGTAGGGAGACAGAGAGGGACAGAGACACACACAGAGCTACAGGGAGAGAAACAAAGTGACAGAGAGAAACAGAGAAAGGGAGATCGAGAGAGAGGGAGAGAAAGCGAGAGACAGAGAAACCCGCACCCACAGATATGCACACAAACAGGAACACGTTTGCATGCACATCCACACATGTGCATCCACACATCTGCACACGTGCACTTGTACACACACACACACACACACACACACAGAGGGAGAGCATGCCTGAGTTGCTGGAGAGGAGATGGGCGAGTGAGAGGAGCCTGAAATAGCCCTGGGGAGGCCAGAGGAGCACTTATGGCCCTTCCTGCCTTGCTCTTTTCCAGCAGGGCTGTGTCCCTGGCAAGGGGCGCCTTGCGGGCCCAGGGGCGGGATTTCAGAGAGGGGCGGGCTCCACACTGCAAGTGGGGAAGGCAGGGCAGCCCGGCAGGTGCTCCCTCCTCTCCCTCCTCCCCTCCCTCATTGGTGGTGGTGGGGCGGGTATGGAGTTGGGGGGCGGAGAGGCTGCAGCCCATCCCAGCTCATTAGCCCCTCTCCAAACTAGCTCAAGTAATTATGTGAAGTATGAATAGAATGATAAAAGCATGTTAGGAGAATGTGCCATTTTTACTAGTCATTTACAGTCTGAGTAAAATCAGTATGTAGGAGGCAGCTCTCCCCCAGCCAACTGGATTTGTGCCTCTGCCCCCTCTGGAGTACACGGTGACGCCCCCACTCTCTGCTCTCCAGGTCTGCTTCTGGGCACCTCCTTTTCTCTCCAGAATGAAGTCCTGCAGAGGGAGGGAGGAAGCGTCGATCCCCTCCCACTCCTGCACTCCCTTGGAGGCCACTGGCCACGCTGTCTGCCCCCTGAGCTCCGGGTCACCAGTCATGTCCATGCGGCCTCGCGAGGGCTCTTCTGGGGGTCCTGGAAGAGGCACAGAGGAGGAAGACCCTCCCTATACACTGCTGGGGGGAGGGGGGAGCAGGAGACTCTGTCACAAGTCAGTGTGTCTTCCTGAAGTTGATATCTCCACTTGGAGGTCCAACAGGCCGCTCAGATGAACAGATCCCAAAGCGACCACCAGAGCTTCTGCCCGCGTCAGTCAGGACAGGCTGGGTTATGCTGCTGTAACAACCTGCAGATCTCGGAGGTTTCATTTCTTGCTCACATGACGTGCCGCTGGTGGGTCAGCTGGGGGCGCCATTCCATGCTGTCCTCATCTGGGGCCCAGATAAAGGGGGCTCCACCTCCAGGTTTCCGTGGCCATGGAGGCAGAAAAGGAGTCGAGGCGAAGGGCACACTGGCTCTGAAAGCTTCTGTCCAGAGGTGGCATGAACTGTTCTGCCTGCATTTCACTGGCCAAAGTGAGTGCATGGTTGGGGCTGGGGAGGTGCGATTGTACCGCGGGCTTAAAAAGCAGGGAGCTGGTAAGGTTGGTGACAGCGCCAATGGCCGCCACACCCCACACCTGCTCCTGTAAGGTTCTCAATCTCAGTGAATGACTGTGCATCTTTCTAGTTTGGTGTCATTGCTGATTCTGCTCTTTCTCGCATCCAACATTCAATCCCACAGCAAATCCCATTGGCTCCTTTTCAAGACACATCTAGGCCCCTATAACTTCTCACCATCTCCTCTGCCGCACTGGTCTGAGCCGGCACTCCCTCTTGCTAGGAGGACATCAACGCGGTCCTCATTGGTCTTCCTGCTTCCACTTGTCTGCCCACGTTTGGCCTGAAGCATCCTGTTTCACATCGGACCCCTCATCCTCTGTTCAAACCCTCCAGTGGCCCCCATTTCAACAGGGTAAAACCACTGCAAGATCTGACCTAATTTGTGCCTTGTTATCCCCCCCTCTTCTCCCACCACACTCCTCTCCCCACGCTCCACCCCCACTCCTCCTCCCACACCCCTCTCCCTCACACCCCTCCTCGTTTTCTCTACTCCGGCCCCACTGTCCCCCTGCCTTTGACACAAACTCCCCGGGTAGCCTCCTGTTTCAGGGCCTTTGCATTTATTTGCAATTCTTAGGCCTGGGACACTCTTTCCCCAGATTACCTCTCCTTGCTGTTGCTAAAATGTCCCCTTTACCATGAGGTTTTCCCCAGTCCCCTTATTTAAAATCACTATCCCCATGCCCAGCACTCCCTTTTCCCATACCCGGGTTCACTTGTTTTTCCATAGCACTCCTCTCTGCCTGATGTTCTAGTTCTACCTCAATGCCCCAGTGACGCACAACCTACACTTTGATTCATTGATCTTCATCAACTCTTTGTGTTTATAGAAAAGGTAACTCAGGTCTCTGCAGGAAAAAGAATCTGGTCAAAACTATTCCCAAGGAGACTTCTGGGAAGATGGCCAACTAGAGTAGCTCCAGATTAGCCCTGGTCCACGGAAAAGTTAGAGAAGGGACAGGAGTGCGACTGAGGCGGCAATTCGGGAGTGCGGCTGACCTGGGAGAGCCTTCTGCACCACCTGGGGCAGCCCTGGTTGCAGAGGCTGAGGAACTGAGAGGCAGAAAGCTGGAGCCTGGCATGGAGGTATGGAGCCATGGAGCCCGCGGGAGTGCATGGACGGGTACATGGGACTAGGAAGTAAGCCAGGCAGCGTTTCTTGGGCGTGCTACCCTCACCGGCACAGCCCTGTGACTGGCAACTCACCCCACACCTCACTGCACCTGAGCCCTGTCTTCTGCTCCCATTTCCCAGGTGCCCCCACCCCACCAGCCCCCAGAACGTACCTGTCCTCCACCCCCACCCCAAGTGCAGCCCAACCCACCTCTCCTGCACCCCTCCGGAGCACTACCCCCCCCCCCCCCCGCTCCCTGCAGGCTGTTGCCAGCACATAGAAGTTGCGGGCACTAACCTCCATACCTAGGCCCCCCCATACCCCTGCCCCCACCCCTAGTGTCCCACAGCCTCACTCCGCCCTCCCTGAGCTCAGCGCCCCTGAGCTCCCAGGCCCACGCATGTGCACGGCCCCCAGTCATGTCATTCAGCTCTGGGAACTGCACTTTACAGCAGTCCTAGAACCGCGCATGCGCACAGCCCTCAGCCTCAATTCCCAGCTCTGAGAAAGTGCCGACCTGCGCAGCCGGGTCACATCTGCCCCCAGTCCGTGAAGGCATAACACTGACCTGCTGCCACAGCTCTATGCATGCGCACAAAAGCCCCTGTGCCTTAGACCAGCGCACACCACGGATACGCCCCCAGACCAATACATCCTCCCTGACTGCTGGGTGCCCACGTTCACAAGCATCAGCATAAAATCCCCAACCTGTACACACCTACCTGCCCTGAAACAAATCACCGTACTGAGTGCCCCACCCTATGCCCTGCTCCCTGCTGTACAACCATCCCACAAACACAAGGCCTTAGACTACTGAAAGAAATCAACTCCCACAGTAAGTCAATCAATATATCTATATGTGATGAAGACAGCAGAAGATCACTAAGCATATCACAATGCAGACAGATATAGACCTGCTTAATGACCAAATTAAAACACCAGAGAAGACACAGACATTGGAGCAACTAATCAAAGATGTTCTTACAACTCTACTTAATAAAATAAGTGGGATAGTGTATTAGTTAGGGTTCTCTAGAGAAAGAGAATCAACAGAGAACACTCGCAAATATAAAATTCATAAAAGTGTCTCACGTAACCGTGGGAACGTAGAGCCCAAATTCTGTAGGGCAGGCTGTGAAGCCGACAATTCCGATGATGGGTCTGGACGAACTCCACAGGAGAGGCTCACCAGCCAAAGCAGGAAGAGAGCCTGTCTCTTCCGAATCCTCCTTAAAAGGCTTCTAGTGATTAGATTAAACATCACTCATTGCAGGAGACACACCACTTGGTTGATTACAAATGGAATCAGCTGTGGATGCAGCTGACATGATCATGATTTAATTCTAGGAAATGTCCTCATCGCAACAGACAGGCCAGCACTTGCCCAACCAGACAAACGGGCACCACCACCTGGCCAAGTTGACACGTGAACCTGACCATGACAGATGGCAAATGACATAAAGGAGATCAAGAAGACAGTAGAAATCACAAAGAGGAATTTGAAAGAATAAATAGAAAAATAGTGGAAATCACAGGGATTAACAACTCTGTTGACCAAATAAAAAACATACTAGAGGCACATGACACCAGATTTGAAGAGACAGAAGAAAGAAAAAGTGATATAGAGGGCAGGATAACTGACTTCGAAGACTCAAAACAGCAAATGGCAAAAAAGATGGAAAAAATTGAATGGGAACTCAGAGAAATGATAGACAAAACAAAGCATACAAATATAAGAATCATTGGTGTTTCAGAAGGAGAAGAGAGGAATAAAGGGCTAGGAAGAGTAGCTGAGGATATAATGGGGGAAAACTTCCCAACCCTCATACAGGAAATAAATATACAAGTCAAAGAAACCCAAAGAACTCCAAACAGAATAAATCCAAATAGGCCTTCCCTAAGGCACATACTAATCAGTCTGTCAAATGTTGAAGAGAAGCAGAAAATCCTGAAAAAACGGCAAGAGAAAAACAATCTACTACATACAAGGGAAGTCAAATAAGACTGAGTTCAGACTACTCAACTAGCATCCTGGAAGCGAGAAGGCAGTGGTATGATATATTCAAGATCCCGGAAGAGAAAAACTTCCAGCCAAGGATTCTATACACAGCCAAATTCTTCTTCAAAATTTAGGGAGAGATTAAAGTTTTCACAGATAAAGAAGTCCTGAAAGAATTTGTTAACAAGAGACCGGCCCTACAAGAAATACTAAAAGGAGTTCTGCTGGCTGAAAAAAAAAAAAAAAAAAGACAGGAGAGGGAGGTCTGGAGGAGGGCACAGAATTGAAGAGTACCACTAAGGGTAATTTAAAGAATACAAAGAGAAAGAGGGAAAAGAATATATAGATCTGACAAATAAAATATAAAAGATAAGATGGTGGAACCAAGAAATGCCTTTTCAGTAATAACTTTGAATGTTAATGGACTAAATTTACCAATTAAAAGATACAGAGTGGCAGAATGAATTAAGAAACATAATCCAGCTATATGCTGCTTACAAGAGACTCATCTTGGACACAAGGATACTGTGGTAGTTCAGTTGTCAACTTGGCCAGGTGAAGGCACCTAGTTCTGTTGCTGTGGACATGAGCCAATGGTACGTGAACCTCATCTGTTGCTGATTACATCTGCAGTCAGCTAGGAGGTGTGCCTGCTGCAATGAATGACATTTTACTTAATTGGCTGATGCTTAAATGAGAGAGTGCAATGTAGCACAGCCCAAGCAGCTCGGCATTCCTCATCTCAGCACTCACAGCTCAGCCCAGGCCTTTGGAGATGCAGAAAGGAATCACCCTGGGGAAAGTTATTGGAACCCAGAGGCCTGGAGAGAAGGCCAGCAGAGATCGTCCTGTGCCTTCCCATGTAAGAAAGAACCTCAGTTGAAAGTTAGCTGCCTTTCCTCTGAAGAACTAATGAAATAAATCCCCTTTTATTAAAAGCCAATCTGTTTCAGGTGTGTTCTATTCTGGCAGCTAGCAAACTAGAACAGATAAAAACAGATTGAAAGTGAAAGGATGGAAGAAGGTTTTCCACACAAGTTGTGCCCAAAAGAGAGCTGGAGTAGCTATACTAATATCAGATAAAATAGGCTTTAAATGTAAAGACATCATAAGAGACAAAGAAAGCTGCTACAAAAAGGAACAATGTCGTGAGGCATACAACGATGTGAATGAACATGTGGGACATTTGGTGAGACAAAATAAGTCAGAAACAAGAAAACAACAATGGTATGGTCACCTTTAGAAAATGCTTGTAAGAAAACAGGGGCCTAGAGTGTAAGCTTTGAGAGCAGAAACATTAAGTTTGGAGTGGTGATTATTATTTCTGCATTTTGAGAGGCTGTTATATATATATAACCTGATATTTAGAGATAAGAACGAAGCCGAACAGGTTGGGATTAAATTCAGAACATAGGGATAAGGAAGATAGTATCTATATTTTAGACACTGTCTAAAATATATACATACTCTTTGAGACCAATGGAAGAAAGGTTTATTTGGCCTGGAACTGAAATTTTCTGTAGTGCATAATCTAATTCAACCTATCTGTATAGCTCATTTGAACAACTGAAACGCAGGAAGCACAGAATAAGAAAGAGGCCCTTTAATCCTGTATAGATTATTGTAATGCCTGGAAACATCCTAGAGTGTATTAAGCAGATAATCAAAAAGTATTGGCAAAGTCCCCTGAGGGAGGGGAGAAAGACTGTGGAACTATTAAACCTTACCATCAGGGAATTCCCTGATGCTGTGTCAAACTTTAGGGACACCCAAATCAATAGGCCATGCCCTCGATCATGAGGCTTACTCTTGTGAAGCTTATGTAGGCAGTGGAGAAGCTTAGACTACTTATAGGCATGTCTAAGAGTTACTTCTGGAGGACCTCTGTTGTTGCTCAGATGTGGCCTCAGTCTCTCTAAGCCCAACTCTGCAAGTGAAATCATTTCCCTTCCCCCTACGTGGCATCCATGGGTGAAAGTCTCCCTTTTAAATTGGAAGGGTCTGTCACTAATATGGGGTAAGGAGATGGAACCATCTGATATTCTGGAGAGGCTGGGCTAGGTTTCAGGATTTATCCTAGGAGAGGACTCCCAGGGATGAATTCAGACCTGGCACCATGGGAGCAACAATTGCATCCTGACCAAAAGGGGGAAAAGAAGTATAATTAATAAAGTATCAGTGGCAGAGAGAGTTCAAATAGAGTCAAGAGGCTACTCTGGAGGTTGCTTTTATGCAAGCTTCAGGTAGACTTTGCTACCTATCATAACCTGCCAGCTCCCAACCAGGACCATTCCAGCCAATCCTAAAGAACACCTAAAGGCAACATGTAAGATTCCACAATATGTAAGGGTTCCAGGCACTAGAGTAACTTTCCAGAAAGCTGTAACCTCCAGATGGGTCCCTGGTCCAGATAAGTCCTGAAACCTAGCCCAGTCTCTCCAGAACATCAGATGGTTCCATCTCCCTACCCCACATTAGTGACAGACCCTTCCAATATAAAAAATTTAGAATTGCCATAGCCCAAACAACCCCAAAGAGAGGTATGGAAAGATCAAAGGAGAGGGTGGAATTATACATAGAAGATAGGACTTAACAAATGAATATGAATGCTGAATCATTAAATTGATCTCTATTAGTCTCCAATATTTTAGAGCAGCTATAAGTAAAAACCTAAAATTGTGAAATTGTAACCCATGTCAAAGTCTGAAATATGTTCTCCTTGTGGTGCTGTGCTTTGAAATTTACAGCTTTTTTGTATACATGTTATTGTTCACAAAAAAGTCGATTGTGATGATAAAAAAGTATTTAAACCTTCTAGCCTCCTATATTCTGGAGCAGCTAAAAAGAAAAATAGGAAAAGATTGTATGGTAGCCCATGACAAACTCTGGGATCTATCTTGTAACCGTTTTTTGAAGAATGTTTTGTAAACGATTGCTTCTTTATTTCTTTGCTTTGTATATATGTTATACTATACAATAAAAAAAGTTAAAAAAAAAAAGTTAGAATGGGCATGGCCCAAAGCCCTACAGAGTGTGAGAAAGATCAGAGGTGATGGTGGAGTTATACAGAGAAAGTTGGGCTTGAACCTGCAGTGTGTCTCCTTCTGCCCAAAGTTCTGGGGTCTGGTTGCTGATCCTTGATCAAAGAGCCACCAGACCTGGAGAATTCTGTTTCAGAAGAACTGTTATCAAAGAAACCAAACAAATCAAACAAAACCCTCAAAGCTCCTGGAATGGTAGGAAATTAAAGGTTGGAATTCCCCCAAAGGGAAGGTTAGTGGTCTCGTCCTTTCCTTCATTCATTGTCATGCACTCCTATGCACCAGGCTTTGTGTAGGTGCCTGGAACATGACAGAAGAGGTCCTCAATCCGATGGGGCTTCCCTCCTAAGGAAGGAAGGCAGACCACAAAAGGGTGTTTTGATGGTGGACAAAACAGACAGAACCTTTGTCCTCTTAGCGCTTACTTTCTAGGGGGAGGAACAGATCATGAGAACTGATGTATCAGCTATGTGCCTTCTGTGGCATCAGATTCAGGCTAGAATAGCCCCTGGAACTCAGGGGGTCAGGGAAGCAATGGGCACCTCTGAATGGGTGAAGGCTAACAGGACTTCCTCATGGATTCTTAAAAATAATGAATTGATTCATTTTTATTTATGGTAAAATATACATTGTGTAAAAATAATTTTAACCATTTTAAGTGGACAGTTCTTTGACATTAAGTACAAATAATGTCAAAGAACTATTTGAACATAGTGTATAATTTTCACCATTATTTATTTCCAGGCTATTGTCATTATCCCAAACCAAAATGCATTCTCACTTAGCAATAAATTCTTATTACTTCCTCTTCCCACCCCTGGTAACTACTATTCTGCATTCTGTCTCTAGGAATTTGCTTATTCTAATTATTTACTATAAGAGAAATCATACAATATTTATCATTTTGTGTCTGGCTTACTATTTTTTCTTTTTAAATTATTTTTTAAATACCAAAAAACACCAAACGCAAACATTCTTAACTTTGATCATTCCAGTCTACATATATAATCAGTAATTCACAATATCATCACATAGTTACATATTCATCATCATGATCATTTCGTGGCACATTTACATCTATTCAGAAAAAGAAATAAAAAGACAACAGAAAAAAATTCATGTATACCATACCCCTTACCCCTCCCTCTCATTGATCACTAGCATTTCAAACTAAATTTATTTTAACATTTGTTCCCCCCATTATTTATTTTTATTCCATTTGTTCTACTCACCTGTTGACAAAATAGATAAAAGGCGCATCAGATACAAGGTTTTCACAATCTCACAGTCACATTGTGAAAGCTGTATCATTATACAATCATCTTCAAGAAACATGGATATTGGAACGCAGCTCTACATTTTCAAGCAGTTCCCTCTAGCCTCTCCATTACATCTTGACTAACAAGGAGCTATCTATTTAATGTGTAAGAATAACCTCCAGGATAACCTCTCGACTCTGTTTGGAATCTCTCAGCCATTGACACTTTATTTTGTCTCATTTCTTTCTTCCCCCTTTTGGTCAAGAAGGTTTTCTCAATCCCTTGATGCTGAGTCTCAGCTCATTCTAGGGGTTTGTCTGGCTTATTTTACTCAACACATGCATTCACATTTCATTCATGTTGTAGTGTATACCAACACATCACTTCTTTTTATGGCTGAATAATATTCCATTGAATGGAAATACCACCATTTTGTTATCCATTCATTTTTGTGCCTTTGGTGTAAAATCTAAAATTTCATTGCCTACTATAAGGTCCTAAAGATATTTTCCTGTTTTCTTATAAAAATGTTATAGTATTAGCTCTTTTAAAAAATTATTTTTTTTATTGTGAAAAGTTACATATATACAAAAAAAACCAATAAATTTCAAAGCACACTACAACATTTAGTTATAGAACAGATTTCAGAGTTTGGCATGGGTTACAGTCCCACCATTATACATATTTCCTTCTGGCTGCTCCCAGACACTGGAGACTAAAAGAAATATCAATATAATGACTCAGCAGTCATCCTCATTTATTAAATCATATCTTTTCTGTTACAATGCCATCTTTTCCTTTGATCTTTCTCCCAATCTTTGAGGGCATTTGGACTATGTCCATTCTAACTTTTTCACATTGGACAGGGCTATCAATAATATGGTATAGGGAGATGGAACTATTTGATGTTCTGGAGAGGTTGGCACCTATGGGTTTCAGGACTTATCTAGTTTAAGAATCCATCTAGATGTTGTAGATTTCTGGAAAGTTATCATAGTGCATGGAACCTTTGTTGAATCTTAGATAAAGCCCTAGGGGTTCTTTAGGGGTGGCAGGTATGGTTTTGATTGGGGTTTGGCAAACCATGATAAATAGCAATAGCTAGTTGAAGCTTGCATAAGAATAGCCTCCAGAGTAGCCTCTTGACTCCGTGTGAACTCTCTCAGCTACTGATACCTTATTTGTTACAATTCTTTTCCCCCTTTTGGTCAGAAAAGAGTTGTCAATCTCACAGTGCCAGGGCCAGGCTCATCCCTGGGAGTCATGTCCCACGTTGCCAAGGAGATTTTCATCTCTGGAGGTCATGTCCCATGTAGGAGGAAGAGTAATGATTTTATTTGAAGAGTTGGGCTTAGAGAGAGAGAGGCCACATCTGAGCAACAAAAGAGGTTCTCTGGGAGTAACTCTTAGGCTTAACTATGGGGAGATTAGCTTCTCTGCTTCTTAACTAAGCTTCACAAGAACAAACCTCAAGATTAAGGGCGTGGCCTATTGACTTGGGAGTTTCTATTGTTTGACACAGTATCAGGAGTTTCCCCAGTGGCAAAGTTTAATAGTTGGATATTTTGTCTCCCATCCTTCAAGGGACTTTGCCAGCATTTTTAAATTATCTGCTCAACATATTCTGGGATGTATCCAGGCATTGCAGTAAGTTATACAGAATTACAAGCCCTCATTTCCATTCTGGGCTTCCTGTGTTTGGGTTGTTTAAATGATCTATCCAAACTGGTTGAGTTACATTACATGCTACTGAAAATTTGGGTTATGGACATAATAAACCCCTCTTCCTTTGGTCTTATAGAGTAAGTGAAGTTCTAAAATACAAACACTGTCTTCCTTACATTGTATTCTGATTTAACTTAGTCCTAACTGGTTTGGCTTCGTTCTTATCTCTAATTGAAGCCTGATCTCTTTTTCAATTTCCTTAACAGTTGTTGTATGTGACAATGCTCACCTTCAGAACTGCTGAACTCTTACTCTGAGCCTTAGGTGACACATAGCCACCCAAAGTTCCAGGCAAATGCCCTGTTATACATATATATAGCACAATCTCTCAAAATCTAGAAATAACAACTACCACTCTGGGCTAAATGTGGCTGCTAGAAGAGCTTACAATCTCTAGGTCCCAATTTTCTTATAAGTATTTTCTAAATGAGCCCACACAATATTTGCTCTTTTGTGTCTGGCTTATTTTGTATCACATAATATCCCACAGGTTCATTTACGACATTGCGTGCCTCATGACTTCATTCCTTTCTGTAGCAGCACAATGCTCGAGCATATGTATACATCACTGTTCATCATTCTACTTCTTGGTCAGTGTATCCTTTAGCCACCTCCGTCCAATGGGCATCATATATAATGTTCAAAGTCAACAGTCCATGTCTTACATTACCCTCACCTAGTGATATAATCACAACATTCTTGATTGTAGACAATTTTCATTGCTCCCAAGAAGAAAAATAACCGATACACTCATCTTCACAAAATAGAAAATCCAAACCTCCCCTTAACTCTTGTCCCTCCCCCCAATATTTACCCCTGGTATTGCTGTGGTACTGTTGATATCTTCCTCTTAAACATAGCCCATAGCTTGCAATAGTAGTTTTCCCCCATACCCTGATATTATTAACTCTTTGTACAAGACTCATACCTTTGAAGTGTTTCATGCAAGAACTTATTTATATTTATAGTGTTAACTGGTTGTATATATGGCTCTATATAACGCCTTTCAATCATGTTCAACTTCAACATGGCAATATTACTTATAGACCCACTAATGAACTGCCTTCACTGCTATCCATTCCCTTACACTTAAGTTCAGCCTTGTTAGTTAACTTCTCTAGCTTCTTTTTATCTCTAGGTCTTCTATATTCTTTATTATAAGCCTCTGTTTTTACCTTTACCGAGGTCATAAAAGAGAAATCACACAGTAGCTATCCTTTTCTGTCTGACTTATTTCACTCAGCATTATGCCCTCAAGGTTCATCCATCTTGTCATATGCTTCAGAACATTATTTCATCTTACTGCTGTATAATATTCCATCGTATGTATACACCACATTATATTTATCCACTTATATGTTGATGGGCACTTGGATTGTTTCCATCTTTGGCAGTTGTGAATATTGCTGCTATGAACATAGGTGTGCAAATGTCTGTTGTGTCACTGTGTTCAGCTCTTCAGGATATATATCGAGTAGTCGTCAGGTCATAGGGTAACTCAATATTTATTTCCCTAAGGAACCGCCAAACTGTCCTCCATAGAGGCTGTACCATTATACATCCCACCAGCAGTGCATAAGTGTCCCAATTTCTCCACATCATCTCCAACATTTGTAGTTTTCTGTTTGTTTAATAGCAGCCACTCTTACAGGTGTGGCTGGTATCTCATTGTAGGCTTGATCTGCAGTTACCTTATAGCTAATGAAAATGAGCATCTCTTCACGTGCTTTTATAGCCATCTGTATTTGTTCCTTGGTAGAATGTCTATTCATATCTTTAGCTATTTTATAATTGGGTTGTTCTTTGAGTTGTATGATTTCTTTACATATCCAAGATATCAAACTTTTATCCTATACATGATTTCCAGGTATTTTTTTCCCATTGAGTTGGCTGCCTTTTCACCTTGAACAGTCTTTTGAGGCACAGAAATATTTGATTTTGAGGAGTTCCCATTTATTTTTTTCCTTTGGTTGTTTGTGCTTTGGGTGTAAAGTTTAGGAAGCTACCTCCTACTACTAAGTTGAAGATGTTTCCCTATATTTCTTGTGGGAGTTTTATGGTATTGGTTCTTATATTTAGGTCTTTGATCCACTTTGAGTTAATTTTTGAATAGGGTGTAAGGTAAGTGTCCTCCTCCATTCTTTTGGCTGTTGATATTCAGTTCTCCCATGCCCATTTATTGAAAAGACTATTTTGTCCCAGTTCAGTGGATTTTGGGGCCTCGTTGAAGATCAGATAACCATAGATTTGGTGGTCTAGTTCTGCACTCTCGATTTGATTCCATTAGTCAATACTTCTATCTTTGTGCCAGTACCATGCTGTTTTGACCATTGTGGCTTTATAATAAGTTTTAAAATCAGAAATAAGCTTTTAAATCTTCCCACCTTGTTTTCCTTTTTAGGGTATTTTTAGCTATTTAATATCTCTTTGCCTTCCAAATGAATTTGGTAACTAGCTTTTCCAAGTCTTTAAAGTATGTTGTTGGAGAATAATTAAAAAAAAATCCATGGAACTATACTACACTTAACTTAGGGGAACCCTAAGTTAAACTATGGACTATAGTTAATACAATTATAAAAATATGCTATTATCCATTGTAAAAAAGCGTTCCACCATTTCAAGGTGTTAATAATAGGGTGGTATATGGAAATCCTGAATTTTTTGCATGAGTGTTCTGTAAACCCACAACTTCTCTAGTAAAGACAAAAAAAGAGTTGGTTGTTGGAATTTTGATTGGTGTGCGTTGACTCTGTAGATCAATTTGGGTAGAATTGACATCTTAACTACATTTAACCTTCCTATGCGTGAGCATGGAATGTCTTTCTACCTATTTAAATCTTCTTTGGTTTCTTTTGGCAATGTATATAGTTTTCTATGTACAGATCCTTTACATCCCTAATGTACTTGATTCTTTTAGTTGCTATTTTGAATGGAGTTTTTACCTTAATTGTCTCCTCAGTTAGATCACTGCTTATGTACAGAAACTACTGATTTTTGCATATTAAATTTTTATCCTGTCACTGTGCTGAATTTATTAGCTCAAGAAACTTTGTCATAGATTTCTCAGGATTTTCCAAGTATAGTATCATATCATCTGCAAATAATGAAAGTTTTACTTCCTCCTTTCCAATTTGGATGCCTTTTATTCCTTTTTCCTGCTTGATTGCTCTAGGTAGAACTTCTAGTACAATGTTGAATAATAGTAGTGTCAGAGGGCATCATTCCTGATTCTTTAACTCATTCCTGATCTTTGGGGAAGGCTTTCACAGTCTCTCACTCTTAAGTACAATGCTGAATATGAATTTTTCATATAGGCCTTTATTATGTTGAGGAAGTTTCCTTTGATTCCTACCTTTTAATGTGTTTTCATTAGAAAAGGATGTTGAATTTTGTCAAATGCTTTTTCAGCATCAATCAAGATGATCATATGATTTTTCCCTTTCAATTTGTTAATGCCTGTATTACATTAATTGATTTTCTTGTATTGAACCATCTTTGCATTTCTGGTATAAAATCCACTTGGTCATGGTGTATAATTCTTTTGATGTGTAATTGGATTCTGTTTAGTAGCATTTTGTTGAGAATTTTTGCGTCTATATTCATTAGGGAGATTGGCCTGTAGTTTTCCTTTCTTATAGCATCTTTACCTGGTTTTAGTATTAATGATGTTAGCTTCATAAAATGAGTTAGGTAGTGTTCCTTTTTCCTCCATTTTTGGAAGAGTTTGAGCAGGATTGGTGTTAGTTCTTTTTGGAATGTTTGATAAAATTCCCCTGTGAAGCAATCTGGCTCTGGCCTTGTCTTTGTAGGAAGAGTTTTGATGACTGATTAAATTTCTTTACTTGTGATTGGTTTGTTGAGCTCTTCTATTTCTTCTCAAGTCAGTTTAGCTTGTTTGTGTGTTTCTGGGAATTTGTCCATTTCATCTGATTTTTCTAGTTTGTTGGTGTATAGTTGTTCATGGTATCCTCTGGTGATTTTTTTTTTTAATTTCTTCAGTGTCCATGTAACAGTCCCCCTCTCATTTCTGATTTCATTTCATCCTCTCGCTTTTCTTCTTTGTCAGCCTAGCTAGGGTTCCATCAACATTATTGATTTTCTCAAAGAACCAACTTTTAGTTTGACTGAGTCTTTTTATTGTTCTTTTGTTCTTCAGTTCACTTAATTCTACTTTTTTTTTGGCATGGGCAGGCTCTGGGAATCAAACCCGGGTCTCTGGCATGGCAGGCAAGAATTCCGCCACTGAGCCACCATTGCACCACCCTTAAGTCTACTTTTTTATTTTCATTTTTTATTATGGCAACTAGAAAATTTTACATAGCATATATGTTCACTTTATGTTCTTTTTTTGAACCTTATTTATGTTTTTTTTTTATTATGGTAACACATATGCAACTTAAAATTTCCCATTTCAGCAGCTTTCAACCATAAAGTTGGGTGGCATTAATTAAATTCACAATATTGTGGTACCATCACCCATTTGTGGTTCTTTTATTTATTTATTTATATTTTTATTGATATATATAATATATTCAGCTACCATGTAATCATCTAAAGTGTACAGTCAGTTGTTCACAATATCATCATATAGCTGTGCATTTATCATCACAATAGATTTTTTCTTTTTTGTAAAAAACAATATGCACACAAAAAAGCAATAAATTTCAAAGCGCATTGCAACAATTAGTTGTAGAACAGATTTCAGAGCTTGATATGGGTTACAATTCCACAATTTTAGGTTTTTGCTTCAAGCTGCTCTAAGATATTGGAGACTAAAAGAAAATCAGTACAATGACTCAAAAATCATACTCATTTGTTAAATCCTACTTTCTCTGTGTTGCTCTATCTTTCTACCACTCTTAGGGGTATTTGGGTATGCCCATTCTAACTTTTTCATGATGGAAGGAACTGCAATAATATGGGATAGGGGAATGAAACTAATTGATGTTTTGGAGAGGCTGGCTTTTCTGCATTTCAGGACTTACCTGGTCCAGTGACCCATCTGGGTGTTGTGAGGTTCTGAAAAGTTACCTGAGTGCATGGAACCTTTGTAGAATCTTATATATTGCCCTAGGTGTTCTTTAGGGTTGGCAGGAATGGTTTTGGTTGGGGTTTGGCAAGCTATGATAGGTAGCAAAGTCTAACTGAAGCTTGTCTGAGAGTGACCTCCAGAGTAGCCTCTTCACTTTATTTTAAATCTGTCAGCCACTGACACCTTATTTATTTCATTCTTTTCCCTCTTTTGGCATTGTTATTCCTACAATGTCAGGGCCAGACTCACGCACAGCAGCAGGGAGACTTTCACCCCTGAATGTTGTGTCCCACATAGGGGAGAGGTCAATGATTTCACTTGCAGAGTTGGACTTAGAGAGAGAGAGAGAGGCCACATTGGAGCAACAAAAGATCCTCTGGAAGTAACTCTTAGGCTTACCTGTAGGTTGGCTAAGCTTCTCTGCTGCATATGTAAGCTTCACAAGAGCAAGCCTTAAGATTAAGGGCTTGGTGTATTGATTTGGGTGTCTCTAATGCTTGACACAGTATCAGAGGTTTCTCTGCTGGTAAAGTTTAATAGTTCCATGTGTTTTTCCCATCCTTCAAGGGACTTTGCCAATACTTTTGATTATCTGCTTAATATACTCTGCTTTAATCTTTGCTATTTCTCTTATTCTATTTGCTTTGGGGGTTAGTTTGCTATTCTTTCTCTAGTTCCTCCAGGTGGGCAGTTAAGTCCTTGATAGTTGTTCTTTCTTCTTTTTAAGTATAAACATTTAGGGCGATAAAATTTCCTCCCAGCATTGTCTTTGTCACATCCCATAAGTTCTGATATTTCATAAATTCTCATTTTCATTCATCTCCAGATAGTTACCACTTTCTCTAGCAATTTCTTCTTTGACCCACTGGTTGTTGAAGAGTGCATTATTTAATTTCCATTTATTTGTGAAAGTTCTGATTCTTTGGTTATTGATTTCCAGCTTTGTTCCTTTGTGATCAGAGAAAGTGCTTTGAATAATTTTAATCTTTTTACATTTAGAAAGACCTGTGTTTTGCCCCAACATATGATCTATCTTGAAGAATGTTTCATGCGCACTAGAGAAGAATGTATATTCTGGTGTTTTGGGGTGTGATGATCTATATATATGTCTATTAGGTCTAATGCGTTTATCATTTTTTGAAGTTCTTTATCTCCTTGTTTATCCTCTGTCTGGTTGTTCTATCTATAGAGGAGAGTGGTGTATTGAAGTCTCCCACTATTATTGTTGAAACATCTATCACTCCCTTCATTTTGCCAGTGCTTGCCGCATATGCTTTAGCGCTCCTTGATTGGGAGCATAAATATTTATGATTGCTATTTCTTCTTAGTGTATTGTCCCTTTTATTAATATGTACTACGCTTCTTTGTTTCTCATGATTTTTTTACATTTAAAGTTTTTTTGATATTAGTAAGCTACTAGTGCTTTCTTTTCGTTATAACTTGCATGGAGCATCTTTTTCCATTCTTTCACTTTTAATCTATTTGTATCCTTGGGTCTAAGATAAGTCTCTTGTAAGTAGCATATAGATGGATCATATTTCTTAATCCATTCTGCCAGTCTGTCTTTTAATTGGCGAGTTTAGGCATTAACATTCAAAGTTATTACTGTAAAGGCATTTCTTGAATCTACCATCTTATCATTTGGATTTTATTTGTCATATCTATAAATTCTCTTCCCTCTTTCTCTTTTTATCATTTAAGTTACGCTTACTGGTACTTTTCAGTTCTGTGCCCTTCTCCTGACTTCCCTCTTCTGTCTTTTTTTTTTTTTCAGCCAATAGAACTTTCTTTAATATTTCTTGCAGGCTGGTCTCTTATTGACATGTTCTTTCAGCATTTGTTTGTCTGTGAAAATTTTAGTCTCTCCTTCACTTTTGAAAGACAATTTGGCTGAGTACAGAATTCTTGGCTGGAAGTCTTTCTCTTTCAGGATCTTAAATATATCACTGCTTTCTTGCTTCTATGGTTCCTATTGAGCAGCCCAAACTCAGTCTTATGTGGTTTCCCTTGTATATAGTAGATTGCTTTACTCTTTCTGCTTTCAAAATTTTCTGGTTCTCTTCAACATTTGACAGACTGATTTGTGTGTATTTTGAGTTGGCATATTTGGATTTATTCTATTTGGGGTTCATTGGGCTTCTTTGCTTTGCATATTTATGTCTTTTATAAAGGTTAGGAAGTTTCCCCCCATTACCTTTTTTTCTCTCTCTTTTTTTCCCCATGGGCAAGCTCTAGGAAGCAAACCCAGGTCTCTGGCATAGCAAGCGAGAATTCTGCTGCTGAGCCACCATCGCACCCCCACCCCCCATTATCTCTTTAACCAATGTTCCTAGCCCTCTGCTCTCCTCTTCTCCTTCTGGGACACTGAAGATTCTTATATTGGTGTGCTTCGTGGTGTCCGACATTTCCATGAGATCTAATTCAAAAATTCCCATCTTTTTTTTTTGTCATTTATTCTTTTGTGCATTCAAAATCACAAATGAAAATTTGTGCATTCAAAATCACATATGAAAAGAATGTGTCCTGTCCTCTAGTTCACCTATTCTTTCTTCTGCCTCTTCACATCTGCTATTGTATATCTCTAGTATATTTTTGATTTGGTCTACAGTATCATTCATCTCTGTGATATCTGTCATTTTTCTATTTATTCTTTCAAACTCCTTTTAAAACATTTTTGTTATTGTTAAATATAACATATATGAAAACAAAAGAAAGGAAAAGCACTGATTTTCAAAATACATTTAGTTACAGGACAGATTTCGGAGTCAAACTCTTCTTTATACTCTGCTAGTGTCTTCTTGATCTCCTTTATGTTATTAGCAAACCCACTGAATTTATTTAGCAGAGTTGTATGAACATCTTTGATTAGTGTTCCAAAGTCTGGGTTTCCTCCAGTCTTTTAATTTGGTCATTAGGCTGGGATATATCTATCTGCATCTTCATATGCTTTGTATTTTGTAATATATGCTTTGTATTTCGTGTTACCTTTGAAGTGTGCAATTATCTTGATATGGTTACTTTGGATGTTGATTTCCCTCAGTTTTGTATTTTCTAAGGTTTTGTACTTTCGGAATGGGTATGGGGCATGGGGTGGGCACAGCGGTGTGGTGGCAAGGCATGGAGATGTGGGGTGGGGAAACTGTTTGGTGCCTGGGAGTTTGGGGTGCATTGCACAGGGTTGAGGGGGTGGCACAGGGGCCATGGGGGCATGGTGCGGCTCTGGCGGGCCTTGAAGCGCAGGGGCAGGGCACAGCATGGGGGACACAGAGGCAGGGCACGGTGGGAGGCAGATTGAGGGGGCTGTGCGTGTGTGTGTGGGGCAGATGAGGGGGCGTTGCAAGGAGCAGGAGGTCATGGCATGGGTGCATGGAGGCAGGTGCGTGGGCAAGGCCTGAGTGCGCATGTGGAGTGCGGGGTTTGGTGGGGATGGGGGGCACAGGATTTGGGATGCAGAGGTTGGGGAACAGGCAGCAGGACACAGGTGCACATGTGCACAGATGGGCAGGGAGTGGAGTCACTGCAGAGTGGGGTGCAGGGTGTGGGTGCACGCTTGTGTATGTGGGTTCCGGGATGCAGATGCACTTATATGTGAGGGTGGGGCGCAGGTGTGCATGTGCGCAGGGAGTGGGGTTCCACAGTTGGGACGCTGGTGTGCAGGTCTTTGGGGGCATGGCGTGGGTCAGGGGGATGGGGCGTGTGTGTATGGGGTGCAGGATCTGGAGTATGCACCTGCGTTGGATGGGGCATAGATGCACATATGAGCACTTGCAGGTGGGGATGGGGGTCGGGACATGGTAGCAGTGCTGGGGGCAGAGGGGGTCGGGTTGGGGCACGGGGGTTGTGGGGGCAGGTGGGATGGGGGTGTGTGCCTCCGTGGGGTGGGGGTTGGGGCATGGGTGTGCATGTGTGCAGAGTGTGGGTGGTGGCGGGAGTGGTTGTGTGTGTGTGCAAGGTGTGGGGGTGTTTGTTGTGGCATGGATGTGCACATGAGCGCCTGTGGGAGAGGGTGGGGGCAGGGCACCAATGTGTGCATAGTGAGGTGGGCTGCATGGGTTGAGGGTGTGGGTTGTGGATGCATGGGTGTGTGGGCGACCTGGACATGGGTGTGCACGTGTGCAGGGTGGGGTGGTGAAATGTGGATGTGTGGGTCCTGGGGGTTGGGGCAGGGGTCAGGGGCTTCAAGGGGTGGGGCTTGGGTGTGTGGGGCGTGGGAGGGCACAGTGATGGGGGGGTCAGCATGTCAGTGTGGTACATTCAAGGAACGTGGCTTGGCTTACTTCCTAGCACCTGTCTCCCTGTCTGTGCACTCCTGAGGGCTCTGGGCCTCCATTTGGAAAGGGGCACATTAAGCACCTTGCACCAGCTGGATGGTCTCTAGTTCTCTGTGTCTCAATTCCTCAGCTTTTTCGATCAGGACCTTCCTATTTAGTGTAGAAGACGCTTTCAGGTCATTTGCACCCTGGAATTGCTGTCCTAGTCATTTTCCTGTCACTTCTCTAGTTGTTCCATGGAACATGATTGAAGTAGGCCTATCCTATTCCACCATCTTCCTGGAAGCTGTCAGTATCAGCTCTTATGTTTAAGTGGTTTATTCATCTTACATTTTGTAGATGGTGAAAGGTCAAGGTCCACATTCATTTTCATTACTGGTTGTGGTCGTTTGAAGCTATGTGTATCCCAGAAAAGCGGGTTCTTACATCTAATCCTTTCCTGTGGGTGTAAACCATTGTAAGTAGGAGTTTTGATGAGGTTACTTCAGTTAAATTGTGCCCCACCATAACTAGGATGGATCTTAATCCTATTGCTGGAGCCCATTAAAGGAGAATGGAATTCAGACAGAGAGAGAAAGCTATGGGAGCAAGAAGCTGAAAGCAACAAAGTCTGGAAGAGAAGAGACACCACCATGTGCCTCGCTATGTAGCAAAGGAGCCAAAGATCACTAGCAGCCAATCTTCAAGAAGAGAGCCTAGCCTTCACAATGCCTTGATTTAGACATTTTCCTGTATGTTAACCATAAGCAAATAAATTCCCAGTGTTTAAGTCTGACCCATTTTATGTTATCTGCTTTAAGCAGCCTAGGAAATGAAAACAGAATTTGGTACCAGGAGTGGGGTGCTGCTATTGCAAATACTAAAAATGTGGAAATGGCTTTGGAATTGGTTAATGGATAAAGATTGGAAGAGCTGTTTGATAGAAAACGCCTAGATTTCTTTGAAGAGACTGTAGAGATATGTACACTAAAGGCCTTAGATGGAAATGATGGATGTGTTATCAGAAACTGGAAGCACAAAGTCTTATCAAAATTAGCTATTGGTGTGGTCTGTCCTCTTTTTTTTTTAAAGTGACAGAGAACTTGGTAAAATTGAGTTCTGATGTCAGATGGAAGGTAGAATTTGAGAGCAATGAACTTGGATATTTAGCTGAGGAGATTTCCAAACTAAGTGTGCAAAGTTCAGACTTGTTTCTCCCTGAAGTTTATAATAAAATGTGAGAGGAAAGGGATAAGCTGAGAACTGAACTCCTGGGCACTAAGAAACCAGAAATTGATGGTTTGGAAAATTTTGAGCATCTAGAAAGCAAATCCCAAGAAAATAGTTATCTATGTGAGGGTTTAACTGAATATGGACGCAGTCATCCAAAATGAGGATTTGAGGTGCAGTTATCCAGGAAGGATCTGTGGAAAGTCCTACTGTCTGCTGGTTTGGGCCCCTGTGAACTACATACAAAATTGACAAGCTTTTTGCAAGATCCCTATGACTAGAACCACTATTCTAACCTTGATTAAAGGGACAGACTAAAAGAAAAAAATCATCTCAAAGGCAGGGCCATGGAAGCTGAGATCTGGACTGAAGTCACCTTCTCTTGAACCAAGAGAACAGACCTACCCATATGTGTTGAAAGGTTGAGTTTGTCCTGACACTAGGAAAGGGAGGGCCATCTGCTCCTTTGTTCAGGAGGAGTGCTGCCACCCCAGTGCTTGCAGAGGGTAGAGGTTGAAGAAGGTGGAATCTTCACCTGGATGTTCAGGGGAAAGTATGACCACTGTACAAACACTTGGAAGGGGTGGGGCTGCTGCTTCATCAGGCCCAGAGGACAAAACCTCATTTCTTAGATGACTCCCAGACCTTGAAATCTAATAGAGAATGCCCTGCTGGGTTTCATGATTGTTTGGGACCTGTGACTCCGGTTTTCCTTCCAATTTCTCTCTGTTGGATTGGGAATGCTTATCCTATACTTGTTCTCCTGTTGTATTTTGGAACAGGCAACATGTTCTCTAGGTTTCACAGGTCCACAGACAGGGAAATTTTTCTCCAGGACCCACCACACCTATAACCAATTTTGTTGAGACTTTGTGCTTAATATTCTTACTGAAATGATTTAAGGCCTTAGGGGTATTGTGATGGAATGAATGTATTTTGCATGTAGAAAGAACATGTTTTTTTTTGGGTTCAGAGGGTGGAGTGATAAGCCCAACCCATTTTACAGGTTCTGCTTTAAGCAGCCTAGGAAAATAAAACACTGGTATATAGAAACCCAACTGGCTTCTGCGTGTTTATTTTGTATCTTGCAAGTTTTATGAGTTTGTTTATTGGTTCTAGTGATTTTCTGTGGATACTTTGGAATTTTCAACATATAGGATCATATTTGCTAATAGGCATAATTTTACTTCTTCCTTTCCAATTTGAATGCCTTTTATTTCTTTTTCTTGCCTGATTGCTCTGGCTAGAATTTCCATTACAATGTTGAAAAACAGTGTCTTGCTTTGTTTTTGATCTTGGGGGTAAAGCTTTTATGCTTTTCCCTTGGGGCATATTTGCTGTGGGTTTTTGATAATTGCCCTTTATTGAGAAAGTTCCCTCTACTCCTAGTTCTCAAAGTATGTTTTTTTAAATCATGAAAGGATGTGGGATTTTGCCGAATGCCTTTTCTGCATTAATTGAGATGATCATGCGGTGTTTTCCTTCATTCTATTAATGTGATGTACTACACTGATTGTTTTTATTTGTTGAACCATTCTTACATCCCTGGAATAAACCGCACTTGGTCATGGCACATAATCCTTTTACTATACTGTTGGATTTGGTTTGCTAGTATTTTGTTGGGGATTTTTGCATCCACATTCATAAGGGATATTTGTCTGTGTTTCATTGTCTTGTGCTGTTTTAAATCTTGCTTTGCTATTCTATGAGTGTAATACTAGCCTCAAAGAATGAATCAGGTAGTAATCTCTCCTCTTCTATTTTTAAAAAAGAGTTTGAGAAATGTTGGTGTTAAATCTTCTTTAAAAATTCTATAGTACTCAGCAGTGAAACTATCCAGACCTGGATTTTCTTTGTTGGGAGGTTTTTAATTAGTGACTCTGTATCTTTATTATAGGCCTGTTGAGATTTTCTAATTCTTCTTGTGCCAGATTGGGTAATTTTTATGCTTCTAGGAACTTGTCCACTTAATTTAGGTTTTCTAATTTGTTGGCATATAACTGTCCATACTACCCTATTAGAATATTTTTTATCTCTAAAAGGCTAGTAGTAATGTCCCCACTTTCATTCTTGGTTTTAGTTATTGGTGTTCTCTCTCTTATTCTTTGTCAGTTTGGCTATAGGTTTGTTGATTTTATTGATCTTTTTAAAAAAAACTTTGGTTCCATTGATTCTCCTTATTGTTTTATCTCTTCTCTAATATATATTATTTCTTTCCTTCTACTAATGTTGCATTTAGTTTGCTCCTCTTGTTTTAGTTTCTTTAGATGTGAAGTTGGGATATTGATTTATGTTTTTTTTTCCTTTTTTCCTTTTTTAAAAAATTTAGAAATCTTCACAGACATTCTATACATGATGTACAATAACAGCTCACAATATCATCACATAGTTGTGTATTCATCACCATGATAACTTTTTAGAACATTTACATTACTCCAGAAAAAGAAATAAAAAGAAAAAAGGAAAAATTCATGCATCCCATACCCCTTACCCCTCCCTCTCATTGACCACTAGTGTTTCCATCTACCCAATTTATTTTACCCTTTGTCCCCCCTATTACTTATTTTATTTATTTCATATTTTTAACTCATCTGTCCATACCCTGGATATAAGGAGCATCAGACACAAGGTTATCACAATCACACAGTCACACTGTAAATTTTATATCTTTATACAATCATCTTCAAGAACCTAGGCTACTGGAACACAGCTCAACAATTTCAGGTACTTCTAGTCACTGAATACACCATAAACTAAAAAGGGAAATTTATATAATACATAAAAATAACCTCCAGGATAACCTCTCGACTCTGAAATCTCTCAGCCACTGAAACTTTATTTTGTCTCATTTCTCTCTTCTCCCTTTTGGTCAAGAAGGCTCTCTCAATCTCTTAATGCCAGGTCCTAGCTTATCCCAGGCTTTCTGTCCCACATTTCCAGGGAGATTTATACCCCTGGGAGTCATGCCCATGTTGGAGGGAGAGCAGTGAGTTCACCTGCTGAGTTGGCTTAGAGAGAGAGGCCACATCTGAGCAACAAAAGAGATTTTTTTTTGGTGACTCTTACACTTAATTTTAAGTAGGCTTAGCCTATCCTTTGCAGGAATAAGTTTCATAGGGGCAAACCCCAAGATTGAGAACTGGGCTTATTGATTTGGTTGACCACACTGCTTGCGAGACTATCAGAAATTCTCCAAAGAGGGAAGTTGAATTGTTCTCTCTCCCCATTCCCCTAAGGGGACTTCACAAATACTTCTTTATTCAGTGCCTAAAATTACTCAGGGATTTATTGGGGCATCATGCTAACCTGGATAAAGCAACAAAATCTCATGCCCTACTCAAGATTCCATGTACTTATGGTGTTCAACTAAACTGACCATACAAGTTAAATTAGGAAATGCAGTGCTCAAAATCTAAATTTTGCACCAAATAAACATCTCTTCCTTTAGTTTCACACAGAAGTTGATGTTTTAAAATATGGAGGATATCATCTTTACCCTGTATTGTTATATACCTTAGTCTATAGACGAGCTTTATTCATATCTCTACTCGATCTCTGTTCACATTTTCAATGTTTTGAAGAGTTCCTCTGTGGAGTACTGCTGACTTTCATAGCTTCAGAGCTCTAACTCTAGTCTCAGGTGTCACATAAGTGCCAGAAGTTTCTGGGAAAGACCATGTTATATACAAACAACTCAGTGTCTCAGAATTTAGAATTAAAGTTGCACCTCCTGAATATATGTGATGGCTGTAAGAACTTACAATGCAGGATCCTTTACAATAAGCCCCAACCTGATAACTCATGCTCTTGACTTTAGTTCACCAAATTTTTATATTACAGTTAGTCCATATGATTGAGGCATGATAATATTTGTCTTTTTGTTCCTAGCATTTCATTCAACATACAGCTGTTAAGGTTCATTCATCTAGTTGCATGCCTCACAACTTCATTCCTTTTTGCAGCCGCTCAGTAGTACATTGGATGTGTACACCACAGTTCCTCCTTCCATTCCTAGTTGTACCCTTAGGCCACCTCCATCCCTTGTGGAGCAAGAACACTGTTGCCAGAAACACCAGTGTGCAAATGTCCATTTGCGTCCCCACCCTTAGTTCCTCCAGGTATATACTGTGCAACGGGGTTTCAGAATCACATGGCAACCCCACCCCTTGCCTCCTGTGGAACCACCAAACTGCCCTCCAAGGGGCTGCACCTCTCATTTCCCTACCAACGGTGACTAGGTACATCTTTTTCTCCCATTTTCTCTTTTTTTGTTTCTTTCTGTTCAGTTTCAAGCAGTTTTATTCACACATCATAAAATCCAGCCTAAGTGCACAGACATGCCTTCACCACCATACTGTATCTAAAGGCATTTCCTTTCCTTCTACAAAGAATCCATACCCTTTCCCAACCCCCTCTGCCTGTTGACATTTAGTTTTGGCATAATGCCTTTGTTACTTTCTTATTTTTTAATTAGGCATTTGGAGCTATGAATTTCCCTCCAATGCTTTTGCTGCATCCCATAAGTTTTGGTATACTGAATTTTTGTTTTTGTTCATCCAAAGATACCTTCTAATTTCCCTTGTGAGTTCTATGATCCAATGATTGTTTAATAGTGTGTTGTTTAATTTTCATATATTTGTAAAATTTCTAGTTTTCCCTCTGTTATTGATTGCTAACTTTATTCTAGTGTGGTCTGAGAAGATACTTTGTATGATTTCAATATTTTAAAATTTATTTAAAAATTTTATTAAGATTTAGGGGGTGCAAGTGTATAGTTCAGTAGTAGAATTCTTGCCTGCCATGTGGGAGACCTGGGTTCAATTCCCAGCTCCTGCACTGACCCCTGCCCCCCACCCCCAAAATTCAACAAATGGAGCTGCAATAACAGGATAGTCACATGGGAAAAGAATGAAATGTGACCCACACCATACAACATACCAAAAAATATTAAGATTTGATTTGTGGTCTAACATATAATCTATCTTGGAAAATGTTCCATGTGCACTTGACAAGAATGTGTGTTCTGCTGCTGGGTGGAGTGTTCAGTACAGATCCATTTAGGTCTAATTGATTAATGGTGTTGTTCAAGTCCTCTAGCTCATCATTTATCTTCTGTTGAGGGGTTCTATCAGTGATCAGAAGTGATCTATTGAAGTCTTCAACTAATATTGTAGACTGTATCTCCCTTCAGTTCTGTCAATTTTTGTTTCACATATTTTGGGGCTCTGTTGGAAATGGTGTATATGTTTATAATTCTTTTAACTTCTTGCTGCATGAGCCTTTTATCAGTATATAATATTTTTCTCTTATAGTCAATTTTGACTTACAGTCTATTTTGTCTGGCAATGATATAGTCACTCTAGCTCTCCTTTGATTACTGTTTGCATGGAATATTTTCCTCCGCCCTTTTACCTTCAACTTCTTTGTATCTTTTCAGACAGCATCTAGATGAATCATTTTTTTCCATTCAATCTGACAATCTCTGCTTTTTAGTAGAGGAATTTAATCAGTGACATTTAAGATAATAACTGTGAAGGAAGTATTTACTTTTGCCATTTAGCTAGGTGTTTTCTGTATGTCTTGTGTGTGTTTTTGTTCTTCAATTACTCCATTCTTCCTTTTTGTATTTAGTTGCTTTTCTGTAGTGTGCTATTTTGATTCACTTCTTTCCTTTATCTATATTTTTAGTTATTTTCTTGGCAGCTGCTTTTGTAATTACAATGAACATCTTAAATTAATAATCTAGTTCAACTAGTACCAACCTAATTTCAGTATGTACAAATTCTCTCCTCATATATAATTCCATCTCTCCCCTTTCATACTGTCATTATCTCAGATTACTTCTTTTTTTAAAAAAACATTTATTAATAAAACCAATCAACATGAAACATGAGCATTTTTAATGTATGAACATTCCATACTTGGTGTACAATCAATGGATAACAATATCATCACATAGTTGTGTATTTATCACCATGATCATTTCTCAGAACCTTTACATCACTCCAGAAAAGAAAAAAGAAAAAACTCATACATACCATACCCCTTACCCCTTACCGCTCTCTCTCATTGACCACTATATTTCCCTCTACCCAATTTATGTTAACATTTGTTCCCCCTATTACTTATTTGTTTTTAATCCATGTTTTTTATTCATCTGTCCATACTGTAGATAAAAGGAGCATCAGAGCAACTTTTGCACAATCACACAGTCACAGCTTGTGAAAGCTGTATCATTATACAATCATCTTAAAGAAACATGGTTACTGGAACACAGCTCTATAGGCACTTCCCTCTAGCCTCTCTAATACACTTTAAACTAGAAAGGGGTTATCTATATAAAGTATAAAAATAACTTTCAGGATAACCTCTCAACTCTGTTTGAAATCTCTCAGCCACTGACACTTTATTTTTTCTCATTTCTCTCTTCTCCCTTTCAATTGAGAAGATTTTCTCAATTCCTTGATGCTGAGTCCCAGCTCATTCTAGGATTTCTGTCCCATGTTGCCAGGGAGGTTTACACCCCTGGGAATCATGTCCCACGTAGAGAGGGGGAGGGCAGTGAGTTTGCTTGCCGTGTTGGCTGAGCGATAGGCCACATCTGAGCAACAAAAGGGGTTCTCTGGGGTGACTCAGATTACTTCTTTATAAATCGTATGACCATTAACATAGATTAAAAACATTATTTAACATATTGCCTGTTCTAGTTTGCTAGCTGCCAGAATGCAACACACCAGAGACGGATTGGCTTTTAATAAAAGGGGATTTATTTTGTTGGTTCTTCAGAGGAAAGGCAGCTAACTTTCCACTGAGGTTCTTTCTTACGTGGAAGGCACAAGATGGTCTCTGCTGGTCTTCTCTCCAGGCCCCTGGGTTCCAACAACTTTTCCCAGGGTGACTTCTTTCTGCATCTCCAAAGGCCTGGGCTGAGCTGCTAGTGCTGAGATGAGGAATGCTGAGCTGCTTCGGCTGTGCTACGTTGAGCTCTCTCATTTAAGCATCAGCCAATTAAGTCAAACGTCACTCATTGCAGCAGGCACGCCTCCTAGCTGACTGCAGATGTAATTGGCAACAGATGAGGTTCATGTACCTTTGGCTTATGTCTGCAGCAACAAAACTAGGTATGCTCACCTGGTCAAGTTGACAACCGAATCTAACTAACACATTGCCTATTAAGTTATACAAGGAGACTGTTAAAAAACAAAAGTGCAGGAATACAGGATTTTATATTTACCTATGTAGTTACCTTTATCAGTGTTCTTATTTTTTCTCATGACTTCGAGTTACTGTCTAATGTCCTTTTATTACAGCCTTGAGGACTCCCTTTAGCATTTCTTCTAGGGCAAGCATTCTGGTAATGAATTCTTTCAATTTTTGTTTGTTTGCAAATGTCTTAATTTCTCCATCATTTTTGAAAGATAATTTTTGCTGGATATACAATTCTTCATTGACAGCTTTTTAAAAAGAACTTTAAATATGTCATCCCACTATCTACTGATCTTCATGGTTTCCAATGAGAAATCTGCTGTTAGTATTATTGAGGCTCCCTTGTATGAGGCAATTCACTTTTTTCTTGTTGTTTTTGAAATCCTCTCTTTGTCTTTGGATTTTGACAATTTGTTTATAGTGTGCCTTGGTGTATGTCTCTTTGAGTCTATCCTGCATGTAGTTCATTAAGCTTCCTGGATGTGTCTATCATGTTTTTCATAAGATGGGGGAAGTTTTCAATCATTATTTCTTCAAATACTTGTTCGGCCTCTTTCTCTCTCTCTTATCCTTCTGGGCTCCAATGCTGTATATATTTGCATGCTTAATGATGTTCTATAGGTCGCTCAGGTTCTGTTTATTTTCCTTTATTCTTTTTCTGGATATTTTTCAATTGTCTGGTCTTCAAGTTTGCTGAACCTTTCTTCTGCCTGTTGAAATCTGCTGTTGAATCCATCTAGTATGTTTTGCATTTCAGTTACTGCACTTTGCAGCTACAAAATCTCTGTTTGGTCCTTTTTGAAAAAAATAATATCTCTTTATTATGTTCAGACAACATTTTCCTGATTTCCTTTAGACCTTTGCATATAGATCCCTTCAGCTCATTGACTATATTCAAGATGGTTGATTTAAAGTCTTTGATTAATAGTTACAATTTATGAGCTTCATCGTGGGTGCTTTCTGGAAATTTTTTTTTTTTTTTCTGTGAAAGAGGCATAGTTTCCTGTTTTTTTTTTTTTTTTGAGGTATATTTAAAATTTTTTTGTTGTTTTGAGAACTGGATATTCTGAGTATTATGTTGTTATAACTCTGGAAATCTAGTTGTTCCATTCCTCTGGGAGCACTAGGCTTTTTGTTTTGTCATTGTTATTGCGGGCTGGAACCTTCAACTTGTGAGTTTTCCAATTATATCTGCTCCCAAACAGGGAATGGAAAGATACAGGTAAAGAAAATAAGTACTGTCTCTTTAAGACTCCTTCGTCACTTCTCCCTGAGTGTAGTTGGATCAATGGTTGCCCTAGAGCTGGTCCCCCACTAATTTGAAGTAACTGATTAAAACAGTGATAGGTGATCAGACCACACACTCCTGGATTTTGGAGAACCAGGTCCTTATAGCCCACTCTGGCACCAGCAAGCTGTACCAGGAGCCTGGGGAGCAGTCCCCATTACTTTCTGCTGTTCCCTGGATGCTTAATTGTGTTCCACTAGACAGAATTTTAAAACAGTTGACCCAGACAGTTCCTTCCCAGTCAATTGTTGTTTTAGTGAGGGGACTAATTCCTGAACTTTCCTACTCTGCCATTTTCCTGCAATAGTTTCTCCACAAGGATTCTTGATAGCATAAGCCAGTAAAATCCATGTGAGTTTTCAAGCCTGATTTTAATTTTTTCTCTAAAGGTGAACTGAGTAGAATTTTAGGTCCTTGGTCATCTATCTACATATTAACTCCCACCTGCTGGCTACATTATCCCAATCCTTAAAATTATTTTCTAGAAAAGATATTTCCATCTTTTAAAGATTTGTCCTTCTCTGCAATAAGAGATTATTTGGAAGGATTTTCTGGAAATTGTCTTGTCTCCTTTGGTCTTTGCCTATTCATTCACTCAACACGTATTTTTTTTGACACCCACTGTGTTCCAGGTCTTCTAGTAGGCACCAGAAGTACACGACGAGCTTGAAAAGGGCCCCTGCTCACAAGGAGCTTACATTCTAGTGGAGGGAGAGAAAATAGGTTAAAAAATAGATAAACCAGTCATCTTATAGAGAGATAAGTGCTGTGAAACAAGCTGATGAAACAGCATTTAAGGGTGGAAGTTAAATTTTTTAAAAATTTGATTTATTTTTTATTTTGCCAACAAACACTCCCCCACCTCCCCATTCCCTGACAAACTAATCTACTTTCTATCTCTGTTAATTTCCTATTGCTAGTCATCTCTTATAAGTGATATCATACAATATATGTGCTTGTATGTCTTGCTTATTTCACTGAGTATAATGTTTCCAAGGTTCCTCCATGTTGTAGAAGGGCTTATAACTTTATTTTCATGGCTAAGAACATATTCCATTGTATGTACCATATCTTGTTTATCCATTCATTTGTGGTATTCACTTGGGTTGTTTCCATTTTTTGGCTATTGTGAATAATATTGCTATAAACATTCGGTTTACAAGTATGAAACCCTGTTTTCACCTTCTTGGGGTATATACCTAGTTGTGTAGTCATCAATCATTATATATTTAGCCTTTTGAGGAACCATCATTTAGCTTTCCACAGCTACAGCACTATTTTACATTCACACCAACAATGCACAAGAGTTCCAGGTTCTCTGCATCCTTGACATCATTTGTTATTTTCCATTTTTAAAATAATAGCCATCCTTGTATGTGGAAAGTAGTATCTCATTGTGGTTTTGATTTGCACTTCCCTAATGGCTAATGATGTTGAGCATCATATTATATACTTGCTGATATTTGTATATCTTCTTTGGAGAAATGGCCATTCAAATTCCTTGCCCATTTTTAATTAGGTTGTCTTTTTGTTGTTGCATTGTACATGTTTTTAACGTATTCTGTATAATAATTCTTTATCTGATATATGGTGAGCAACTAGCTTCTCCCATTCTGTAGCTTGTCTTTGCACTTTCTTAACTTTTTTCTTTTCTATTTATTTATTTATTTATTTATTTATTTATTTATTTATTTATTTATTTATTTTAACATGGGCAGGCACCAGGAACCGAACCCAGGTCCTCTGGCATGGCAGGTAAGCGTTCTTGCCTGCTGAGCCCCCGTGGCCCACCCAACTTTTTTCTTTTCTTGCAAAGAAGTTTTAAATTTTGATGAAGTCAAATTTATCTATTATTTCCTTTGTTTCTCATGCTTATAATGTCCTATTCAAGATTCCTTTGCCAAATCCCAGGCCATGAAATTTTTACCCCATGTTGTCTTTTAAGGGTTTTTATAGAATTTAGTTCTTACATTTACATCCTGATTCACTTGTAGTTGATTTTTGTATGTGATATAAGGTAGGGAGTCTAACTTCATAATTTTGCACCATTTTTTGAAGAAACTAGTCTTTTCCTGTTGTGTATACTTATCACTCTTGTCAAAAATCAATTGGCCAGAGACGTATGGATCTATGTCTGGACACTCAATTTTGTTCCATTGATCTATTTATCTATCTTTAGACAAAACGCTGTGTTTTGATTACTTTTGTAGCACAATTTGTAAGTGGGAAGTATGTGTCCTCCAACTTTGTTCTTTTTAAAAGTTATTTTGGCTATTTGGGCCCCCTTGCAGTTCTGTATGCGTTTGAGGATTCATTTTTCCATTCTGCAAATAAGGCTGCTGGAATTTTGTTAGGATTGCATTGAATCTGTAGATCACTTTGGGTAATAATATATCTTAGGGATATTAACTATTCCCTTTAATGAACAAGGGATTCCTTGCTGTTTACTTAGGTCTTCTTCAATTTATTTTAGCCATGTTTTGTGGTTTTCAGTTTATAAGTCTTTTGTTTCCTTGGTTAAATTTATTCCTAGAAATTTTTTCTTCAGATGATGTTATAAATTGAATTGTTTTCTTAATTTCCTCCAAGCAGATTGATTACTGCTATTGTACAAGAACACAATTGAGTTTTTAAATATAATTTTAGTGAGATATATATTCATATGCCATATAATCATCCAAATTATACAATCAGTGGTTCACAGTATCATCACATAGCTGTGCATTCATCATCACAATCAATTTTTGAACATTTTCATTACACCAAAAAAATAAAAATAAGACTAAAAGTAAAAATTAAAGTAAAAAAGAACACCTAAGACATCTCATAATCCACCTTGCTCCCTATTCTTTTAATTTTTTCTTACTCATTTATTCATACCCTAGGTAAAGGGAGTATCAGTCACCCAGTTTTCACAATCATATGTTCGCACCTTAAAAGCTTGGTAGTTATTCAGCTGCAAGTCTTTGAAAATCAAGGCTATTGAACTACATTTCAACAGTTTCAGGTATTTTCCTCTAGCTACTTAAATATACCCCAAAATGAGAAGGGATATCTATATCCTGCACTGGAATAACCTCCAGAATGATCCCTAACTCTATTTGAAATCTTTCGTCCACTGAAACTTTATTTTGTTTCATTTCTCTTCCCCCTTTTTGGTCAAGAAGGCTTTCTCAATCCCACAATGGGATTGGGAAAGGGTCATCCCTGGGAGTCCTGTCCCATGTTGCCAGGGAGATTTACACACCGGGACTCATGTCTCACGTAAAGGAGAGGGCAGTGTGTTCACTTGGCACGTTGGCTTAGAAGGAGAGGCCACATCTAAGCAACAAAAGAGGTTCTCTGAGGGCTATGCTTAGATATAATTAAAAGTAAGCTTGGCTTCTCCTCTGCAGGAATAAGTTTCATAAGGGCAAGCACCCAGATTGAGGGCCTGGCCCAGCAAATTGGCAGTCTCTGATGCTTGTGAGAATATCAGATCTTCCCCAGGTGGGGAAGTTTACTATTTCCACCTTTTACCCCAACTTTTACCCCTCAAGGAGACTTTGTGAATATTTTTAAATCTTCTGCCCAGATTACTCTGGGATGTACTGTGGTATCACATTAACCGGTACAAACCATGATCTCACTCCCTAGTCAAGGTTTTGTGTCATTTTGGCATTTGAATAAGCTGACCATACAAGTTGAATTATTTAGTGTGTTACCCAAAAAAATAAATTTTGTACCAAATAAACGTCTCTTCCTTTGTTCTCACACAGAAGTTGAAGTTTTAAAATACAGTTATTATTGTCCTTTACCCTTCAGTCTGATTTACCTTAGTCCTACCCAGATCAGCTTCATTCTTATCTCTGATTGAAGTCTGATCACTTTTTCAGTGTTTTTGACAGTTGCGGTATGGTTAATGCTGACTTTTGTAGCTTCAGGTCTTTAGCTCTGAGTCTCAGGTGTCACCAAATGCCGGAAGTTTCGGGGAATGACCCGGTTATACACAAAGAACTCAGCATCTCAGAATTTAGAAATAACAGTTACAACTCTGGAATAGATATGACTGCTGTAAGAGCTTACAATATGGTAACCTTTACACTGGACCTTCACCTGATACCTATGCTTTCTAATTCTCACAGTTTGTACATTATAGTTAGTCCATATTAGTGAGGTTTTTATAATATTTCTCTTTTCATTTCTGGTTATTTCATTCAACATACTCTCATTCACCTAGTTGCATGCCTCACAACTTCATACCTCCTTGCAGCCAGTCAATAGTCCATTGTATGTATACACAACAATTCCTCCTTATTTGATGTGCCCTTAGGCTACCTCCATCCACTGCAAAATGTGAACACAGGTGCTGTAAGCACCAGTGTGCAAATGTCCATTCGTGTCCCTGCTCTCAGTTCCTCCAAATATACACTTAACTACGGGATTGCAGGATCATATGGTAACCCAACCCTTAGCCTTGTGTAGAGCCACCACACTGCCTCTGGAGGGGCTGCATCTCTCAGCTTCCCTACAAACAGTGAATAGGTGCATCTCTCTCTCCACATTTTCTCCAGTACTTATAGTTCTGTGTTCATTTTTAAACAGTTTTATTCATACATCATACAATCCAACCTAAGCAAAAAATCAATGGTTCCTGGTATAATCACATAGCCATGCCTTCACCACCACAATTTGAAGACATTTTCTTTTATTTCACGGAGAATTCCATACCTCTCCCCCATAGCCCCTCTTATTGACATTTAGTTTGGCATACTGTCTTTGCTACATTCAATGGAAGCATATTACAGTGTTACTATTAACTATAGATCCTAGTTTGCATTGATTGTATTTTAACCTGCATACTATCTATGCAATGTTGACACTCATTAATGGAAGCGTATTACAGTGCTACTATTAACTATAGACCCTAGTTTGCATTGATTATATTTTAACCTACATACTATCCATGCAATGTTGACACTCATTTGTTCTCCCTCATGCAAAAACATCTTTCTGTTTGCACATTTAATCATCATCATTGTCCACTCTAGGCATTGCTAAGTTATACTATCCCAGTTCTTATCCTCTGTCTTTCTTCTGGTGGCATACATGCCCCCAGCCCTCTTCCCTCAACCATACTTACGCTCAGCTTCATTCATCATACTTACAATATTGTGCTATCCATTTCTGGATAAATCAGTCTTATTGAACATTCTGTGCTCCTTCAGCATTAAATGTCCAACCCTCTACCCTCTTTCTCTCTCCTAATGATCTGTGCTCTTAACTTTGACCCTCAAAGTTCACTCATTAATGTTAGTTCATGTTAGTGAGACCGTATAGTATCGGTCCTTTTGTTTCTGGCTAATTTCACTCAGCATAATGTCCTCAAGGTTCATCCATGTTGTTACAAGCTTCATGACTTTATTTCTGTCTTACAGCTGTATAACATTCCATCGTATGTTTTCATCTCTTGGCAAGTGTGAATAATGCTGCAATAAACATGGGTGTGCAAATGTCTCTTTGTGTGCTTTTAGTTCCTCTGAATATATGCCTGATAATGGCATTGCTGGATCATACAGCAATTTTTTACTGAGGCACTGCCAAACTGCCTTCCAGAGTGGTTGTGCCATTCTACATTCCCACCAACAGTGGACAAGTGTGCCTGTTTTTCCACATTCTTTCTGGCACTTGTAGTTTTCTGTTTTTTTTGTGATAATGGCCATTCTAGTGGGTGCAAGATTATATTTCATTGTGGTTTTAATTTGTATTTCCTAATAGCCAGAGAAGTTGAGCATCTTTTCGAGCCTTTTGTATTTCCTCTTCTGAAAAATGTCTGTCCATGTCTTTTGACCATTTTTTAGTTGGGTTGTTTTCTTTTTGTTGTTGTGTTGTAGAATCTTTTTATATATTCTGGATATTAAACCCTTATCTGATATATGGTCACTAATTATTGACACCTATTGTATAGGCTGCCTTTTTACTTTCCTGGCAAAGTTCTTTCATGCACAAAGTGTTTAATTTTGAGGAAATCCCATTTATCTATTTCTTTTTCCATTGCTCACACTTTGGGTGTAAGTTCTAGGAAATTACCTCCTATCACAAGAGCTTTAAGATATTTTCCTACATTTTCTTCTAAAAATTTTATGGTCTTAGCGCTAATGTTTGGGTCTTTGATCCATTTTCAATTAATTTTTTTGTATAAGGTGTGAGATATGTATCTTCTTTCATTCTGTTGGATATGGATATCCAGTTTTCCAAACACCATTCATTGAAGAGGCTGCTTTGTCCCAGTTGAGTTGGCTTGACTGCCTTATCAAAGATCAATTGTCTGTAGATGAGAGGGTCTATTTCTGAACACTCATATTGATTCTATTGGTCAGTATACCTATCTTTATGCCATGCTCTTAGACTACTGTAGCTTTATAATATGCTTTAAAGTCACGTAGTGTGAGATTTCTCACTTAATTCCCCTCTCTCAAGATATTTTTGGCTATTTTGGGTACCCTTCCCTTCCAGATCAATTTGGTTATTGTTTTTCTTATTTCTGCAAAGTAAGTTGTGGGGATTTTAGTTGGTATTGCATTGAATCTTTAAGTCAATTTTGGTAGAATTGACATCTTAATTATACTTAGTCTTCTAATCCATGAACATTGTATGTCCTTCCATTTATTTAGGTCTTCCATGATTTCTTTTAGAAATTTCTTGTAGTTTTTTGTGTATAGGTCTTTTGTAGCATTGGTCAAATTTATTCCTAAATATTTGATTCTTTTGGTGGGTATTGTAAATGGATTTTTCCCCCTTGTTTTCCTCCTCAGATTGCTCTTTGCTAATGTATTGAAACACTACTGATTTTTTGGTGTTGATCTTGTACCTTGCCACTTTTCATTTTTTAACTCTAGTAGCTTTGCTGTAGATGTTTTGGGATTTTTGACATTTCGTTTCATGTCATCTGCAAACAGTAAAAGTTTTACGTCTTCCTTTCCAATTTGGATGCCTTTTATTTTTTCTTCTTGTCTAATCGCTCTAGTTAGAACTTCCACTACAATGAACAATGGTGATGGTGGGCAAACTTCTCTTTTTCCTCATCTCAGTAGGAAAGCTTTCAGTCTTTCCCCTTTGAGGATGATGCTAGCTGTGCATTTTTCATATATTCCCTTTATTATGTTGAGGAACTTCTTTTTATTCCTATGTTTTGAAATGTTTTCATCAATAAAAGATGTTGAATTTTGTCAAATGCCATTTCTGCATCAATCACAATGATCATCTGTTTTTTATGCTTTGATTTATTGATATGGTGTATCACATTAATTGATCATCTTGTGTTGAACCAGTGTTGTATACTTGGAATAAATCCCACCTGGTCATGGTGTATAATCCTTTTAATGTGCTGCTGGATTCGATTTGCAAGTATTTTGTTGAAGATTTTTGCATCATATTCATTAAAGAGATTGGTCTATAATTTTCTTTTCTTGTAATATCTTTGTTTGGCTCTGGTATTATGGTGATGTTGGCCTCATACAATGAGTTAGGTAGCTTTCCTTCATCTTCAAAAAAATTGAGCAGGATTGGTACTAATTCTTTCTTGAATGCTTGGTAGAATTCATATGTGAAACTATCTGGTCCTGAAATTTTCTTTTTTGGAAACTTAAAAAAAAAATTTATTTATTAATTGAAAAATTAAGAAACCAAATAAAACATCAATATATATAATCAATAATTCACAATATCATCACTTAGTTGCATATTCATCATTTCTTAGAACATTTGCATTAATTCAGAAAAAGAAATAAAAAGACAATAGAAAAAGAAATAAAACGTACACAGGAAAGAAAAAAAAAGATTATACCTACCATACCCCTTACCCCTCGCTTTCATTGATCACTAGCATTTCAAACTAAATTTATTTTAGCATTTGTTCCCCCTATTATTTATTTTTATTCCATATGTTCTACTCCTTTGTTGACAAGGTAGATAAAAGGAACATCAGACACAAGGTTTTCACAATCACACAGTAACATTGTGACAGCTATATCATTATTCAATCATCCTCAAGAAACATGGCTACTGGAACACAGCTCTACATTTTCAGGCAGTTCCCTCCAGCCTCTCCATTACATCTTGAATAACAAGATGATATCTACTTGATGCATAAGAATAACCTCCAGGATAACCTCTCGACTGTTTGGAATCTCTCAGCCATTGACACTTTGTCTCATTTCACTCTTCCCCCCTTTTGGTCGTGAAGGTTTTCTCAATCCCTTGATGCTAAGTCTCAGCTCATTCTAGGTTTTTTCTCAACCCCTTGATGCTGAGTCTCAGCT
Organism: Tamandua tetradactyla; assembly: GCF_023851605.1. Classification (NCBI taxonomy): domain Eukaryota; kingdom Metazoa; phylum Chordata; class Mammalia; order Pilosa; family Myrmecophagidae; genus Tamandua; species Tamandua tetradactyla. The sequence continues at coordinate 25,544,485 of NC_135349.1, forward strand.
CATTCCAGGATCTCTGTCCCACGTTGCCAGGAAGGTCCACACCCCTGGGAGTCATGTCCCATGTAGAGAGGGGAGGGTGGTGAGACTGCTGGTCATGTTGGCTGGAAAGAGAGGCCACATCTGAGCAACAAAACAGGCTCTCTTGGGGGTGACTCTTAGGCATAAACTTTAAGTAGACTTGACCTATCCTTTGTGGGGTTAAGTTTCATATGAACAAACCCCAAGACTGGGGGTCAGCCTATAGATATTTGGTTGTCCACACTGCTTGTGAGAATATCAAGAATTCAACTTGGGGAAGTTGAATTTCTCCCCATTCTCACCATTCCCTGAAGGGGGCTTTGCAACTACTTTCCCACTCACTGATCGAATCACTCTGGGATTCATCAGGGCATCACTCTGGACAAACCAACAAAATTTCATGTCTTACCTGAGATTCCAAGTACTTATGGTGGTCAATCAAACTATCTACATAAGTTATATTAGGAAATGCACTTGTCAAAATATAAATTTTGTAACAAATAAACATTTTTTGCTTTAGTCTCACACATAAGGTGACATTTTAAAATATTAATTACCATCTATTTTCAGCACCCTGCAATAATGACATTCCTTTGTTCTTCCTCATGCAAAAACATTTTTAAAATTTGTACATTGTACATTTAGTCACTATTATTATATACTCTAGGCATTCTTAGATTATACCATCTCAGTCTTTAACATCTACCTTTCTTTCTGATTTCATTTATGTCTCCAGCCCTCCTCCCTCTATCATTCTCACATGCAGCTTCATTCAGTGTTTTAACATAATTGTATTACAGTTAGGTAGTATTGTGCTGTCCATTTCTGAGTTTTTGTATCCAGTCCTGTTGCACAGTCTGTATCCCTTCAGCTCCAATTACCCAATATCTTACCCTATTTCTATCTCTTGATGGTCTCTGTTACCAACAAAATATTCCAAGTTTATTCACTAATGTCAGTTCATATCAGTGAGACCATACAGTATTTGTCCTTTAGTTTTTGGCTAGTCTCACTCAGCATAATGTTCTCAAGGTCCAATCATGTTGTTACATACTTCATAAGTTTATTCTGTCTTAAAGCTGCATAATATTCCATTGTATGTATATGTCACAGTTTGTTTAGCCACTCATCTGTTGATGGACATTTTGGCTGTTTCCATCTTTTTGCAATTGTAAATAATGCTGCTATAAGCATTGGTGTGCAAATGTCCATTTGTGTCTGTGCCCTTAAGTCCTTTGAGTAGATACCTAGCAATGGTATTGCTGGGTCATATGGGAATTCTATATTCAGCTTTTTGAGGAACCGCCAAACTGCCTTCCACAGAGATTGCACCATTTGACATTCCCACCAACAGTGGATAAGTGTGCCTCTTTCTCCACATCCTCTCCAGCACTTGTCATTTTCTGTTTTGTTGATAATGGCCATTCTGGTGGGTGTGAGATGATAATCTCATTGTGGTTTTGATTTGCATTTCTCTAATGGCCAGGGATGTTGAGCATCTCTTCATGTGCCTTTTGGCCATTTGTATTTCCTCTTCTGAGAAGTATCTATCTGTTCAAGTCTTTTTCCCATTTTGTAATTGGATTGGCTGTCTTTTTGTTGTTGAGTTGAACAATCTCTATAAATTCTGGATACTAGACATTTATCTGATATGTCATGTCCAAATATTGTCTCCCATTGTGTAGGCTGTCTTTTTACTTTCTTGATGAAGTTCTTTAATGCACAAAAGTGTTTAATTTTGAGGAGTTCCCATTTCTTTCTTTCTTTCTTCAGTGCCCTTGCTTTGGGTGTAAGGTCTATAAAACTGCCTCCAATTATAAGATTTATAAGAAATTTCCCTACATTTTCCTCTAACTGTTTTACGGTCTTAGACCTAACGTTTAGATCTTTGATCCATTTTGAGTTAACTTTTGTATAGGGTGTGAGATATGGGTCCTCTTTCATTCTTTTGCATATGGATATCCAGTTCTCTAGGCACCATTTATTGAAGAGACTGTTCTGTCCCAGGTGAGTTGGCTTGACTGTCTTATCAAAGATCAAATGTTCATAGATGAGAGGGTCTATATCTGAACACTCTCTTCGATTCCATTGGTCAATATATCTATCTTTATGCCAGTACCATGCTGTTTTGACCACTGTGGCTTCATAATATGCCTTAAAGTCAGGCAGTGTGAGATCTCCAGCTTCATTTTTTTTCCCTCAAGATACTTTTAGCAATTCGGGGCACCCTGCCCTTCCAGATAAATTTGCTTATTGTTTTTTCTATATCTGAAAAGTAAGTTGTTGGGATTTTGATTGGTATTGCGTTGAATCTTTAAATCAATTTAGGTAGAATTGACATCTTAACTATGTTTAGTCTTCATGAACATGGTATGCCCTTCCATCTATTTAGGTCTTCTGTGATTTCTTTTAACAGTTTCTTGTAGTTTTCTTTGTATAAGTCTTTTGCCTCTTTAGTTAAATTTATTCCTAAGTATTTTATTCTTTTAGTTGCAATTGCAAATGGAATTCATTTCTTGATTTCCCCCTCAGATTGTTCATTACTAGTATATAAAAACACTACAGATTTTTGAATGTTGATCTTGTAATCTGACAGTTTGCTGTACTTGCTTATTAACTCTAGTAGTTTTGCTGTGGATTTTTCAGGGTTTTTGACATATAGTATCATATCATTTGCAAACAGTGATAGTTTTTCTTCTTCCTTTCCAATTTTGATGCTTTGTATTTCTTTTTCTTGTCTAATTGCTCTGGCTAGAACTTCCAACACAATGTTGAATAACAGTGGTAATAGTGGACATCCTTTTCTTGTTCCTGATCGTAGGGGAAAAGTTTTCAGTTTTTTCCCACTGAGGATGATATTAGCTGTGGGTTTTTCATATATTCCCTTTATCATTTTAAGGAAGTTCCCTTGTATTCCTATCTTTTGAAGTGTTTTCAACAGGAAAGGATGTTGAATTTTGTTAGATGCCTTCTCTGCATCAATTGAGATGATCATCTGATTTTTCTGCTTTGATTTGTTGATATGGTGTATTACATTAATTGATTTTCTTATGTTGAACCATCCTTGCATACCTGGGATGAATCCTACTTGATCATGATGTATAATTCTTTTAATGTGTTGCTGGACTTGATTTGCTAGAACTTTGTTGAGGATTTTTGCATCTATATTTATTAGAGAGATTGTTCTGTAGTTTTCTTTTTTTGTAATATCTTTATCTGGTTTTGGTATGAGGGTGATGTTGGCTTCATAGAATGAATTAGGTAGCTTTCCCTCCACTTCAATTTTTTTGAAGAGTTTGAGCAGGATTGGTACTAATTATTTCTGGAATGTTTGATAGAATTCACAGGTGAAGCCATCTGGTCCTGGACTTTTCTTTTTGGAAGCTTTTAAATGACTGATTCAATTTCTTTACTTGTGATTGGTTTGTTGAGGTCATCTATTTCTTCTTGAGTCAAAGTTGGTTGTTCATGCCTTTCTAGGAACTTGTCCATTTCATCTACATTGTTGTATTTATTAGCATAAAGTTGTTCATAGTATCCTGTTATTACCTCCTTTATTTCTGTGAGGTCAGTGGTTATGTCTCCTCTTCCATTTCTGATCTTATTTATTTGCATCCTCTCTCTTCTTCTTTTTGTCAATCTTGCTAAGGGCCCATCGATCTTATTGATTTTCTCAGAACCAACTTCTGGTTTTATTGATTTTCTCAATTGTTTTCATGTTCTCAATTTCATTTATTCCTGCTCTAATTTGTTATTTCTTTCCTTTTGCTTGCTTTGGGGTTAGTTTGCTGTTCTTTCTCCAGTTCTTCCAAGTGGACAGTTAATTCCCGAATTTTTGCCTTTTCTTCTTTTCTGATATAGGCATTTAGGGCAATAAATTTCCCTCTTAGCACTGCCTTTGCTGTGTCCCATGAGTTTTGATATGTTGTGTTTTCATTTTCATTCGCCTCGAGATATTTACTGATATCTCTTGTAATTTCTTCCTTGACCCACTGATTGTTTAAGAGTGTGTTGTTGAGCCTCCACATATTTGTGAATTTTCTGGTGCTCTGCCTATTATTGATTTTCAACTTCATTCCTTTATGATCTGAGAAAGTGTTTTGTATGATTTCAATCTTTTAAAATTTGTTGAGACTTGCTTTGTGACCCAGCATATGGTCTATCTTTGAGAATGATCCATGAGCACTTGAGAAAAAGGTGTATCCTGCTGTTGTGGGGTGTAATGTCCTATAAATATCTGTTAAGTCTAGCTCATTTATTGTAATATTCAACTTCTCTGTTACATATTGATCCTCTGTCTAGATGTTCTGTCCATTGATGAGAGTGGGGAATTGAAGTCTCCAAATATTATGGTAGATGTGTTTATTTCCCTTTTCAGTGTTTCCAGTGTTTGCCTCACGTATTTTGGGGCATTCTGGTTCGGTGCATAAATATTTATGATTGTTATGTCTTCATGTTGAATTGTTCCTTTTATTAGTACATAGTATCCTTCTTTGTCTCTTTTAACTGTTTTACATTTGAAGTCTAATTTGTTGGATATTAGTATAGCTACTCCTGCTCTTTTCTGGTTGTTATTTGCATGAAATATCTTTTCCCAACCTTTCACTTTCAGCCTATGTTTATCTTTGGGTCTAAGATGTGTTTCCTGTAGACAGCATATAGAAGGATCCTGTTTTTTAATCCATTCTGCCAGTCTATGTCTTTTGATTGAGAAATTCAATCCATTAACATTTAGTGTTATTACTGTATGGGTAGTACTTTCTTCTATCATTTTGCCTTTTGGATTGTATATGTCATATCTAATTTTCCTTCTTTCTACACTCTTCTCCACACCTCTTTCTTTTGTGTTTTCATATCTGTCTCTAGTGCTCCCTTTAGTATTTCTTACAGTGCTGATCTCTTGGTCACAAATTCTCTCAGTGATTTTTTGTCTGAAAATGTTTTAATTTCTCCCTCATTTTTGAAGCACATTTCTGCTAGGTATAGAACTCTTGGTTGGCAGCTTTTCTCTTTTAGTAATTTAAATATATCATCCCACTGTCTTCTCACCTCCACGGTTTCTGCTGAGAAATCTACACATAGTCTTATTGGGTTTCCCTTGTATGTGATGGATTGCTTTACTCTTGCTGCTTTCAAGATCCTCTCTTTCTCTTTGACCTCTGACATTCTGACTAGTAAGTGTCTTGGAGAACGTCTATTTGGATCTATTCTCTTTGGGGTATGCTGCACTTCTTGGATCTGTAATTTTAGGTCTTTCATGAGTTGGGAAATTTTCAGTGACAATTTCTTCCGTTAGTTTTTCTCCTCCTTTTCCCTTCTCTTCTCCTTCCGGGACACCCACAACACGTACATTTGTGTGCTTCATATTATCATTCAATTCCCTGAATCCTTGCTCATATTTTTCCATTTTTTCCCCTATAGTTTCTGTTTCTTGTCAGATTTCAGATGTTCCGTCCTCCAATCACGAATCCTAACCTCTGTCTCTTGAAATCTACAATTGTAGGTTTCCATTGTTTTTTCATCTCTTCTACTGTACCTTTCATTCCCATAAGTTCTGTGATTTGTTTTTTCAGACTTTCCATTTCTTCTTTTTGTTCATTCCTTGCATTCTTAATATCCTCCCTCAATTCATTTATTTGGTTTTTGATGAGATTTTCCATGTCTTTCATATATTCTGAATTAATTGTTTCAGCTCCTGTATCTCATTTGAATTGTTGGTTTGTTCCTTTGACTGGGCCATATCTTCAATTTTCCTGGTGTGGTTTGTTATTTTTTGCTGGCATTTAGACATTTAATTACTTAATTAGTTTATTATGGAGATTGCTTTCACTTCTCTTACCTAGGGTTTTCTTGTCAGATAAATTTGTTGTCTATCTGTTCTTTGACTTTCAGTTCAGTTTTTTCTGGACCTCTAGCTTAGGTTTTGTTTAACAGAGGATAATTTTTTAGTTCTTGTTTTCTTGTTTCTTGCCCTGCTTGTATGGTGCCTTTTCCCTCCCCACCCTTAGGAGGGTCTATGTAGGTATTATAGACTCCAGCCAGGTTTTCCCAGACTAAACTGGCCCTCCTATCAGGGGGAATGAGTCAACTGCGTCAGTTTTCTCTGAGGGTGAGACCCAGCAGGTTAAAAGACTTTTCTGTGAAGTCTCTAGGCTCTGTTTTTCTTATCCTGCCCAGTATGTGGCACTTGCCTGCCTGAGGGTCCCACCAGCAAAAGATGTTGCGGCACCTTTAACTTTGGAAGACTCTCCCTGCTGGGGGCGTGGTTGAGACAGAGGAGTGGTTGTAGGCTCGTTTTATTGGCTTCAAATTGCTAAGCCCTGGGGTCTGAATTCCTTGAGGGAGGGATTCCACCTAAGTTGGGCTTCACCCCTCCCCTGTGGAAGGCACAGGTGGGGGACAGCCCTGAAAGCAACCCATTTCTGCCTGTGCCTGGGGTAGCTGCATCCTGAGTAGTCCTACCACTGAATCCAGAGGCAGCCAAGCCTCCAAAGAAACACAGCCACAAGAACCTCCATTTCCTCCCCTTTCCTCTTTTTCCCTTAGCCCAATGAACGACCTCTGTCTTGACCAGATTCACCTGAGCTGGGGGCCTATTTTTAGTAGTCAGAATTTTTAAATTAATGCCACAATTGGTGTTTGGGTGGACTCAGCCCCTGCTGCTGTTAGAATCTCTTTCCTATCCCCTCTGGGAGGCAGCCTGTGGGGGAGGGACGCTGGCCGCCATGGCTTGGGGAACTCACAGTTCTAGGGGGGCTCACAGCTGGTACAGCTGGTTCAGACTGGGGTACGCTGTGTGTTCTGTTACTGACGTGGCTCCGGGAGCTGTTCTGTACTGTTTCTGGTTATTTAGTAGTTGTTCTGGAGGACGAACTAAAACGTGCACATTACTAAGCTGCCATCTTGGCCCGAACCTATTTCTTTTTGTCTTTTGGGAACCTCTTGATGACTGATTCAATTTCTTTACTTGTGACTGGTTTGTTGAGGTTGTCTATTTCTTCTCGAGTCAATGTTGGTTGTTCATGCTTCTCTAAGAACTTGTCCATTTGTCTGTGTTGTCTAGTTTATTAGTATACAGTTGCTCATGGTATCCTCTCATTATCTCCTTTATTTCTGAGGGGTCAGTCTTTGTGTCCACTCCCATTTCTTATTTTATTTATTTGCATCCTCTCTCTCTCTTTTTTGTCAGTCTAAGGGTCTATTGATTTTCTCAAAGAAGCAACTTCTGGTTTTCTTGGTTCTCTCTATTGTTTTCATATTCTCAAGTTCATTTATTTCTGCTCTAGTCTTCATTATTTATTTCCTTTTGTTTGATTGTGGTTGGTTTGCTGTTCTTTCACTAGTTCCTCCAGGTAGATAGTTAATTCCTCAATTTTTGCTCTTTCTTCTTTTTACTTTTTTTTATTAATTAAAGAAAAAAAGAAATTAACACAACATTTAGAAATCATTCCATTCTACATATGCAATCAACAATTCTTAACATCATCACATAGATGCATGATCATCATTTCTTAGTACATTTGCATCAATTTAGGAAAAGAACTAGCAAAACAACAGAAAAAGATATAGAATATTAATATAGAGAAAAAAATAAAAATAATAATAATAGTAAAAAAAAAGGAAAGGAAAAAGAAAAAAAAAGACAAACAAGCAAACAGACAGACAAAAAAAAAACCTATAGCTCAGATGCAGCTTCATTCAGTGTTTTAACATGATTACTTTACAGTTAGGTATTATTGTGCTGTCCATTTTTGAGTTTTTGTATCTAGTCCTGTTACACAGTCTGTATCCCTTCAGCTCCAATTACCCATTATCTTACCCTGTTTCTAACTCCTGCTGGACTCTGTTACCAATGACATATTCCAAGTTTATTCTTGAATGTCGGTTCACATTAGTGGGACCATACAGTATTTGTCCTTTAGTTTTTGGCTAGTCTCACTCAGCATAATGTTCTCAAGGTCCAATCATGTTATTACATGCTTCATAAGTTTATTCTGTCTTAAAGCTGCATAATATTCCATCGTATGTATATGTCACAGTTTGTTTAGCCTCTCGTCTGTTGATGGACATTTTGGCTGTTTCCATCTCTTTGCAATTGTAAATAACGCTGCTATAAACATTGTTTGTGCAAATGTCCATTTGTGTCTTTGCCCTTAAGTCCTTTGAGTAGATACCTAGCAATGGTATTGCTGGGTCGTATGGCAATTCTATATTCAGCTTTTTGAGGAACCGCCAAACTGCCACAGTGGTTGCACCATTTGACATTCCCACCAACAGTGGATAAGTGTGCCTCTTTCACCGCATCCTCTCCAGCACTTGTCATTTTCTGTTTTGTTGATAATGGCCATTCTGGTGGGTGTGAGATGATATCTCATTGTGGTTTTGATTTGCATTTCTCTAATGGCCAGGGACATTGAGCATCTCTTCATGTGCCTTTTGGCCATTTGTATTTCCTCTTCTGAGAGGTGTCTGTTCAAGTCTTTTTCCCATTTTGTAATTGGGTTGACTGTCTTTTTGTTGTTGAGTTGGACAATCTCTTTATAAATTCTGGATACTAGACCTTTATCTGATATGTCGTTTCCAAATATTGTCTCCCATTGGATAGGCTGTCTTTCTACTTTCTTGATGAAGTTCTTTGATGCACAAAAGTGTTTAATTTTGAGGAGCTCCCATTTATTTATTTCCTTCTGCAGTGCTCTTGCTTTTGGTTTAAGGTCCATAAAACCGTCTCCAATTGTAAGTTTCATAAGATATCTCCCTACATTTTCTTCTAACTGTTTTATGGTCTTAGACCTAATGTTTAGATCTTTGATCCATTTTGAGTTAACTTTTGTATAGAGTGTGAGATACAGGTCTTCTTTCATTCTTTTGCGTATGGATATCCAGTTCTCTAGGCACCATTTTTTGAAGAGACTGTTCTGTCCCAGGTGAGTTGGCTTGACTGCCTTATCAAAGATCAAATGTCCATAGATGAGAGGGTCTATATCTGAACACTCTATTCGATTCCATTGGTCGATATATCTATCTTTATGCCAATACCATGCTGTTTTGACCACTGTGGCTTCATAATATGCCTTAAAGTCAGGCAGCGCGATAACTCCAGCTTCGTTTTTTCCCCTCAAGATGTTTTTAGCAATTCTGGGCACCCTGTCCTTCCAGATAAATTTGATTATTGGTTTTTCTATTTCTGAAAAATAAGTTGTTGGGGTTTTGATTGGTATTGCATTGAATCTGTAAATCAATTTAGGTAGGATTGACATCTTAACTATATTTAGTCTTCCAATCCATGAACATGATATGCCCTTCCATCTATTTAGGTCTTCTGTGATTTCTTTTAACAGTTTTTTGTAGTTTTCTTTATATAGGTTTTTTGTCTCTTTAGTTAAATTTATTCCTAGGTATTTTATTCTTTTAGTTGCAATTGTAAATGGGATTCATTTCTTGATTTCCCCCACAGCTTGTTTATTACTAGTGTATAGAAATGCTACAGATTTTTGAATGTTGATCTTGTAACCTGCTACTTTGCTGTGCTCATTTATTAGCACTAGTAGTTTTGCTGTGGATTTTTCCGGGTTTTCGACGTATAATATCATATCGTCTGCAAACAGTGATAGTTTTACTTCTTGCTTTCCAATTTTGATGCTTTGTATTTCTTTTTCTTGTCTAATTGCTCTGGCTAGAACCTCCAACACAATGTTGAATAATAGTGGGGATAATGGACATCCTTGTCTTGTTCCTGATCTTAGGGGGAAAGTTTTCAATTTTTCCCCATTGAGGACGATATTAGCTGTGGGTTTTTCATATATTCCCTCTATCATTTTAAGGAAGTTCCCTTGTATTCCTATCTTTTGAAGTGTTTTCAACAGGAAAGGATGTTGAATCTTGTCAAATGCCTTCTCTGCATCAATTGAGATGATCATGTGATTTTTCTGCTTTGATTTGTTGATGTGGTGTATTACATTAATTGATTTTCTTATGTTGAACCATCCTTGCATACCTGGGATGAATCCTACTTGGTCATGATGTATATTTCTTTTAATGTGTTGTTGGATACGATTTGCTAGAATTTTATTGAGGATTTTTGCATCTGTATTCATTAGAGAGATTCGTCTGTAGTTTTCTTTTTTTGTAATATCTTTGCCTGGTTTTGGTATGAGGGTGATGTTGGCTTCATAGAATGAATTAGGTAGTTTTCCCTCCACTTCGATTTTTTTGAAGAGTTTGAGGAGAGTTGGTACTAATTCTTTCTGGAATGTTTGATAGAATTCACATGTGAAGCCGTCTGGTCCTGGACTTTTCTTTTTAGGAAGCTTTTGAATAACTGATTCAATTTCTTTACTTGTGATTGGTTTGTTGAGGTCATCTATTTCTTCTTGAGTCAAAGTTGGTTGTTCATGTCTTTCCAGGAACCCATCCATTTCATCTACATTGTTGTATTTATTAGCATAAAGTTGTTCATAGTATCCTGTTATTACCTCCTTTATTTCTGTGAGGTCAGTGGTTATGTCTCCTCTTCCATTTCTGATCTTATTTATTTGCATCCTCTCTCTTCTTCTTTTTGTCAATCTTGCTAAGGGCCCATCAATCTTATTGATTTTCTCATAGAACCAACTTCTGGTCTTATTGATTTTCTCTATTGTTTTCATGTTTTCAATTTCATTTATTTCTGCTCTAATCTTTGTTATTTCTTTCCTTTTGCTAGCTTTGGGATTAGTTTGCTGTTCTTTCTCCAGTTCTTCCAAGTGGACAGTTAATTCCTGCATTTTTGCCTTTTCTTCTTTTCTGATATAGGCATTTAGGGCAATAAATTTCCCTCTTAGCACTGCCTTTGCTGCGTCCCATAAGTTTTGATATGTTGTGTTTTTGTTTTCATTCACCTCGAGGTATTTACTAATTTCTGTTGCAATTTTTTCTTTGACCCACTCATTGTTTAAGAGTGTTTTGTTGAGCCTCCACGTATTTTTGAATTTTCTGGCATTCCACCTATTATTGATTTCCAACTTCATTCTTTATGATCTGAGAAAGTGTTGTGTATGATTTCAATCTTTTAAAATTTGTTGAGACTTGCTTTGTGACCCAGCATATGGTCTAACTTTGAGAATGATCCATGAGCACTTGAGAAAAAGGTGTATCCTGCTGTTGTGGGAAGTAATGTCCTATAAATGTCTGTTAAGTCTAGCTCATTTATAGTAATATTCAGATTCTGTATTTCTTTATTGATCCTCTGTCTAGATGTTCTGTCCATTGATGAGAGTGGTGAATTGAAGTCTCCAACTATTATGGTATATGTGTCTATTTCCCTTTTCAGTGTTTGTAGTGTATTCCTCATGTGTTTAGGGGCATTCCGGTTCGGTGCATAAATATTTATGATTGTTATGTCTTCTTGTTTAATTGTTCCTTTTATTAGTATATAGTGTCCTTCTTTGTCTCTTTTAACTGTTTTACATTTGAAGTCTAATTTGTTGGATATTAGTATAGCTACTCCTGCTCTTTTCTGATTGTTATTTGCATGAAATATCTTTTCCCAGCCTTTCACTTTCAACCTATGTTTATCTGTGGGTCTAAGATGTGTTTCCTGTAGACAGCATATAGAAGGATCCTGTTTTTTAATCCATTCTGCCAGTCTATGTCTTTTGATTTGGGAATTCAGTCCATTAACATTTAGTGTTATTATTGTTTAGATAATATTTTCCTCTACCATTTTGCCTTTTGTATTATGTACATCATATCTGATTTTCCTTCTTTCTACACTCTTCTCCATACCTCTCTCTTCTGTCTTTTCGTATCTGACTCTAGTGCTCCCTTTAGTATTTCTTGCAGAGCTGGTCTCTTGGTCACAAATTCTCTCAGTGACTTTTTGCCTGAGAATGTTTTAATTTCTCCCTCATTTTTGAAGGACAGTTTTGCTGGATATAGAAGTCTTGGTTGGCAGTTTTTCTCTTTTAGTAATTTAAATCTATCATCCCACTGTCTTCTAGCTTCCATGGTTTCTGCTGAGAAATCTACACATAGTCTTATTGGGTTTCCCTTGTATGTGATGGGTTGTTTTTCAAGATCCTCTCTTCCTCTTTGACCTCTGACATTCTAACTAGTAAGTGTCTTGGAGAACGCCTATTTGGGTCTATTCTCTTTGGGGTGCGCTGCACTTCTTGGATCTGTAATTTTAGGTCTTTCATAAGAGTTGGGAAATTTTCAGTGATAATTTCTTCCATTAGTTTTTCTCCTCCTTTTCCCTTCTCTTCTCCTTCTGGGACACCCACAACACATATATTTGTGCGCTTCATATTGTCCTTCAGTTCCCTGATCCCCTGTTCAAATTTTTCCATTCTTTTCCCGATAGTTTCTGTTTCTTTTTGAAATTCAGATGTTCCATCCTCCAAATCACTAATTGTATCTTCTGTCTCTTTAAATCTATCATTCTAGGTATCCATTGTTTTTTCCATCTTTTCTACTTTGTCCTTCACTTCCATAAGTTCTGTGATTTGTTTTTTCAGTTTTTCTATTTCTTCTTTTTGTTCAGCCCATGTGTTCTTCATGTCCTCCCTCAATTTATCGATTTCGTTTTTGAAGAGGTTTTCCATTTCTGTTTGTATATTCAGCATTAGTTGTCTCAGCTCCTGTATCTCATTTGAACTATTGGTTTGTTCCTTTGACTGGGCCATATTTTCAATTTTCTGCGCGTGATCCGTTATCTTCTGCTGGCATCTGGGCATTTAGTCAGATTTCCCTGGGTGTTGGACCCAACAGGTTGAAAGATATTTCTGTGAAATCTCTGGGTTCTGTTTTTCTTATCCTGCCCAGTAGGTGGCGCTCGTGGCACTCGTTTGTCTGCAGGTTCCAACAGTTAAAGGTGCTGTGGGTCCTTTAACTTTGGAAATCTCTTGCCGTGGGGGAGGTTCGCCAGCCAAAGCGGCTTGGAAGAGTGCCTATCTGAATCTCCCAGCCAGCCCGGGGATCCGAACGCGGGGAGGGTCACCAGCCGCCGCAGCCCGGTAGAGCACCAGTCCCAATCTCCTAGCCGACCCGGGGCGCCAAGAGTGGCGGTGAGGGCGCCAGCCATCCACGACCCGGGGGTGTGCACCGTTTCCAGCCGGACCGGGAAGCCATGTGTTTGGAAGGGACCCCAGTCACCGTTCTCCGCGGCCTGGGGATCTCCGATCCAATTCTCCCAGTTGGTTCGGGGGGCCATGCATGGGTGGGGGGCGCCAGCCGCCACGGCTTGAGGGGACAACCTGTCAAATTTTCCCAGCCGGCCTGGGAAGGCGGGAGGGTGGGACTCCAGCCGCCTGCCGCCCCGGCCCGGGGAAGCCCGCGCCCCTTGGCGATCTCACCGGAGCGGGTTCTCCCAGCCAGTCATCCATTCCAGAATGTGGTACGCTGTCTTCTTGATCTCTGTCATGGCTCTGGGAGCTGTTCTGTATCGTTTCTACTCCCCTAGTAACTGTTCTGGAGGAGGAACTAAGACCCGCACGTCTTACTAAGCCGCTATCTTCTCCAGAAGTCCCTCTTCTTTTTAAATATTGAACTTAGGGCAATAAATTTCTCTCAGCATCACCTTTGCTGTATTCCATAAGTTTTGTATATTGTGTTTTCATTTTCATTTGCCTCAAGATCTTTACTGATTTCTCTTGTGATTTCTTCCTTGACCCACTGGTTGTTTAAGAGCATGTTGTTTAGCCTCCATGTATTTGTGAAATTTCCAGTCTTCTTGCTGTTATTGATTTCCAACTTCATTCCATTATGATCTGACAAAGTGTTTTGTATAATTTCAATCTTTTAAAATTTATGATGACCTTTGTGACCCAACATGTGGTCTATCCTGCAGAATGATTCATGAGCATTTGAGGAAAATGTGTATCCTGCTTTTGTGGGTGTAATGTTCTGTAAATGTCTATTAAGCCTAGTTCTTTTATTGCATTATTCAAATTCTCCATTTCTTTATTGATCCTCTGTCTAGATGTTCTATCCATGAAGCAGAGAGGTGTCTTGAAGTCTCCAACTATTATTGGAGAGGTCTATACTTCTTCCTTCAGTTGTTGTCAGTGTGTGCCTCATGTATTTTGTGGCACTCTGGCTTGGTGCATAAATATTTATGATTGTTATGTGTTCTTGATGATTTGTTCCTTTTATTAGTATATAATGTCCTTCTTTGTCTCTTTTAACTGTTTTACATTTGAAGTCTAATTTTTCAGATATTAGTATAGCGCTACCCCCACTCTTTTCTGGTTGTTGTTTGTGTGATAAATCTTTTTCCAGCCCTTCACTTTCAATCTGTTTTTGTCCTTGGGTCTAAGTGAGTTTCCTATAGACAGTGTATAGATGGGTCCTGTTTTTTTTTTTTTAATTCATCCTGCCATTCTATGCCTTTTTATTGGGGAGTTTAATCCATTAACCTTTTATGGTATTATGGTAAAGGCAGCACTTTCTTCTACTATTTTGTCTTTTGGATATTATATGTCATATCTTATTTTTCTCTTTTTACCCTTACTGACCATCTTCTTTTCTATACTTTTCTCCAGGCCAATCTCTCCTGCTTTTTTCCTATCTGCTTTGTAGTGCTCTCCTTAGTATTTCTTGTAGAACTGGTCTCTTAGTTACAAACTGTCTCAGTGTCTGTTTGTATGAGAATATTATAAACTCTCCCTCAGTTTTTTTTTGGGGGGGGGAGGGGTGCATGGTCCAGGAATCGAACCTGGGCTCCTGCATGACAGGTGAGCATTCTACCACTGAACCCTGCACCCTCTCCCTCATTTTAGAAGGACAGTTTTGCTGGGTATAGAATTCTTGGTTGGCAGTTTTCCTCTTTCAGAATCTTTAATGTATCATACCACTACCTTCTCACTTCCATGGTTTCTGCCAAGAAATCCACACATGATTTTATCAAGCTTCCCTTGTTCACTTTTCTCTTGCTGCTTTCAGAATTCTGCCTTTGACATTTGACAATCTGATTAGTAGTGTCTTGGAGTAGGTCTATGCATATCTATTCTCTTTAGGGTATGCTGCACTTCTTGTTTTTGTAATTTTGTCTTTCATAAGAGATGGGGAATTTTCAGTGGTTATTTCCTCCATTTTTCTTTCTGCCCATTTTCCCTTCTCTCCTCCTTATGGGACACCCATAACATGTATATTCATGTGCTTCATGTTGTCATTTAATTCCCTAAGATGCAGTTCATATTTTTCCATTCTTTTCCTATCTTTTCTTTTGTGTGTAGGATTTCAGATGTCCTCCCATCTAGTTCACCAATCCTTTCTTTTACCTCTTCAAATTTGGTGCTGTAAGTTTCCATGTGTTTTTCATCTCTTTTATTGTGCCTTTCATTCCCATATGTTCTGCCATTTGTTTTTTCAAACTTTCAAGTTCTTCTTTATGGTCGCCCAATATCTTCTTTATATCCTTCATCTCTTTTGTCATATCTTCCCTCAACTCATTGATTTGATTTTTGACTTGTTGAACATTAATTAGATGTTTCAACTCCTGTATCTCATTTGAAATGTTAGTTTGTTCCTTTGGCTGGGCCATATCTTCATTTTTTCTAGTATGCTTTGCAATTTTTTGTCGGTGTCTCAGCATCTGATTTTCTTGATTATTTTATTGTAGAGGTAATTTTCATTCTTTTACCTAGGGTTTCCTTGTTGGTTGGCTTTATTCTCTATCCTTTTTCTATGTGTTCATTTCAACTTATTCTAGACCTCTATTGTAGCTTCTAGTTAACTATCAGGAATTTTTCAGCTCTTGTTTTTCTGATTCTTGCCCCGCCTAAATGGGACTTTCTTTTTAGGATGGTCTCCTCAGATATCATCAACTTCAATCAGATTTTCTCAGACAAGTTGGGCCCTGGTCTCAGGAGAAGGGTATAAATAGTGTCAAGTTTCCCTGGAGATGAGACCCAGCAGATTGTTAGAAATTCCTGTGAAGCCTCTAGACTCTGTGCCCTTTATATCCTTCCCAGCAGATTGTGCTTGTTAACCTGTAGCTCTCCACTGGCATAAAGTGGAGTGGTGCCTCTAATTCTTAACTGTCCCTGGAGCTACCAGGGGTGTGGTTGAGACAGAGGCTGAGGTAGAGATTGGGTTTAGGGCTTAGCCCTTGAGGTCTGAATTCTCTGATTGGGGGCTACCATGTGAGCTGGGCCCACACCCGTTTTCCTGGGGAAGGTAAGCCTTTAGAGAATATCTCCTTGATTTGACTTGTTAATTTGACTTTCAGGCTATCTTAACTCTGCCCTTGCCTGGATCAGGGCTGACAATCGAAATTGCCTAAGGCTTTCTCTAATGAGCTATGTAGAATAGTTAAAAAAATAAAAATCCCTTTTCAGAGCCAATCCCCAGTCCCCAAGATTTGCCTGTCAAGAGCTGGAGCTGGTACTTGGCTCTATGTGCTTTGGGGCACAGCCCTTTTCCTGTATTCTGAGCTGGGCCTACTGTAAAAGCTTCCATGTTTTTTCCTTCAATGCTGCCTCTTGTTGAGAAACCCCAGTATTACTTCTCTGCTTGCTCTCAGTTTATTTGTACTTTAAATTTGTATTCAGTAGAACACATTTATTAATTAAAACCACAATTGGAGCTTTGCTGGGCTGCCTTCCCTTCCTCCCAGCAGAGACTCCTTTTTCCTATGGGGAGGTGTTTCTGACTAACCCTACCTTGCCAGTGGGGAGGGGTGTCAGTCTTTATATTTTGGGAGTTTTACCTACATTTCTGTGGTGTGATCTCAGCCCTTCCACCTGTTCCAGACTGATGTACAATGTGTATTCTGTCACAGATGTCCCTCAAACAGGTGTTCCAGACAGTTCCTGGCTATTTACTAGCTGCTCTAGAGGATGAACTAAATTCCACTCCTCTCTATGGTGCCATCTTGCCCCACCTCACAATTGACTTTTGCCTGTTCATCTTGTACTCTGCTACTTTCACAAACTCTTTTATTAGTCCTAACATTTTTCTTGTTGATGCTTTGGATTTTCTGCATATAAAATCATGTTGTCTGCAAATAGAGATAGTTTTGCTTCTTCCTTTCCACTTTTAATACCTTTCATTTCTTTTCCCTATTTAATTTCTCTGGCTAGAACTTCTAGTACAACATTGAATAGCAATGGTGAAAGAGGGCATCCTTGTCTTGTTTATCTGAATTGTTTTTCTATTTGCTATTTCATTTAGCTTTGCCCTAATCTTATTTCCTTCCTCTGATAATTTTGGGTTTACTTTGCTTTTTTCTAGTTCCTCAATATGTGAACTTAGTTTATTAATTTGAGAGCTTTTAGAATACAGGTGTTCACAACTGTATATTTCCCTCTGCCATCCCTGCATCCCACAAGTTTTTTTTTACGTTGTACCTTCATGTTCATGCATGTCTAAGTATTTTATCATTTCTTGTAATTTCTACTTTAACTCTTTGATTGTTTAAGAGGGTGCTGTTTAATTTCCACATAGTTTCAATTTTTTCCTTATGTTTTACTGAGTTCTTGTTTCATTCCATTGTGGCTGGGGAAATTATTTTGCATTACTTCACATGTTAAAATTTTGGGGATTTCTCTTGTTCTCTAACATACATTCTCCTGGAGCTTCTTAAATAATGTGCATTCTGCTGTTTTGAGTGAAGTGCTGTCTATATATGTCTGTTAGATATCAGTGGTTGCTGTCCTTATGTTTAAATGTTCTATTCAGTATTGAAAATTGTTTATTGATATCTCGAACTATTATTGTAGGACTCTGTATTTCTCCATTTAGTTCTGTTGATCTTTATTCATATATTTTTTTGGCCTGTTTGTTAGATGCATGTATGTTTCTAAATTTTAAATCTTTTTATTAAATTGACTCTTTTATCAATATGTAATGTCCTTCTTTATCTTTCATAACAATGTTTGACTTAAAGCCTATTTTATCTGATATTAATATAGGTATCCCAATCCATTTTACTATTTTCATGAAATATTTTTTCCATCCTTTCACCTTTAACCTGTTTCTATCTTTAGATCTAAGCTAGGTCTCTTGTAAACAGCATATAGTTAGGTTATGCTTCTTTGTCCACTCTGCCAGGCTCTGCCTTGTGACTGGAGGGTTTAATCCACTTATATTTAAAGTAATTACTGATAAAGAAAGACTTATTTCTGTCATTTTACTAATTGTTTTTTTGCAAGTCTTATATCTGTTTTTTTTTTTTGTCCCTCCTTTCTTCCATTACAGCTTTCCTTTTTTTTTAGATGATCTTTTTTTTTTTTTTAACATGGGCAGGCACTGAGAACCGAACCTGGGTCCTCTGGCATGGCAAGCAAGAACTCTGCCACTGAGCCACTGTGTCCCAGCCTAGATGATCTTTTGTAATGAATAATTTTGAATCATTTTCATTTTTCTTGTGTGTAGTATTTTAGTAATTTCCTTTATGGTTATTATCAGGATTACATTTAACATCCTCAATCTATTATAATTTAATGTGTTGACACCAAATTGACTTCAAAAGCCTACACATATTCTGCTTCTATATCCCTCTGTTACTTTTTAATGCTGTTCTTGTCACAAATTATATCTTTCGCATTGTATACTTTGTGACAAAGGTTTGTACCTGGTTTTAATGCACTTCAATTTTAAGCCATGTAAGAAGTAAAAGACAGAATTACAAATGAAAAATGCAGTAATACTGGCATTTATATTTACCCATATAGTTACCTATGCTGCAATCTATTTCTTCACACAGCTTTGAGTTACTGTACAGTGTCCTTTTCTTTCAACATGAAGGATTCCCTTTAGGATTTCCTGTAAGGGAGCTCTAGTCATAGTTAACTCCTTCATCTTTTGTGTGGAAATGTCTTAATTTATCTCTAATTTTTAAACAGGAATATTGCCAGATATATTATTTTTGCATAATTTTTTTCTTTCATACTTTAAATACGTGCTCTCACTGTCTACTTGCTTCCATGTTTTTTATTGAGAAATCAGGTATTAATCTTCCTAAGGATCCCTTCCATGTGATACATTGTCTCTCTCTCTGGCTGTTTTAAAAATTCTGCCTTTATCCTTGGAAATAGTTGAATTATTATATGTCTTGGTGTATATCTTTTTGGGATTATCTTGCTTAGATGTTAAACAATTTGGATTTGTATATTTGTATTTTTCATCATATTTGGCAAGTTTCAGCTATTATTTCTTCAAAGGGTGCTTCTTCTTCAGAGGGTAGAGCTTTCGGTGGGGTATCAGAGAAAGCTTCTTTGAAGAGGTGATATTTGCACGGGAGACCTGAATGACCACTGTTCTGCAGAAAACAGTTCTAGGCAGATTAAGTTCTTCCTGTTGATTGGTCATATTGATTTTCTACTTCTTGGGTCAGTTTTTATCAATTTATGTTTCCTCAGGAAATTATTTTTTCAAGAGTTTGAAACTTATAAAGTTTTACATAGCAAAATTAAAGAAAAAAATTCATTTTTGTTAGTTTCATTTTTCACTCATAATTCTGTATATTTGTATTTTTCTCTTTCTCTTGATTTGTTTTGCTCAAGGTTGCTAAGAGTGACGTGGGCCCAGGTGGAAACTACTTTTGTGAAAACCCTCTAGAAAGAGCAGACTGTATTGAAAGCTACTCTATTGAAAGCTTTACATGGTATTTGTACTGATATTTTACAGAATTAGGCCTGATGCTCTGGAATTTTTCCCATTTTCCTCCCCTTTTCTCAGCCTTGATCTTGCCAGTTTTGTTTATTATTTTCCCTTGTTTCTTTTTAGAAAAGAATCAATGCTCTCATATTTATCAATTCTGGTTTCTCATTTTCATTTTTTTAATTCAACATTGTTTCCTTTGGACTATTTTCCAGAAGTTTGCTTTCTTAGTATTTTCAAGATATTGAGTTGAAAACTTTGTTATCATAGTTAAAAATCCCACAAAATTGGATACATATAATGATATGAATTTGCTTCTGAGCACCACTTTGGCTATGTCCTCTGAGTTTTAAAATACAGTGCATTCACTGAAATGATTTTCTAAAAGTTCTTAAATTTCAGTTTATTTCTTCATTGATTAAAGAGTAATTTAGCAGTGATTTTAAAATTTTCAGTATTTTAACTTATTTCTTTACATTTGTGTTATTAACTTCGTTTTACTGAATGATAGAGAAGGTGGCCAATGCAGCCATTCTTTATAATCTTTGGTAAATATTTTATTTGAAAAACCAAGTATATTACCCATGTGTAGGCTGCAGCCTTATATTTAGTATTATTCAAGGACTGTATATTCTTATGAATTATTTTTGGCTTTTCTGATCTTTCAAAAGCTGAAATAAGAAGTTCAAAGTCTTTCCCTTCAATAGGACTACTTGCACTTACTTGTATTTACAATAGTTCTGTTTTTATAAATTTTGCTTCTGTGTTATTCATCACAAAAAGATTCACGCCAGTTATATATTTCACTGTGGAGCTGTGGATTACATCTTTTGTCAAGATAAAATGTCTATTTTCTCCTAGTTAATGCTTTTTTTTTTTTTTTTTTTTTTTTTTTTTTTTTAAAGAGAGAGGGAGGAAGGGAAGGAAAGACAGAGAGAAGGAAGGAAGGATGGAAGGAAGGAAGAAAGGGAAACATCTTTAAACATTTTCTTGTTTTATTGTATTTTGTTTGTTTGCTTGTTTTTTACATGGGCTGGGGCCGGGAATCGAACCGAGGTCCTCCGGCATGGCAGGCAAGCACTTTGCCCGCTGAGCCACCGCGGCCCGCCCCTAGTTAATGCTTTTTACTTTGAATTTTATTTTTTCTTATTTTGTTACCATTATCCCTGCTTTCTCTTTTTTTTTCTTCTAGATATATCTTTTCCTAGATTTTTAATTTTAACTTCATTATGCCTTTTTGTTTGGTGTATATCTGGTAAGAACAATGTAGTTATTTTTTCTTTTGGTCCAAATATTAATCAAATATTAATCAAATAACGTCTATTTCTATAATAAATACATTTAATCTCATTTCTCTCTTTTTGTTGAATGCTTTCAATTCTTTATTCTTTTTGCGAAAAAATTTCCTTTGTATTTTGTCATTTTTATATAGATTAGGTTTTGTTTCTTTCATCTTTAGTAATGATTTCAAAAGCATACTTGCTGTTGTCAATTCTGTTTTTACTACTCTGGCTTCTCTTTCTTTGCTAATTAGGAAGAACAAAACAGCATCTATTGTATCATCCCAGTTATGATGAGATAACTGCCTTTGCAGTCTGTATTTTTTTTTAAACAATAATTTTAACTTACTTCTATGTTTGACTGATTTCAATGCTAGTTCAGTGTCCTTTTACTTCCCATTGTCTCCATTTTTACTCATATCTTGTTTGGCTTTGAGCACTCTATATGGGGACATATGTGCTGACCATCAGTTAGGTTCTGGGTCCTGTGCTAGATGCTGGGATACAGTGGGGAAGAAGACGACTAGGTGCCTGTCCTCATGGGACTTCCAGTCATGTGTGTGTGGACAATATGCAAAGAAGCAAACCCATCCCCTTCTAAGGAGGTGACATGTGAGTGAGACTTGGAGAATGAGAGGGAGTGTCTGTGTGACAAAGTAAAGGGAGTCCAGGCAGAGGAAGGGGAGCATGCTTAAGCTTTTCACAGGGAAAGAGCTTGGCATGTTCACAGAAGGGAAAGAAGGCAGGTGTGGCTGGAGCATCGTGAGCAAGGTGGGGGAGAAGCAGGGTGAGGTGAAGCCGGGGGAGGGACCAGAGACAAGATCAAGGTTTAGCAGGCCATAGAGGGGGTAGATTTTGTCTTCAGGGCACTTGATATACTTCCTCACTGTTAGAGACCTAAGAATCTTTCTATGGCCTTTGGATATTATGCAGATTTGAATCTGTTATGTACCCCAGAAAAGACTTTGTTCTTTTAATCCAATCTTGTGGGTGCACCTTTTGATTAGGTTGTTTCCATGGAGATGTGACCCACCCAATTCAAGGTGGATCTTAGTCCTTTTATTGGAGTCGTCCATGAAGAGAATAAAGACAGAAAGCACAGAGAGACAGATACAGAGAGCATAGAGATGAAACCAAGTGAAGGATGCAGAGAGAGAGAAATGTCCCAGAGAAGCTAAGAGATGAAATCCAGAGAAAGGTCTCCAGAGGAGAGAGAGCCTTTGAAGCCAACCCAAGAGTGAAGGACCAGCAGACATTGCTGTGTGCCTCCCCATGTAACAGAGGAACCCTGGATGCCAGCAGTCTTTCTTCTGAGAAGGTATCTTCCTCCTGAAGTCTTAATTTGGACATTTTCATGGACTTAGAACTTGTAACTTAATAAATCCCCATTTTGTTAAAAGCCAACTGATTTCTGGTATATTGCACTTTGGCAGCTTTAGCAAACCAAAACAAATATGAAGGGCAACCT
The DNA here is from genome assembly GCF_023851605.1 of Tamandua tetradactyla. Taxonomy (NCBI): domain Eukaryota; kingdom Metazoa; phylum Chordata; class Mammalia; order Pilosa; family Myrmecophagidae; genus Tamandua; species Tamandua tetradactyla. The sequence continues at coordinate 25,566,832 of NC_135349.1, forward strand.
GGTTGGGTTCAGAATTCACAGACTTAAAACTTTCTCCTCAAGATTCCATGGACAACTTTCCATCGTTTTCTGGCATCTACTGTTGAGGAACAGATGTCTGAAGTCAATTTAATTTTCATTCCTTTGTAGATGATTTTATTTCCCCTCTGACTTCTTGCAAGATTTTTTCCCCATTCCCACCCTCAAAATAGAGAATTTCATCATAGAACATGGAAGTGTGGTTTCTTAATTGGCCTGGCACCTGTTGAAATCTGCTTAGAAAGGCTTTTTCATATTAAATTTAAAATTAGTTCCATTCCATTTGTTCCAAGCTCTTCTTCAGGAATACCACAAATTTATGGGATTGGTTTCTGTTCTCTGACCCCTTATGTCTATCCTTTTTTCTCTCATAATTAAAATTTTCTTTTTGTTTCATTCTTTTGCATTCCAAGATGGTTTAGAAAGTTTGTTTTTCAGCTATATCTCTGAATGTTCAAGAGAGGGGTCTCCAAGTTCCAAATTCTTAATCATTTTTTATTTTAGCGATCAAAGTTAGACGATGTGGGAGCTTTGCAGATAACTTTGCCTAGACCGAAAGAAAGGGTTTCCTTCTCCGTTCTTCTCCCTTGTGCTCCAGCTGCGTTTCTGTTTGGTGTCCTAAGGATGTAAAACAAGCTGCCTCCACCAAAACAAAGGGGGGCTCTCGGCCTTTATGCTGATAAGCCCTGGAGATAAAAGGCAGATAACCCTGGGCCTTTATCCTTTGAGGAATCCTTCTGTTGTTAGTTCTGTGTGACCTTGAGTAAATGACTCAAGCCGATGGGACCCCCTTTTGCCCAGCAACCAAATGGAGGTAATAAAACAACATCTTTAGGGTTGCTGTGAGGCTGAGAGGATGCAGCAGGCTAGCAAAGTCACAGTGCTTGGCCCAGGATAGGTGTACAGTGCACATCTGCTAATTTCAAGTCCAAATAAAGCACTTGGAAGACAGAGAGACGGTGTGGGGTGGGAATGCTGGGGAATAAAATAGGGTTTGTCTAGATCTGAGCTGATTCTAGACAGTCAGTCAGCACTGCCCTGCTGTGCTGGGGAAGGCTCTGGGCAGTTCTGGCAAGTCCTCTCACCTGCTTGTTTGTCCAGGGGCTGGAGTCCAATGGAGAAAGGCTCTGAGTGAGGTTCTGGGGCCTGTGAGATGGTCTTCCTCTGCTGAGCGCCGCCACTGAAAGGCGTCTCTTCTTGGGTTTGCTGTAAGGGCATCTATCCTTGAAATTTCATTCATGCATTTATTAAACGTTTTTGAGTGCATGCTTTACGCCGGGCATTGATTGTTTGATACTGAGTATATAGTGGCGAACAAGACAAGGTCCCTAGTCTTGCCTCTGGTTTCAGAGAGTGAGAACTACAATGAAATAAGGGAGACAATGGTGATGGGATGGAGGGGACTGAGGGACTCCTTTAGTTGGGGTGGTCAGGGGAGGAAGGCCTTTCTGTTGAGACCTGACAGTCGAAAAGAGCTTCCTACTGAAGATGTGGGGACAGCAGATCAGGCACAGGGACAGCAAGTGCAAAGGCCCTGTGGTGGGAGCAGGGGACTGGACGGAGGCAGGTATGGTTGGGGGAGGGCCAAGGTAAGAGGTGACTGCAGAGGAACGTGCATGAGCTGATGGTAGCTTGAGCTGTGGTGGTGGCAGAGGATGAAGAGAAGGATGATGGATTCTTTTGAAGGAAGAGCTAACAGGACTTGATGATGAGGTCAGAGAAGGAAAGAGTGGAGGCAGGGACAGCCCCTGGAGTTTTGGCCTGAGAAACTGGGGGATGGTACCATTTACAGAGATGGAGGAAAATGGAGGAGGAGTAAATTTAGGGCAAAAATCAGGAATTCTATTTTTGGGCGTGTTAAGGTGTCCGTATTAAGGTGATATATTAAGTCAACTCAAGTTGGCTTCTTACCCTTCTCTGGTCTGCTGAAGATCAAGAACAGAAATCCGTGGTGTTTCGTGCATGTGTGTATGTGTGTGTATGTATGTGTGTGTTCTGCTAAGGGGTTCCCCACCTCAGCACTGCTGAAAGTTTGGACTGAATAATTCTTTGTTGTGGAAAAACACTGTCCTGTGCATCATAGGGTGTTTAGAAACCTTCTTGGCCTATAATACCCTACCAGATGCCAATAACACTCAGCCCCAGGCATTCCCAAATGTTCCCTGGGGGTTAAAATCGCTCCTGGCTGAGAACCAACATGAAGTCCTCATAGGGACACTTACTATTGCTATAGGAAGGAATGGAAAACACACAGCATGTGCCAGCACCGCCTCTTCCCTTGCCCATGGTTGGCATCCTTAACTGATCACATTATTTTTCTTGCAAAACTCAGATGCTGCTTGAGAATCCTTCTTAACATAGCTTAGCACGAGGGAGTCAACACAGCCATTACCGATGACTAAGGTTAGTATTCAGGCTGAAACTTATTTATTTTCCCTGTTCTAGGGTGTTAAAAAAAAGGAACCCAGAATGTTCTCTGTAGCCCTCACACTGATTTGCAGTGAAATCTTAGATAGTTTTCTTTACCCATCTGTGCCTCAGTGTCCCTGTGGGTAAGAAGGGAGAAATCCTAACTGCTTTCTATGGATCACACAGAGCCTTAAGTGGGAGGATCAATGAGATAATCTCGGTAACTCAATTTGAGTTTTTGGAGGTCGGGAAAATTATCACAGAAGTGCGCAGTGTGATCATTATCTCCTGGGGTGCCGTGAAGGTGAACCTGTAAATAATTAGAAAACATTTAGCTGTTATAAAGTGCCAGGTCTAATAATGGGAATAATGAAAAAGAAAGGCTCTCAGAGGCGGGCATGAAGGTTGGAAGGCTGGACCATTGTCTCTCTTGGGTTATTGCTGGGAGGACAGTGTGGCGACGGTCAAGGCTACGCTAATCTGTGCATGATGTTTTGTTCAGGTTCAAGGTAACCATGGAGACAGGCTTTTCCCCTTCGTTCCATGGAGCTGATTTCACACGCACACGCACGCACACATCCCCACTTCTCTGCAAACAGTCTTTCTGACTCGGGTGGATAGAGGGAGTCATGGGAGACTCCAGAGAGGGGCAGCGTCATAGCATGTGGACTACAGAGTCGTGGGTTCAAGTCCTGCCTCTGCCCGTTCCTGTGTGTGTGATGCTGGATAATTCACTTGGCCTCTTGTAACATCAGTTTGCTAATCTGTACGATGAAGATAAAGTCTCCCGCCTCCCCCCCCCCCCCACAGCAGGGTAATTGGGGAGATAAAATAACACCATGAATGGGGAAGATCTCCAGGGACTCTCAAATACCATACAATGTGACCTAACTTGATATATTTTAAAACTGGACCTTTGGATCCCAGAATTACGGTAATCAAAACCCTTGGTTAAGAAAGCAAAAATAAAACTAACAAAACTAAGCCCTTGGTTGTGATATACTCTCCTAGGTCTGTGCATGGCCTCACTGTATTTTGTTTACATATTTAATAAGGTCCCTGGGAACCAACGCATCACCCACCCTAAGAACCAGCTCTGGGCTAGGTGCCGGGTTCTGGGACCAGCCTGCCTGGGCTCCTGTCTTGGCTCAGTTCTACTGGACGTGTAGCCACAAGTTACTAACCTCTCTGTGCCTCAGTTCCTCACTGTAAAATGGGATAATAGTACCCACTGAGGAGTCGTTATGAAGATTAAATGAATGACTGTTTGGAAAGCTTCTTAGCACCATGTTTAAGTAAATATAATTTTTTTCCACCTGATGCTTGATATCTGGTTTCGGTGGAGCTTGTTTTATAAACTGTGAGCAGGATGGGCAGAGTTGGACCAGATGCAAGCATGGAATTTGTTCTTGGGTAAACCGGGGCACCCAATCTTGGTGATCAGTGGGCAGGCACTGTCCCTTGTCCTGATCAAGACAAATTTAATCTGTAACTCCCAAGAGGGAATGGGGCATTCTGGTCAGAGGTGTACGTCCCACGGAGCTGGGAGAGGGCGCTAGGTGGAGGGAGATGAGGAGAGGCTAGAGGTAGCTGTATCCCACCAGGGGAAATATGAGATGGATAACCGTAAAACCCAGTACTCACGTCCAAAGAGCAAACAAACAAGATCCAGTGGGCAATTCCTGACTGATACAGCAACATGTGAGCGTCTCAGCTGGACTGGTCAACTGAGAATTTGCTATGAAAACAGGGCCTGGCACATAATAAAGGTACATATGGGTTTTTTATATTTTTATTGCTGTTGCTGCTACTTCCATTGTTTTTATTGTTATTATGTGTCGAGTGTGAAAAATGGTTTCCCTAAACCAGAATGTGACTTTGGGTTACATCAATGGAAACATTGTATATATATAGGCTGAGGGAGGTGATGGGTGCTCTTTGCTGCTGTAGGAGGGGCAGGCAAAGCATTTGGGTTCAGTTCTGGGTAGCCACATTTAAAAGAGACACCGGTGAACGGGAGTGGTCTTTGGAGAGGGCCTGGAAGGTGACTTTATCTGGAAAATGTATTCCATGAGGAGTGGCTGGGGAAACTGAGGCTGTGTCTCATTCACCCATTAACAACTGATGCTTCTGAGAATGAAAAAGGCTACAAAGACAGATTCTGCGCTCATGGCGTGCGCACTCTCCTAGGGAGGACAAATCAGTCACGTGACTCTCCTACCTAGTGGAAAATGTATTAAAGGTGTGGGGGAGAGTTCAACTGTGGGAAGAAGTGTCTTAAGCTGTCTTGAACTATTTTAAGAGCTTCTCCAGGGGAAAGGGTGAGAAGGGAGACTAAGAAGGAAGCTTCAACTAGAACCAGCCTGGGTTGTTCGGCTGCAGCTCCTAAAAGCAGATCCTGAGACAAGGATTTGAGTGCAAAGCAGTTTCTTTGGGAGGAGGTCCCAGGAAGTCCTAGGGAAGGAGGGGGGCTGTGGAACAGGGAAGGGAAGGCAGCCAATACTGTATGTGTCCCTTGGCAACTGGAAGCAATGGGAGCTCAGTCCCTGTGGAGAATTCTTCAAGGCCACATGGGGCACAGATCAGAGTTGCCCCCCAACCCAGGGGCAAGAGAGCTGGGTTGTTTATCCACCAGCTTCCATGGGCTGTCGGTTGAGGGCAGCCGTCCAGCATCGATAACTTCCCACCCACTCTGTCTGCTGGTGGAGCCCATTCTGGAGCCAGAGAGGGTGCTCGACAGAGAGTTTGGGGTCTTGCAGTGAGGAACCCATGGCATAGTAGGGAATGGCAAGTGCCAGGGGGCGGGGTGACTCTGGGGCCTGGCAAGTTTTCTGACATTGAGGAAATAACACCTGGATGACCCCTTGGTGGGGAATCAGGCAGAGGCTACTTTGAGCCAGGAGAAAAATTTTAAAGTATTTTGTTCATGTTGCCCACTGGAGAGATGATGTAATCCCAGGCCTTGTTATCCCACAGATTTGGGGAGTTTTGAGGTGGGTGGGCGTGGAGGAAGAGTAACTTTTTTTCAAGTGTTTTTTGCACCACCCACTCCAGCCTCGCTCTCAGGCTCATTCCAAGTAGGGCAGCCTGTTGAGATGCTCAGCTTTTGGTCTAAAGTGCCGGGTTTGCTGACCCAAATGAAGCCCATACTGACCAACAGTGTTTCCTGGAGGAAGGGCGTCCGGTGGCATTGAGATGTGCCTAGTAACCCAGGAGGACCCGGCTCTCGCCCCATCTTTGTCCTTTACACACTGCGAGACCGCAGACAGGTCACTTTCCCTTGGGGGTGGCGACTCATTTTCCATCTGTAAAATTAGGCATTGGATGAAGAAATCGCTCATTCTAGAGCTAAGCTTTCCGTCTCTAGAAAAGCTTGTGTACACTTTAAAGCCATGTATTGTTTGTGCTACCATGAAACTACAAAGACTCCTGTGTGGAAATCAAAGCTATTATCATGCAGTAGAACTCTCAAGTAGTAAGGTGCTTTCTAATACTTTATTAATTAAATATGGCCCCGTCAAAGTTCCCACTTTATGCTGTAACATCGGACCAGTATATGTGATAGAGGAACAGATGATAAGTAATAATTGGGACTGAGATTTGCCACAATAAAGTGAGCAGCTGGGGTCCCCATGAGAGAAGGAGCCTTACCTACTTTATTTTCATGTAAAAGGCCCCATGAAAACCATTTAAAATACATATACTTAAAAAAATAAGGCTGTAATCAGTATGTCCCCGGGAAGGGGAGAACAGTTCTCTGCGTGCCAGCTCTTCTCCCTGTTCCCATCTTCCAGGTGGGGAACCTGGCAGCCAGAGAAGTTAAAGCAATTTGCTTAATGTAGGGGGTGGGTGGGTTAGGAAAAAGAAACAGCTTGAAGATGCCCCCCCAGAGGACATGTGGAGACACTTTGGGTTGTCGTGGCTGGGGTGGGGGGCGCTACTGACACCCAGCGGGGAGAGGCAGGGGAGGCTGCTGCGCTTCCGACAGCCCCCGGGGACAGCTTCCCACGGCCGGAGAGTTATCCCGGCCCCAATGTCCACGGGGCTGAGGCTGGAAAACCCTGGGATGTATCCCGGCTAGGCCCTCCCCGAACCCTGAGCCTGGGCGCCCAGCTGCTCCTGTGGCTGCCAACCCTGTGAGCTCAGCCTTTGCGCTCCACGCCTGGCGCGTGGCTACAGCTGCGCCGCTGCCACCGTGATTCCGCGTCCTGGGCTCCCCTGCAAAGGTGGTGAAAGGGATGGGCCTTCTCCCTCCGGCTATTTTCCACTTTCTACCACATTCTTTTCCTCGTCTTAATATACTCTTTTTATGGTCTACTTTCCCATTAATTATCACCATAAACATTTCGCCACATTTCTGCAGTCTTAGGAAGGCTCATTATTGGTAGCTTCTACTGCTCCAGCCTATTCACAAAGCACTATTTCCTGAGTCACTTCTGCATCGCTGGGCATTTATTTAATTTTATTTTAATTGTTGCTTCCTTATACTTTAATGCTGCAATGGTTGTTTTCTTGAGCGGAACATTTTGGTTTGTTGAATTTGTTCCTTAGGACAATTTCCCAAGGGCATGTCTCCATCCACTTTCCCTCCCTCCCTCCGAACCTCACTACTTCCTTTCCCCGCCTCTCCCTCCCTTCCTTCGTTTCTTTCCTTCTTTTACTTGCTCTAATTAAAATGTTTTTGGCTTAACGATATGAGGATTTAAAATCCACAAGACAAAACACAGTAAAATGTCTCCCTCCTCCCAGGCACCTACTTTTCTCCCCAGACCAACCACTGATAGCAGCATCCAAGCATCCTTCCTCATAGGGTGTTTATAAAGCTCTGCACACCTTCTACCTTTGTGGGAGAACAGATCTCCCATGGATGGGGGGGACGGAAAGGCCTCTCTGAGGAGGTGACACCTGAGTGATTGGAAACCTGGAAGATGGTAAGAAGAGGAGGCAGAGTGGTACAGGAAGAAGGACAGCAAGTGCAAAGGCCCTGGGGTAGGGATCTCTTGGCAGTCTTGAAGACCTCTAAGGCAGCTGCTGGGGCTGTTGCAGAATGGTATAGGTCAAATTAGTTGGGAGGGACTGCATTGTCTAGGGCTTTTGTCAGCCAGAGTATGAAATTTGGACTGTATTCTAAATACACTAGGATGCCTTTGAGGGCTTTTAGGTAATGGCATGTAATTTGCATTTTTTTTTTTGTATGCTGTATGGTGGGGTCACGTTTCATTATTTTTTCCATATGAGTATCCCGTTATTGCAGCACCGTTTTGTTGAATTTTTTGTTTGTATGTTGTTTTGTTTGTTTTGCTTGTTTTGGGGGAAGTGCATGGGCCAGGAATTGACCCATGTGGCGAGAATTCTACCACTGAACTACCCTTGCACCCCCATAATTTGCATTTTATAAAGAGCATCATGACTGATGAATGGAGAAGACTGAATAGAGGCAGAAACAGAACTGTTAAACAGTGGCAGTCCAGGTGAGAGCTCTGGCTGCTTGGCTTTGTGTGTGTGTGTAGGTGGGGTGGAGGGGAAAGAAATGGACGAATTCAGGAAATAGTTTGAAGGTAGAGCCCACAGGCTGTAATGACAAATTGGACGTGGAGAGAGGGGATAGGGGCATTGAGGGCCCCTCCTAGATTTTTGGCCTGAATAAATGGTTGTGTCCATTACTGAGATGGAGAAGATTGAGGTGGAAACAGATTTCTGCTGTTGTCTGTTTGATTATGCTGGGAAACATCCTACAGTGCCTGGGATATCACCTGTGCGACGGGAAAGGAGCTTTAGTTCAGAACTTGACCCGTTAAATTTGGTTCATCTGTATGACAGCCCAGAAGCAATGCGAAGTAGATGGGGGGATAGACAGAGTGTGTCTCAGAGATCAGAGGAGCGGTTCAGTCTGGAGACAAGTTTAGAAACCATCACCCTCAGGACCAGCTGAGATTCCCGCGGGCGTGCTTAGAGCATAAATCAATGTAGGACCCTATTAGCTTCACTCCAGTGACACCAGCTCTGGAAGTTAGCATTCGCTTTTGTTATTTATTTTGTATATATTTTTTAATTTTCAAAAGCAAATAGGACCTGTGGTGAGTTTAAAGAAATTATGAGGTTGCTTGAATTTATTTTAATGGCTTTGCCTAATATGGGGTAATAAGTGAAGTCTGACAGATACCAAAATTAAGATTAAAAAGCCTTCCTGGTCTTCCCATGTTATCCATGCATCTCCAGCCGTTTCTGCCCTGGCAGTCAGGTGCTCAGTGGAGAGGAACCTTCCCCTTCTGGTAAAGAGTCGGAGCTGTCTCTTCTCTTCTGTTTGTCTCTTGCATACCCAAAAGATAGAGCTCCTTTGCTGATCTTGCGCGAATGAATTCTGGTTGCTTTTTCATTATAAATCTGAATTTTCTCTACTTCCAGATGCTTTCCCTTTCCAGTTGGGGTTGTAATTCCTTATCAAAACTCAAGAAGCCCCAGGACATACATATATTTTCCCTCTAACATCAAGGCACAAAATCAAGAAATGCATATTCTCCTTGGAGTGGCTGCTATCTGGAATTTGGCAGAGATTTTGCCTTTTGTCAGAACAGGGCTGCACACATCCAGAAGGGGAATCTCATATTTACGTTAAAGTTTCCACAATGCAGCACAGACTAATTCATCTGTTAGATATGTGTGATCAGCCATCTGCAAACTGGGGGTCAGGATGGAGTTTGTCTCTGAGGCCACGTCTGCTTGCTACAGAGAATCTAGGGTCTTAAAACAGGTGGGCAATAATAGGTTCCCCATATAGTCAAGCCTCTGAAATGGACACATTTACAAACTTAGAGGGGCCTCAAGCTCCTGGACACCCCATTTTAGGAAAGTTAATTAGTTAATGAGAAAGTCAATGTTTATAGTCTCAGTGTGGGATGGGTGTGGTAACCACAATGGGTCAGGCTCAATCCTTTTCATTGCTTCTCGTCCCATCCCATCCCATTTGATTCTCATGTTCTGAGTCCCTAATATGGCATTGGGATATAAAAATGAATAAGAAGGGTGCACAGGTGGTTCAGTGGTAGAATGTTTGCCTTCCATGCAGGAGACTCGGGTTCGACTCCCAGATTATTCACCCCCCCAAAAAATATGAATAAGGAAACTTTTTTGGTTATGAATGATAGAATACAACTGAAACTGGTTTAAGCAAAAAGGGGAATTTGTATTGGCTCATGTAGCAGTGTGGCTTCAGGCTCAGCTGGATCCAGGTGCTTGCGTCTTTATCTCTCTTTCTGTCTCCGTCCTTTCCTCAGAGTCCTGTATTCTCTGTGTTGGCTTCTGTCTCTGCAATACTCTCCAAGCTCTGTTTTTATCACTCCAGTTCAGCACCAGTAAAAATCCCAGAGAATGCTCTCGTTAACCAGATTTGGGTCACTTGTCATCCCTAATCCTGCCACTGTGGTGTGAGGGATGTGATTTCCTGGGCTGGGTCCTATAGCTCACCTCTGGTGTCAGGAGTGGGGTCAGTCTCAACAGGACCTCATGGCCTGAACATGGCGATTCTCCAAAATAAAACCAAGATGCTGCTTTCAGGGTTGGCAAAACACAGATGGACACACCCCTACATCTAACTTCCAAGAGTGTCTCATGCTTTTGTGACTCTTACAAGCAGTTTCCTTCTGAAATCCAGCTCCCCCATCCCCCGCTGTCTGGTTTTCCTGGAAAATTCCTTCTTCCTCTTCCTTCAAGGTTATTTGAGGATCCCTCCATCTGTGATGTTTCACCTGACCCTTCCCTACGCCTTGCCACTCCTTTTCTGCATCCCCACGGCTCATAGAGAAGACTTAAGTTATCTCACTGCCTATGCTCTGTTGTAATCATCTGTTTATCACTGAATGCACAGTATACACTAGGGAAGGCTCTGGAATATTTTGTGCTGTGAGTTTTGCTTAGCTACTCTAAGATTTCCTGGTGGTCTCTTACCCATCTGTCAAGTTTTAGCTCAAAGGCAAACGTTGCTTCCTTTATAAGGCTTTCTTGACCCCTGCTAGGCATGGGGTCATTTGAACTCTCATTTGCGAGATCAGAGAGAAGGGCTATGCAGTCAAAACACTGCTTCCTTCAGAAATCCTAGAATGAGCTGGGACTCAGCATAAAGGGATTGAGAAAACCTTCTCGACTGAAAGGGGGGAAGAGAGAAATGAGACAAGATAACGTGTCAGTGGCTGAAGGATTTCAGATAGAGTCGAGAGGTTATCCTGGAGGTTATCTTATGCATTTTATAGATATCCCCTTTTAATTTTATTTTATGGTATATTAGAGAGGCTAGAGGGAAGTGCCTGAAACTATAGAGCTGTGTTCCAGTAGCCATGTTTTCTTGAAGATGATTGTATAATGATACAGCTTTTGCAAAGTGACTGTGTGATTGTGAGAACCTTGTTTTGATGCTCCTTTTATCTATGGTATGGACAGATGAGTAAAAAAATATGGATTAAAAATAAATAATAGGGGGAACAAATGTTAAACTAATTTGGGTAGAGGGAGGGGTAAGGGGTATGGTATGTATGAGTTTTTTCTTTTTTATTTTTATTTCTTTTTCTGGAGTGATATGACTGTTCTGAGAAATGATCATCATGATGAATATACAACTATGTGATGATATTGTGAGCCACTGACTGCACACCAAGTATGGAATGTTCACACGTTAAGAATGTTCGTGTTGTATGTTGATTGTTTTTATGAATAAAAATTAAAAACAAAAAACATTGCTTCCTTGATAAAGTTTTTTTGAGCCCTTGAAGGGATAGAGTTAGGTAGAGGGCCTGCAAATTAGCCTGTATTAGGTTAGGTTGCTACCTACTGAAGGAAAGGTTAGTGCCCTGTTCCCATCTCTGGCTCAGGTAAGCTCCAAGAGCCTTCCAGGGAGGCAGACAAGCCGTAAGATTAACACCATCAGAAGGAGGCTACTTGGAGGATAGGCCACTCCAGACACCTCAAAGTTCTGGGCAATGGAGAGTTTGCCAGAGTTCTCATTCACAACAATTTTTGAAAATCCACCTGAGATAAATTAGTGCCCCTTGGAGCTGTGCTGAAAAGCACCAGGGAGGCCTTCTGAGAGGATTGCCAACTTTGATGGACCTTGCTGACTGCCTCCTGAATACAAGTGACATGGGTCTGGGGGTGCGGCCACAGTAGGAGACTGGGGAGAACATGGACTCACAGAAGGTTATTGAAGTTGTTGTTTTTTTGTGGTTTTTTTTGCATGGGCTGGCTCCAGGAATCGAACCCAAGTCTCCGGCATAGCAGGCTGAAGTTTTTAAAATACATTCTTGTTTGAACCTTTTTCCCGCATATCCTATATCCTCCCTCAGCATAGCACAGTCAATCAACACACACACAAACACATACACACACTCACACACTCCCTGTTGTTTGAGAGCTTTGGGTAGTTGGGATCCAGTACTAGAGTGAGATTCTGATCCAGAAAGAGAGTGTTGCATCCTAAAGTGCATTTGTATTTAATCATGCATCTATCATCCATCTACTTATCCATCTTTCATCCATCCACTATACATCCATCACCCATCAAAAATCCATCATCATTCTATCTTTGCAATACCACCCATTCACTCACAATCCATTAATCCATCCATCCATCCGCCCCTCCATCCATCCATCCATCCATCCATCCATCCATCCATCCCCCATAATCCATCCATATAACAAATACTAGTTGTTGTCTCTGCTATGGGAGGTACTGTCTTAGGCAGTGAGCTACTCAGATGGATAAGAAGATCCTGTCCTGGAAGAGCACACTATAGTGAGGGAGACAGATGCAAAAACAAAGAAACAGAATTTAAAAAGGTTCGGGTGATTCCCCTTCCCCCTAGTGTCAACTAAGTTACTTTAAGCTGATGGCTCCCACTTATTAATCATACACTTTTACTCAAATAATGAAAATGGCAGCAGTGCACATTTGTTCAGGTCTAAAGACCAAGTGCTTCCTTATGCACGATCTCATTTGTTTCTTGGAACCTTTCTTTGGGGTAGGTATTGTCTTCTGTTTCTCAGACGAGGGCTCTGAGATCCCAGTGAGGGAGGTGCCCAAGGACTTTCACCTGGAAGTGCTGGAGAAGGTACTGATGTGTGGGTCTGTGGCTCCTATCCCCATGCTATGGAACAAGGGTCTACCTGCAGTTTACTCACTGCAGGTTTAGGATCCATCCATAAGCTGATGCTGGTTCTGTGTGGCACACTGGGGTGCCCTACCCCGCCTCCTAAATTTACAGGGCTTAGGGATGAGTGCCTGGCTAACTATTGGTACCTGTGACCTCACTTCTGCTGACTCCAGTAGCTGAAACTTCCCCTTCAACCTTTGCCGTTCTGGTTACAGGTAGCCACAGCACCACTAGAGAGAAGGCATTCCCGAGAGAAGGCATTCCCGCATCTGTGTAGCACATGTAGCCTAGAAGTTGAGCATGGGGCCTATTAAATTCTCTCTAGATAATGTGGTCCGTGCTGAGCTGAAACTGGCTCTGTCTTCCTTCAAAAGGGAGATTAGCAAGTGCTAGGGAGGCATTAAAGACAAACCAGCACTAAGCTGAGACTTTTTCCTTCTTTAAAGACAAACCAGCACTAAGCTGAGACTTTCTCCTTCTTATAAATCGAACAGCATTGAAAAGGGAACTGTTTTCTTTCTCCGCGAGTTAAAAGCTTAGGCTCAGAATCAAAACTGCCCAGGGTTAAATTCCTGGGCACACAGAAAGTCAGCACTTTCCTCCATCTCCTTCTTCATTGTTACCATTGACAGACTTGAAAAGCTACAAACCGAATAATGCCATGACACCAAACTGACATGCTGGAATCATACAGGTCTAAGTTCCAATCCCAACATTTTTGCCTTTTACTTTTGGCACCTTGTGCAAGTGACTCAACTTTTGTGTGCCTCGGTTTACTCACCTGTGGGATCAGGAAGCAAATAGTAAAAATTGCCAAGATAGTTGCATTGACTGTGAGCCTGGCACAAGTCTAGGCACTTTACATACAGTAACTCACTGGACCCTGAGAGTCCTGTGAGGTGGAGATTACCATATTCCCATTGGACAGATAAGGAAACTGAGACACAGGGAAAGGCAGTACCTTGCTCAAAGCCAAACAGCCAGTAATTGACAAAGATGGGATCTGAGCCCAGGCAGTCTGACTCTGAGTTTCTCAAGGGCTTATTTAGAAAAATCAATGAGATGACCCATGCACAGCAATCAGCCTTGCCCCTGGACAAAACGAGGGCAAATATATAGCAGCAATACCACTGCTGATGGCATTAGTTGAGACTTACTCCACTTCTAGTTCTAGAAGCCCTACTGCCTTCAGCAAAGAAAAGCAATTTATTGGTTCTTGTAAACTATACAGTTTATGTGGCATCAGTTTTGGCTAGATCCTTTGCGAAAAGGTCACAAAGGCTATTTTTATCTATTTCTATTTCTCAGGTTGTCATTCTCTCTATGGTGCTCTGTCCAATATGATAGCCATAGTCACATGTGGCCATTAGGTTTAAATGTAATTTAATTAAAATGAAATAAAATTGAAATGAAAATCAAACTAAACTTTAAAATTCAGTTCCTCATTTGCACCAGCCACATGTCACTTGTGGTGAGTAGCCACTGCCCTGGACAGCTCACAACATTTGGACAAAGATGATCTTTATGGAGGGTGGTGTGGCCACCTGTCAGTAGGGCACTCACTTCCAACCTGCTCTGCAATCCTAGAGGGAAGAAAGCTTTTTTCCTGATAGCTCTGGCAGAAAAGACTCAGGGAAGGCTCTCATTGGCTCAATTTATGTCACGTGTCTGTTCCCGAACCAATCACCATGGACTAGAGGGTGGAAATGGAATACTCTGATTGGAGGCTTAAGTCATGTGCCTCCCTCAGTGGTGGGGATGGTCAGCCTTCCCTGGTCTAAGTGGAATATATCCCTGGGAAGGGGTAAAGGGGGTGGGCTAGTGAGCCATAAATAATATGCTGTTGTAGATTATATCATTTGTTCACAATTATTGTCTTCCCGTCATTGTCATGCTTCCCTGAAGTTGTGCGTATTTCCCCACCCCCATGGTTGCGGGTGTTAGGTTTGGTCATATGACTTGCATTAGCCAATGGAATGTGAGCAGATCTGACACGTGCCAAATGTGAGCATGATGAGGCTTTGCCCTCTTTTAGCTTCTGCCTTCTTCATAAGGACATAATACCCCAGATTCTAGCTGTTCCTTCTACCTCCTCCCAAAATGAGAGACACATGGAGTCTAGCCAACTAAGAACAGTTAGGCCTACCTTAGCCCAGTTGAGCTGTATCCCAGCTGATGTCCTCATGGAACAAGAACAAGAAGTAAATGCTTAGTGTTGAAAGCCAATGAGATATGGGGTCTCCTTGTTGCTGCAACAAAAGCTGACTCATACATACCTTGATCCTTTCCTCCTCCCTTTTCCTAATCTTCTTCCTGAAGTAGTTGACTTTGGACGTCTGCCGAGGTCATGCGATAATGTGCAGCAAATGCCTGGCAAATTCCAGCGAAAAGCTAATTCAGATCGGAGCAGAATCGCACAGGGCATTTTTGAAGTCCTCCTCTCTTGAGTTCTCTCAAGCTTGCTGCCATTCTTTCACTCACAAAGACTTACTGAGCTCCTGTAATTTTCTGGAATTGCAAGATCTTACAAGACCCAGTCCTTGCCCTCAAGGTAATCATAGCTCTCGGCGAGAGAGGCCAGTGAGCTGGTAATGAAGAACAGCAGGACCAGGACTTTGGCAGACCTACACTCAGGGTGACCTGGGAGCCCAGCCTGGTTGAATATCTGGCTGGCTTTTTGACCTGGAGCAACGTGTTATTATTATTATTTTTTAGTTTCTTTAAAAATGACTCCACAGTAGAAGTGCAGTTCTAATACTGCAGACTGTCCAGCAAGACCGAAGGACTCCACAGAATCTTTTTGTAGCAAGGAGCTTTCTTCCTGAGCTCATTATCCTCCATCCAATGCCTGGGATGGCATTTATCTGCCTTGGCAGTAATTTTATTTTATTTCCGTTGCCGTCCCTGGGGTGATCAGAATGACAGGAGTGTCATACCCAACTGTCAGCCCTCTCCTGTCCCAACACACTGTTCTCTGACTTCAGACCTTTCTAGTACTAATTATGAAAGGATAGATCAAGGGTGGGGGGCCCCTGCTCTTTCATAGGGTCCTTGGCAAAGGCCAGCTTTCTGTCTCACTCAGTTATTCATTAATTCAGCAGACATATATTGAAAGCCAACTCTGTCCAGCTATGGGGGTGTGGGTAAAGAGATGCTTAAGATACAGTCACATCTTCCAGCCTTAGTAGGGCATAGGGGCCCGGGGAGGGAAGCCAGGGAAGTTTTCTGGAGAAGGTGGCATTTGAGCTGGTCTTGGGCAGATGGAGAGAGCATTTTAGGCAGAGAGTGGTACAAGCAAGGGCATGGGGGCTACCACGTCAGAGTGCAGGTACCCTTTGGGGGTTCAAAGATGGCCCTATGAATGTTGGGCTCATGTCCTCACATCCACTCATCCTCAGGGTCAATGTCACAAACCCCATCAAGAATGATGTGGGAAGCTGTCAGGCTCTCCCATCATCTTGAGATTCTGGTATCCTGGTGCAGCTGGTCCCAGCTGTGGTCCAGGCAGTGTGGATCTCCTAACTCTTTCCCTGGACCCATGTTCTGGGGATGCAGCTCTCTGTGTGCTGATGATGGCTTATGCTTCGTTTGCTTTTATTGGAGCCTCCAAGCCTTTCCCATGTGGGTTAAGCCACAATTTACTCTGCCTAGTCCTTTGAAGTCTGGTTTCAGGGTGTCAAGTGGGGCTTTCTCTAGGGAGGGCCTCTTGACACACCAGTGGCTAGAATGGCCCATGAAACAGCAGGTGGGAAGTCAGGCTGGTCATAACCATTGCCTTTTACTAACCTTTTATGCTCCGGCTACTTTCAGGGCTGCCGCCACCCATAGTGGGGCTTGGGTAAATTTGAGGAAGTTTTCCCTGCTGGGTGTGGAGGTTGGGCTCTATTGCAGACCTACTCTCAGGCTCAGCAAAGTGGCCTTGTTTGTGCACAACCTGAACAGCTGTGCTTGGTGGTCCTGGGTCCTCTAAAGTAAATATCTCATTTAATCCTCACAACTGCCTATGAGCTATATAAGTTCTGTTTTTATTCCTATCTGACAGTCAAGGAAATTGAGTCTTGAGTGCTTGAGGAACTTGCCAGTTTGCCCAGCCAGCAGGTGTGGGAGCCACTTTTTGCCCAGGCATCTCTGGCTGCAGGTTCAGCCTTTTCTCTGCCACACGTCAGCATCTCTGTCCGCCAGCAGCTAAGGCCTTCCTCCTGATGGGCTCTTAGGTGATTTTCCAATAATTCTCTCCTGCCGTTCTGGGGCCTGCTATCATTCATTATTGTGCTTTGTAGCTTCATAGATTGTTTTATTTTTCAGTCCCAGTGGTGCATTGCTTAGGAGCAGCTGAGAGCCCGGCAGTGCCCCTACTCTAAATGCATCATGTCAGATGCAAGTTTATCTAATTTACTCTCAGTGTTGGCAGCGGCATCTTGTTGATTCTGTTCTGAGCTAATTTCCTCTCTGATGGTTTCCAGGGAGGTGGTGGTCTACCTGTTTCCTAGGACCTCTGCCAGCCTGAGCTAGGCTCCCCCATCTGGTTGTGAACCCAGGGGATGTTGAGCTGTCTTCAGCCCTGCAGTACAGGGTACTTCCGCCCATCTCAGGTATACTTGGTCTTTGAAGAGCAGAAACCCAATGTCTCAACAAGAGCCTGGGTTTGGAGGCAGAAGATCTGAATTCGAGTCTTTTCATTTTTTAATTAAAAATTTTTTTAAATACCAAATGCAAACATTCTTAACTTTTGATCATTCTGTTCTACATATATAATCAGTAATTCACAATAGCATCACATAGTTGCATATTCATCATCATGATCATTTCTTGGAACATTTGCCTCTATTCAGAAAAAGAAATAAAAAGAAAACAGAAAAAAATTCATACATACCATAACCCTTACCCCACCCTTTCATTGATCACTAGCATTTCAAACTAAATTTATTTTAACATTTGTTCCCCCTATTATTTATTTTTATTCCATATGTTGAATTCGAGTCTTCTTGCTGTTTCTTTTTTGCTGTATGATCCCAGGCAAAGTGCTTAAGCTCTCTGAGCCTCAGTTTTTCCATCTGTGAAATGGATAATAAGGAGACACTGTTTTCTTCTGTAAGGTGAAAAATCATTGAAAACTCTGCTGACATTGCACAGATAGGTGAGGATGGAATCCTAGGCATGGAATCTTCACACAATGTTGGTGGCAGAGAAACTGGGCCAACCACCATGCTTATTAAACCTATAAATGTTCATAACCTTTGCCCTAGCCATTCCACAGCTCAGGACATCCCTAGAAAAAAATACACATACACAAAAACACTCAATGCAGTCTTGTTCAAATTAGAGAAAAATTGGAAACAAACTATACATTCATCCATGGAGGAATGGCTAAGTAAATTATGGAATATGCGCTCTATAGAATTTGCTGCAGCCATTAAAAAGAATGAAGCAAATCTATGGGTGATAAATGGATAGACTTGTTGAGTGAAAAATAAGCAGGATTTAGAAAGATAATTATAGAATGATGAATTCAACAGGCAACAAACATCGAGACTATTTTCTATTTTCTCAAACAAAAGTCTACTTAAAATTGTGAATTATATCATATATGCCAAACATAGATACTCTGCTTAATGATTTTTTACCACTTGAACTCTATGTCTTCACCTCTGAGATAAAAAGAGAATATTGCCATTACCCCAAGAGCTCCCCTATGCCTTGCCCCCACTTTTCTCAAGATGGAAGTTACTTCCTTGATTGGCTTTATAATTTTGCTACCTAAGCCTGCAACTTTAAACACGGTAGTATAGTTTTGCCTGATTTTCTGTACACAAGGCATACGGGTCTTGTTCAACATGATCTTTTCAGACTTTACCCTGTGGTTGCTTTGCCATGTGGTTTCTTTGGGGACAAAAATTTGAGTGTAAATGATAAGGAGAAAAGGTCTGGGAAGGTACTCACCAAACCGATGGTGGTGTGACCTGTGAAGGGGCCTGGAAGAAGGGCTGGGGCTAAGCTTAGGAGACTTTGGGGTCTCATCTACTATCTGAATTTTTCTACGAGAAAATACGTATTGACACATTTATTTTAGGTAAATCCTGGAGCACAGAGTGAAGGGGAGATGACATAGGTAACACAGGCTGAACCTCTTTTGGGAGCCCCTGGGGGTGACAGTATAGTGGAATGGTTAGATGCCTGGACTCCAGAACAGGGGGCTTGGGTTCAAGTCCTGGTGGCACTGGTTGGGGGTTAAGTTACTCAACTAGGGTCTCCCTCAATTTTTTCAGTCTGTGTGAGTTAGCTGTTGCTGCCTAACAAATCACCCCAAAACAACTATGATCAGTCATTATCCCTCACAGTTTCTGTGGGCCAGGAATTTGGGAACACTTGGGTAGGTGGTTCTGGCTCAGGGTCTCCTATGAAGCTGCAGCCTGATGTCTTGGGGGGCTGAGGTCCTGGGAAGCCCTGACTGCGGCTGGGGCATCTGCCTCCATGATGGCTCACTCACATGGCTGGCAAGTCAGGGCTGGTTAGTAGGTTCCTCTGCATTGGGCTTGCTTGAGCATCCTCAGGACATGGGACTAGCTTTCCCTGAGCAAATGATCTGCAAGACCAAAGGTGCAATGCCTTTTGAGACCTAACCTTGGAAGTCACACCTGGTCATTTCTGCAGTATTCGATTGAGCTCATGGGCCATCCCTGGTTCAGTGTGAGAGGGGAATATCAAGGATGTGAGTAGAGGGAGGTGAGGGTCCCTGGAAATAGGAATAATAGTGCCCACACTGTAGGTTTTTAAATGGGGTTTGAGCGAGTTAATCTGTGTAAAAGTACTTAGAACAGGGCTGACACAGGGTGTACTTCATATGAGCATTAGTCATTATTATTCTTTCAGAAACACTGCAAAATGCATCACTTTCATACATTATTCTGGGTTTTATTTCATTCCTAACTTTGTAATTGTAGGCTGGATTCTCAGGTTTCCTGGAATGACTTTGCATGTAACCATAATCACGAATAGCAGTGCTTTGGAGTAACTGCTGGAACTGTGTTTAAGCCACAGAACAAAGACCCACCTAGTCATCTTGCATGTCTGCTTCACCATCTGGACTGAGCCACCAAAATGCCAAGCAAGACAGTAAAGCTGGACTTTAATCTCTTGGGAACAGGCATTGAGTGTTTGATTTCAATCACCACTGCAATGCTTCATAGCGAATGAAGGCATAGATGTGAGAATAGACTGATCACTTTCTTCATAGACTGGGAAACTTGAGCATCTTTGGTGCTATAGTTCAAGAGTCCCAAACACAAGTGTCCACAAGGCCAGACCAGGTAACCCAAATTTGGGAAGTGGCCATGTGTGAGGAGAACCATGCAAGCATGATAATTATCAGCAGCTGAATCTTAGCCTTTATGTTGGAGAAACAATAGGGAGTTGGGGGAGGGGCCATGGCTAATCTCCAGAGTTCATTCTGGTTGCCAAGTGAAGGGGGATCTGGGTTATTTTCTAGCTCTGAGAGCATCAATAGTGGGTTAGACACACTTACCTTGTCTATGGGGTATGGGTGGATTGTGACAGGCATTGTTGACTTTCTGCCCAATGGCCATTCCCTTGTCTTCTCTGTCATGCTTTGATAAGGAGGCTGAAAAGGGCAGATAGTTTCCCAGCCTCCCTTGCAGCTAGTAGTGGTCAAGTGACCCAGATCTGGCCAATGAGATGTAAGCAGGACTCTGCTTCTTTGGGGCTTTTTGGGAAATTGTTATTCCTGATGAAGGGGCATGAGATCAAGGGTCAGAGATCAACTCTCCCAGACTGCAGAGCCATTTGAAACAGAACATGCCAAGGACCAAACACCAGCAAAGAGAGGGAGCCCATGGGCATTCGGCCCCTGCTGGTAGGAGTATAAATTGGTACAACTCCTTTGGAAAATCTCCTGGCATTACCAACAAAGGTAGCATGCACCCCCCAGGACTAGCAACTCCAACCCAAGGGCTATGCCCTAAAGCAACCATTCTACATGCTTCCTACTTCCTGCATTTGAAAGTGGTTGAATGAAGATGTGATGCCTGGAACTGCAGCAACAATTTTGTGCCTCTAGGAGAAGGCCTAGGGAATTTCAGAGTTCCTGATCTAGATTCCTGATATTGCTGAGCCACTGGATCAACCTTTAATCACCTACTTCCAGTGTTCTTGTTAAAAGAGATAACTGAATGTTTTTATTACTTAAGCCACTGTTGGTTGAGTTTTCTGTTGCAGCCTAAAGCATTCCTAATTTATATAGAGTTTTGAAACATGTTATGTGAGGGTATGGGGTTTGAATTTGGCTAGGTTAAACATCCATAGGGGCTTGAATTTAGCCTCATCCTACCTACAATATGTTTAAATTTTGAAACATATCACTTATGCAAAGGAGTGTATAAAATATATCTGCATAATCTAAAGAAGAGTAATAAAGTAAGCACCTGTTGAGGATTAGAACATCACTGAACTTTAGACATTCCCTACATGTCTCTCCCTGTCACACCCCATTCCTCTCCCTAAAGCTAACTGCTAACCTTAATTTTGTTCATTGTTCTTCTGCAACTCCTTATAGTTTTTAAAAAAATTTTTTTTATTAATCAAAAAAAGAAAAGAAATTAACACAACATTTAGAAATCATTCCATTCTACACATGCACTCAGTAATTCTTAGTATCATCACATAGATGTATGATCATCATTTCTTAGTACATTTGCATCGATTTAGGAAAAGAACTAGCAAAACAGCAGAAAAAGATATAGAATGTTAATATAGAGAAGAGAATTAAAATAATAATACTACTAAAAAATATATATATATATAAAAAGGAAAAAGAAAAAAACAAAAACAAAAGATACAAACAAACAAACAAAAAAACTATATTTCAGGTGCAGCTTCATTCAGTGTTCCAACATAGTTACATTACACTTAGGTATTATTGTGCTGTCCACTTTTGAGTTTTTGTATCTAGTCCTGTTGCACAGTCTGTATCCCTTCAGCTCCAATTACCCATTATCTTACCCTGTTTCTAACTCCTGCTAGTCTCTGTTACCAATGATATATTCCAAGCTGATTCTCGAATGTCGGTTCACATCAGTGGGACCATACAGTATTTGTCCTTTAGTTTTTGGCTAGACTCACTCAGCATAATGTTCTCTAGGTCCATCCATGTTATTACATGCTTCATAAGTTTAGTCTGTCTTAAAGCTGCATAATATTCCATCGTAGGTATACGCCACAGTTTGTTTAGCCACTCATCTGTTGATGGACATTTTGGCTGTTTCCATCTCTTTGCAATTGTAGATAATGCTGCTATAAACACTGGTGTGCAAATGTCCATCTGTGTCTTTGCCCTTAAGTCCTTTGAGTAGATACCTAGCAGTGGTATTGCTGGGTCATAATCCATTCTGCCAGTCTATGTCTTTTGATTGGGAAATTCAGTCCATTAACTTTTAGTGTTATTACTGTTTGGATAATATTTTCCTCTACCATTTTGGCTTTTGTATTATATATATCATATCTGATTTTCCTTCTTTCTACACTTTAGTCCATACCTCTCTCTTCTGCCTTTTCGTATCTGACTCTAGTGCTCCCTTTAGTATTTCTTGCAGAGCTGGTCTCTTGGTCACAAATTCTCTCAGTGACTTTTTGTCTATAAATGTTTTAATTTCTCCTTCATTTTTGAAGGACAATTTTGCTGGATATAGAAGTCTTGGTTGGCAGTTTTTCTCTTTTAGTAATTTAAATATATCATCCCACTGTCTTCTAGCTTCCATGGTTTCTGCTGAGAAATCTACACATAGTCTTATTGGGTTTCCCTTGTATGTGACAGATTGTTTTTCTCTTGCTGCTTTCAAGATCCTCTCTTTCTCTTTGACCTCTGACATTCTAACTAGTAAGTGTCTTGGAGAACGCCTATTTGGGTCTATTCTCTTTGGGGTGCGCTGCACTTCTTGGATCTGCAAATTTAGGTCTTTCATAAGAGTTGGGAAATTTTCAGTGATAATTTCTTCCATTAGTTTTTCTCCTCCTTTTCCCTTCTCTTCTCCTTCTGGGATACCCACAACACGTATATTTGTGTGCTTCATATTGTCATTCAGTTCCCTGATCCCCTGCTCAAGTTTTTCCATTCTTTTCCCTATAGTTTCTGTTTCTTTTTGGAATTCAGGTGTTCCATCCTCCAGTTCACTAATTGTAGCTTCTGTCTCTTTAGATCTACCATTGTAGGTATCCATTGTTTTTTCCATTTTTTCTTCTTTGTCCTTCACTCCCATAAGTTCTGTGATTTGTTTTTTTAGATTTTCTATTTCTTCTTTTTGTTCAGCCCATGTCTTCTTCATGTCCTCCCTCAATTTATTGATTTGGTTTTTGAAGAGTTTTTCCATTTCTGTTCATATATTCAGCATTAGTTGTCTCAGCTCCTGTATCTCATTTGAACTATTGGTTTGTTCCTTTGACTGGGCCATATCTTCAATTTTCCAAGCATCATCCATTATTTTCTGCTGGTGTCTGGGCATTTGATCAGATTTCCCTGGGTGTGGGACCCGGCTGGTTGAAAGGTTTTTCTGTGAAATCTCTGGGCTCTGTTTTTCTTTTCCTGCCCAGTAGGTGGCGCTCGTGGCACTCGTCTGTCTGCGGGGCCCACCAGTAAAAGATGCTGTGGCTCCTTTAACTTGCCAATCTGAATCTCGCAGTCGGCCCGGGAAACCGCGCGTGGGGGGGGGGGGTCGCCGGCCGCCGCGGCTTGGAGGAGTGCCGGTCCAAATTGCCCAGCTGGCCCGAGACGCCAAGCGTGGCGGGAGGGCCCCGCTATCCAACATTCCCAGTCAGACCGGGGAGCCACGTGCGCGGAGGGGACCCCAGTCGCCAGCCGCCCTGGCCAGGAAAACGCGCGCCCCTCGGGTATCTCACCACAGCGGATTCTCCCTGCCCGTTCAGCCGTTCCAGAATGGGGTACGCTGTCTTTTTGGTCTCTGTCGTGGCTCTGGGAGCTGTTTCATATTGTTTCTGTTTCTTTAGTTGCTTTTCTGGAGGAGGAACTAAGACCCGTGCGTCTTACTAAGCCGCCATCTTTTCCGGAAGTCCCAACTCCTTATAGTTTTACTACCCATATATCTCCAAACAATATGCTGTTTAATTTTGCCTGTCTTTGAATTTTATATCAATAGAATCATACAGTACACATTGTTTTGTCCTAAATGCTCTACATTATGTTGCTGAGTTTCTTGCATGGCGATGCATGCAGTCATGGTTGTGACATTCTCTCCGCTGCATAGTCTTTCATCATCAGATGAGCTTGCAGCTTATATATTCAGTCTATAGTTGACAGACACCTGGGAGACTTCCAGTTCTTAGCCTTCACCAGTGAGGGTTCTCTGAGCATTCTTGGCTTAGGGTGCACACGGGCAAGAGTTGCCCTAGGGCATAGCCCTTGGGTTGGGGTTGCTAGTCCTTGGGGGTACATGCTACCTTTGTTAGGTAATGCCAGGACATTTTCCAAAGGAGTTGCACCAATTTATACTCCTACCAGTAGGGGCCGAAAGCCAATGTGCTCCCTCTCTTTGCTGGTATTTGGTCCTTGGCATGTTCTGTTTCAAACAGCTCTGCAATCTGGGAGAGCTGATCTCTGACCTTTGGAGATGCCCTGCCCCATTTGCCATTAAATATCAGCATCCATGCTTATTTAAATGATCAGCCCAGAATGATTTTGGAGTCCTGAAATGAGGTTACTGCCTCACTGGTGGTCTTTAACTCTGAATTCTCCTGATTTCAAAGTTTCCAATTGAGGAAAACAGCAATTCAATATTCTGGGCTCTCAAAACTGCACTTGATTCACTTTGCCAGCATCTCACTGGGAACGTTTTTTGAAGGTCAGCATCCAATTTCTCCCTGTCTGTTCTATCTGTTTTGAATAATCAGCTCTAAAGGTGGAGGCAGATTCTGGGATTCTCAGACATTCACCTTGCAGGAGATGAAGACATTATGGACATTCTGGGGCAGGCAGGAGACGGGAGGACCCTCTCCTGGCTCTAATTGCTGACCTTGGGCAGGTCACTTAACCACTCTGAGCCTCGGTTTCCTTTTCTGGTAAAATGAGGATGATGATATAAGGCTCTTGGGAGGGGGTTTCTGTATAAATCATTTAGCCCAATGCCTGGCATTTCAATATTAGCAGCTGCTCTTAGAGTAGTTCTCATCTGCAAATTGGTGTGGTGGGATTGAGAAAAGGGCCAGGCATTATTTCTGTCCTGCCATATACGCATTCCTATAAAACCCTGTGACCTGAAAATTGTGTGCTAAAAAGGACAGGGCTTATGACAAAAAAAAAGACCTGGGTAGATGGGTCAGAACCTAGGGAAACTTGTAACCAGAGTACCAATAAAATCAATGAGAATCCTAATAAAAATTTTAGCCTAGGCAAATTTCCAGGGGCATTTGCACCCAGCCATACAGTCAATCAAACATTTTAGCCTTAAACCCAGAAGCTCCTGCTTCCTCCTTTGAAATGTAGATCCTGGAGAGCATTTGCTTCTAATTGGGATCATTTTTGTCAACATTAAAATGTGATTGCAAGTATAGCCTTTGCCATTAGGCCACTGTTTTAATAGAGGTAGAAATGACTTTGTAGCTTCTTCATTTAAACTTGCCATGTCCCCAGATAATCTAAACCAGCGGATGGCATAGAGTATCTTGAAATCACTAATCCAGCCACTACTTCTTACCAAGGAAAACACTTCTGTGGGCTTCCAGTTTTGTTTTGTTTTTTCAGTTCTTCAAATCCTGCTAAGGAAGTTCCTTTCATTGTGTCTGTTCTTGACTATTTAAAAATATAAACATGCTGGAGGAAATCATGTATGAGTACAACTTCCACTTTATTTTGACGTATTATTTACCCATCACAGGTAAATTAATCTGCATCAAGAAACTCTGCATTATAGCAGAACAGACTGTGCTCTTTAAGGGTCTTTTCAGT
The DNA here is from genome assembly GCF_023851605.1 of Tamandua tetradactyla. NCBI lineage: Eukaryota > Metazoa > Chordata > Mammalia > Pilosa > Myrmecophagidae > Tamandua > Tamandua tetradactyla. Next base: position 25,592,365 of record NC_135349.1, read on the forward strand.
TCTCATATTCTGGAACAGGAGCTGGCAAACCTACAGACTGGGGACCCAAATCCAATCTGCTGCCTATTTTTTGTAAATAAAGTTTGACTGGAACATAGCCATGCCCATTCGTGTATGGGTAAGCTGAGGCTGCTTTCTTGCTACCATGGCAGAGTTAGGAAGTTGTCGCATAGACTGTATGGCGCCATCTTTACTCTCTGGCCCTTTACAGAAAAAGTTTTCTAATCCTTATTCTAGAATTATAAAAATTATCAGTTTCCTGTATCCATGGCCTCTTTCTGCTTTGAGTTCCCAGAGCCCTGTCCCTTTTTCAGAGCCCATGGTTAGCCAGGATAAAGTTTTGCTACTATAACGAAGAGGCGCTACAATACAGCAGGTAAAAGTTAGCCACTGCCGGCCACGTTGCCTCAATTTCCCCTTTGTGACTGAGGACAGAAACAAATCTGAAGACTTACTAACTGAGGCAGCTGTGATTGACCTGGCTGTCTCTTGTGTAGCTGAACTCCACTTTCTGAGTCCCCCTTTTTCCTGGTGCCATCAGGAGACAAGGTACTCACGCCATGTTTGACTGGATATTGCCTGGGCCCTTACTGCTTAGCCATGTCCTGGCCCCATCAGGTCAAATTTCCTTGCTCCTTGCATGGGCATAAATTCCCTGTCTCTGAGACTGCTTTTTCTGGAAGACCACTGAGCTCAGATTCATCAAACTGGAAACTGATTCCTAAAACCCAACAGTCGTCTGTCCTGGCAGCATCTGGGACTCTAAGATCTTAAAATTACACAAATGCCTCCTCTAAAATCTTATGTCAGGGACAGGGCAGGACAGTATATAAGCAATTACTGAGAGCTACTCCTTTCCTCAGGGGTCAGGAGAAGCAAATTTACTTTAGAAATACAAAAAAATGTTAACATAAATAGATATCCTTTGCCAAAAGATAAAATAGCCCTTAGGGTAAAAAACTGAGAGTGAGAATCCCTGTCTCCTCCCTTAGTGCATTTGCCTGCCCCTCGTTTTAGTCTGTATTTTTTCAGTTTCCTCTCCTTATACAACAGCATGCTTAGGTGAAGCAATGGAATCAGGAAAGAAGGGTTCTAGATTTGACTTTCTTTCTGCAATAATAAAACCCAGACATTTTCCCTGTCTGTGTCTACTGATCTACCTCATTCTCTTTAATAGCTGTTTAGTATCCCCCAGTGGGTACAGTTCTATTTATTCAGAATACAGACTTCCTCTCGGCCTAGGGCAAATGCCATTTCCCTCCAGGAAGTCTTCCTTGCTTCTTGCAGTTCAAGATGGCCACTTTCTGCTCCAAACTACTGGATTCCTGTCCCTTTCTTAGTGCCTGCGTTAGCCAGGGTAGGGCTCTGATGCTGTAACAAAGACAGCCAGCAATACAGAGGCTTAAAGAGCATGGAAGCTATTTCTCTCTTAGGTAATGGTCATGGTCAGAGGGGCAGCTCTGCTCCTGTCTGTCTTTCCAAGACCGAGTTCCTACTGCTCTGCTATTCCCTGAGTCACCTCGTTGTCTGTATGGTTGAAACCAGGCCATCCAGGAAGCTGGGAGAGAGCGGAGGAGACCAGTCTGATGTCTTCAGCCCCTGCCCTGGAGAATGCACTCCCAAGCCATCACTGAGAACTTTGCATGGCCTGGCCTAAAGGCTGGGGAGGTCTTGACTGTCTTCGACACCATGAAAGAAAGGGAAACAGATTCTGGTGGACAATGGCCAGTCTTTGCCACTGACCTTGCCCCCCTTCACCTTGTGTTTGGGTTCCATACATCCGTATCTCCCAGCTTTGGGAGTGGAAAGGTTGAGAGTGCAAGATCCAAGGCTAGTTCATCTTTGCAGCTTTCTCCAGGCCCAGCACAGTGCCTGGCATATGATGGGTTTTTTGAATCAGGAGGTGGTGGGCTCTGAACGTGATTACTAACTTCTGCACATATTTCTTGATATATACCATGTGTGGACACTGTTCTGGGTCCCAGAGACCCAAAGGCACAAGTGCTCTGCCCTCAAGACATCATTATCATTTTGGGTTCCCGGAAAAGGAAATTCTCCTCCTGCCTCAGGGCCTATGCATGTGTTGTTCTTGCTTTCTGAACTGCATCCCCCACCTCATGTACCCAGTCAGCTATTACTTGTCTCTTCATCAAAATCACCTCTGCAAGGAAACTTGCTCTGACCCCTTCCCCTAGACTAGGTTGGGTCCCTCCATTATTCTCCACACACACTATGTTTTTCCTTTGCATTGAAGTAATTTTTTGTATAAGATTTTATTTCACATCAGTATTCATTGCTAGTTTATAAGCTCCATGATGATAGGTGCATTTTTGTCTGCTTAGAACCTAGCAGATACTTGGCACATTGGGCACTCTGTCTGTTCTTGGCAACTGTTTAATAGGATCATCACTGGTTCAAAGAGGAGGAAATCGAGGCTCAGAGAGGTTGAGTGACTGGTCTAAGATCACATAGCTCGTGAGTTCAGGCACTGAGATTTCAGCCTATCTACCTCCAGATTTCTTGCTCTTAAAAGCTTAATACAACTCGAATAGCACATGGTGTGTGCTATAATAAGACATATAGGGTGGTGGGAGGGCACATGAGGGCTTGACTGACTCAGCCTTGGGCGTGGGGTGGGGATGGCTGCCTGGAGGAGGCAGTGACCTTGAAGGCTTAGAAACCGTGGGTAGTAGCTATGGCGACTGTGTGGGCAAGTGAAAGATGTGCCTGAAAGCAAGGCTGGTTGTGAAACCCCTACTTAGGGGTGGCAATGAGTTTGGACATGGTGGAGCTGATGGGGAGCCCTCAGAGATTCAGACACAAGGGAGTGACATGATCCAGAAGGTTCTGTTGAGAACATTACCTTCAGCAGGGGTTGCAAACTGGCAGCTGCTGGCTGATAGAGTTGACTGAACTTAATTTCTTAAAATGGAATTCGTGGCCAAACGTATTAGGATTTAAGTCTGACTGCCGAGCCGAACACCCAAAATAAAGGTGGCTTCACCGAGATAGAAGCTTATTTCTCTTTTGCCTGAAAGTCTGAACTAGTCGAGCATCCTGACACCACACTGGGTGCTCAGGATCTTTCCCGCTACTTGCTCTGCCATCCTGGGGCTGGGTGGAGATGTCACCCCCATAGCCAGATTTCAGTCCCTGAAGGAGAATGACTGTGGCCCTTGGAACCAAATGGCTGACTCGCTTATTCAAACTTGAAAAATCAGGATTCCTGGCTTCTCTTCAACAGCAGGAAAACCCTGACAGCGTTGGCTCATGCCCGGCCATAACAGACTCGAGTTGGATGGGGCCTGTGCTGTCCGGTTCACCGCAGCCCTTTCAGACCCCTGAGGAGGCAGTCAGCTGCCATCAATCAGCTCAGCCCTTCACCATCCGCATCACCCACCTGGTCTTTGAGGTGTATACTTTCCCTGCTCCTGTGTCAGCTGGGGGTGACCCACAGGCTGCTGAGCCGGGAGGCCGGTACAAGCTGGGCTTGGCGCTGACCACTGTCCTTCCCGCCTCCGTCTCAGTGAATGCAGTTCCAACGTGCCTGCAGAATCCTGCCGCTCTCCAGGCACCCTTGTTGGAAATCGGGTGAGGGGCTTTCCCCAGTGGCCATCCTGGGCTGTGTAAGAGGCCGCCCTGGAGCCTGTGAGACGCCTTCTCTCGCCTCGCAGACGCCTCCCCTCCACCCCGACCTCAGGAGCTGTCAGACAAGCCTTGCCCTTCCCAGAAGGCCCTGCGGGCTGGCACCGAGGCGCCTCCGCGGACCCTGGGCTGCTCTTCAGACCCCTTGTCAGAGGCGCTGGTGGACAGTCCGGGCCCAGCGGAAGCTCTTGAGTGCACTGTCCCTGCTCCTGCCAGGGACCGGTTGTTGGCAAAAGGTTCCCTTTGTCGGGGTAACCGCCGCCATCTTTACCCAGGATCCCCAGCGCCGGGTGGGCGGGGATAAGCACCTGCTGCTTTCAGAGGCCCGTGTCCATGAATGCACCAGAGAGGGAAAGCAAAGGGGCGTGCGGGGCTCATGGAAACCGAAGGGACACGTGGGCATGAAATGGCATGGGGATGGCAGTGCCTCAAGTTCACAAAAACCCTCCCATAGGAGTCTGTTCTGATTTGGCCTTCGTGAGCCCCAGGAATCAGCGGGGGCCTCTCTGCCCCTGCGAGCCAATTCCCTGCGGGACCCTCCCTGCTATTTCCAAGCAGCCAGAGGCCTCCTCTGCTTTTGGGGTCTGGGTTGCTCTCGGTTGACATCCCTCCGGAAACTGGGTTAGTTAGTTCTACTAAGATGCGTCCCTTCTTTGGTTTCCATAGTGATAAATCCTCTCACAAGCCACGAGGATTTAGCTGACTTTACTGAATATTCGTGGGAGGTTACATCACACAGTCAGAGCTTCTGTCATCTGGCTGGCCCCTCCCCCTCCTTCCAGCTTTTCCCAAGGAGTTCCTACGCCCCTCCCCCTGCCAGACAGAGCCGTTTACTCTCCCCTGAAGCCTTCCCTGTTGGCAGCTGGCATACAACGTCATATGTCTTCTTCTTCACGCTCTTGACAAAATATTTCTCCCAACAAAGTCATTTCTGCCCCCAGGGAAGGTTCTGGTACCAGCGGCTAGGATGAGGCCCTTTCTTCACCTGGCTCTGCTGAGAACAGCTGCAGAGTGGGCTGAGAAGTCAGTCATCAGCCCCATCTGACAGATGAGGGATCAGGCTCAGAGAGGTGCAGTGACCCACCTGGGGTCACCCAGCTGGGCTGAGGTGCACCTGGCACTCAACCCTAGGCCTGCTGGCTCCAAATCCAGTGCTCTTCCTGCAGTGCCTCTGCCTTGTCGAAGCCTCTTTAGCAAAGCCCAGAGGCTGGTGCCGATTTTGCTTCCATATTGAACCTCGGAAGGGAGGGGTGGTGGAACAGCAGAGCAGCCATTTATTTTCTTACCAGATATTGATTGATTGTTGGTGCTGGGGAGCCAGTGGTAAGGAAGATGGAGACCCTGCCTCCTGGGGTTGACCATCTCGCGGGGAGACACAGTTAGCACACACACATAAGTCTCTGCGCCAGTCAACCAGGTCTGAGGGCTGCTGGGACGAGTACAGCAGGGTGCAAGGGCCGGGGCATGTGGGGGTAGGGTGGGTGGGGTGCTCTTTCATAAAGGGGGGTTCAGGAAGGCCTCTTTGAGGGAGAAACCCCTGCAGATCTCTAGGGGAAGAGGACAAACAGGTGCAAAGTCTGAGACTGAACAGGTAGCTGCTTGGAGGGAAAGAGCCGCAAGGAAGCCTGGGGTCTGGGGTATGGTGGGTGGGGGCAAGGTCAGAGACTAAATAAGGGCCCCTCCTTGAGGGCACCTGCCCTTCATCCTGCCTACACATTAGAATCACCTGGGGAGTAAAAAAGTACAGCCGGGCTCCTGGTCACTGACATTTTAAAACCCTCCTAGTGAATCATGAGGGTAGCAGAGAGTGAGAATTGGAGGTGCAGGGCCCTGCACCCACTATGAGGATGTGGGATTGAGTCTTGGTGTGATGAGATGTCTTGGAGGGCAGGCAGGGGAGTGGCCCATCTGATTTAACTTTTCAGAAAGATCCCATGGTGGTTGGGTTGGAACAGACGGAGGAGGCAGGGAGGCCGGAGGGGGCCGCTACCAAGGCCCAGGCGAGGGACAGTGGGGGCTGGTAATGAGGTCAGTCTTGGCTAGGGTCCTCCAATTACCACGCATGCAGTGGCTTGAGACAACACAAGTGTATTGTCTTACCATGCCAGAGGTCAGAGGTCCAAGACGGAGGCAGCGATGAGGACTGCATTCCTTTTGGAAGCATCAGGGAAGAATCGGTTTCTTTGCCTTTTCCAGCTTCTAGAGGCTGCCTGTGTTCCTTGGCTCATGGCTCCTTCCTTTGTCCTCAAAGAACATGGGGACCCTGTGATCACATCAGGACACCTGGGGAACCCAGGATCATCTCCCATCTCAAGATCTGTAACTTAATCACACCTGCAAAACCTCTTTTGCCATAGAAGGTTCCGGAAATTAGGATGTGGGGGCTGTTTTCCCGCTGACCACTCAGGATGACAACGCTGACAATTGTAATGATAACTGCACTTACTTGGCATTTACTACGTGCCAGGCTTTCTGTGTCATCCCCCCGGATGCTCAGAACAAACCTCTGAGGGAGGTACTGTTATTATACCCATTTTATAGATGAGGAAACTGAGGTGCAGAGAGGCTAAGTAACTTGTGATTAGGTGTGGCACCTGGATTTGAACTCAGGCTGTGTGGCTCCGGCACCTGGCGAGGTCCCCGTGGGTGCCTCTGCTTCCTTTTCTCTAGCTTGGTTCTCTGCCGTTGGTTTTCTAATGGTTTCTGACTTATATTTTGCTTCTGTCTAGGTCTCTCTCTCTTTTTTGCTTTTCTTTGTCTCTGCCTGACTGTTCCGGCCTTTCTCTGTCTTTTTCTCAACCCCTCTCCCTAGCTCCCTTCCTCGGTCTCCTGTCTCCTTCCTGCCTTCCCCCTGGGCTGCACAGAGGATTGCCCCCCTGCTCCACCAGCCTCTCGGCTTTCTCATCCCCCTCCAGCCACCTTCCTACCAGAAAACCCTTTGCAATTAATTAAACCAGTGACAGGTCCACAGCCCAGGATGTCCATGGCCCAGAATGTCCGCACTGGCTCCTCTTGGGGTCTAAGTGGTTGAAGTGTGGGGTTGGCAAGTGGCCAGAAAACAAATGGGCTTGGAGAGGTGGCCCGAGGCTTCAGTGGAGCCCCAGGCTCCCCCATTCTGTGGGCTTTCTCCTCCCTTCCCCTCAGCCCACTGTGCCTACTGGAGCCCAGCTGCCCAGCCAGGAGCACCAGCCCGCTGTTCACCCTCCACTGTGACCCTGCAATGTTGGCTCCTAGTTTCCGGTTTCAGGGTCTTATCAGGACATACCCAGTATGTCCTGCCCCACGTTGTCTCTGGCTTTTGGATTTGGCCTTTCCTTTTTGTCAACCCTGCTTCTGGGGTCCCCTGTTGCCTTGAGTGGGAACCCTGTCCCTAACAACTCTAGTCCCCAAGCTCCAAGGAACACCAGTGTCTGGCCCCGGCCAGGGATTCCTGCAGAGTTGGGGGCGGTGATGAGGGATGGAGATGGGGAAGGGGGATTGGAGGAAGGCTGTCTGACAAGAACATTCTGGGAACAGTTGAGGAGCGGACAGTTTGGAGGTGTCTGCCCAGCCCAGGCCTCCTCCTGCTCTGAGATCTGCCCCAGCCGGGGTCGCGGACACCGCAGGTGGACCCTGTAACCTCTGTTGTCGCCAGGTAGCCCATCTTCTTTAGGAAAAGTTGCTGCTTCTCTGTAGATCATAACTGTTGATGACAAGGTTTTAATCACAAATGTTATTTTAGTCTGCTTTCATTCCTTTACTTACTAGCGAATGTTTTACAACGTTGCTGATACTGGTAACTATATGGATTGCCCCAGCTGTCTTTTGTCAGGTCTTCTATAGCCCATTTGTTTAACTTAGTTCAAATCCTTTACTTGTTATCTTGTTATCGAATGTTAATTAAGTGATTTATAACCCTGTTGTAACCTGTAACCCCAAGCTTATTCCCCCCACCCCCCACTGGCTTTCGTTTATCCTGAAGAGGAGCTTCTTGGGCCCTGCTTATGCCCAATTAAAATCAATCTATATCTCCCAACGTCCCAACATCATTATCTCCACCTCCCTTTGTTTGTATTGCATAAAAACCTCAGAGGTTCTCCAATTCGTGGAGACAGAGCTGTGGTTTTGCCTCCTTCTGCAGACCTCTGGAATAAATCATTTTCTCTCTTGGAAACCTGGTGCCACCGATTGGCTTCTGTGCACATTGGGCAGTGACCCCAATTCGGTGACAGAGGCAGCTGTGTTTTGGGGTGGCCTTGCCTATCCCTGGCCGTGGCTGATGGGCCAGAAGGGCTGGACAGCTGACCTGAGCTGGGCCAAGCAGCTCATCTCTCCTGGGAATTTGGAGGACCCACAGGGACAAGTCAGGCTCTGGACACAGGGCAGGGGCTCCTCTGGAGTTCTTGTGTTAGGCCGTGTGCAGGGGGCCTGAGAAGAGGGACCTCAGAGCCCAGCGAGCCTGCGAGGGGTTGCCCTGGCTGCTGACGGGTTTACAGCTCCCCTCTCCCTGCTCCTGGGTTCAGGGAGACCCTCATGCATCCTCCCATCTTCAGCTCTTAGGAATGGGTTCTGCCTTTTGAAACCACACAGTCTCTAGGTAGAGCTTTCAAAATGCAAATCAGATCCCAATGCTTTTCTGCTGGAAATCCTGTGGCATCCTGGGGCTTCAGAATTGCACCTCATGCCTGCCCTGGCCCAAGGCCTCAAGGTCTGGCCCCTGCCCACTCCTCCAGCTCCATCTCCTGCTGTTTGCCCTCCTTGGCCTCTGACCCTCCCACCTCTTTGCTGTTCCTCCTGCTCTCTAAGCTCATGCCTGCCTCAGGACCTCCCCCCAACTTCTTTTTTGTAATTAATTAATTAATTTGTATTTGCTGTAACTTCTGCCTGGAATTCTCTACCCCTGCATCCTTACATGGCTGGCTTGTCCTCATCAGGTTTCAGCTGAAACAAAACCTTGCCCATCTGGTCCCTCCCTCGCAGCATGTCACCACGCTCTTGATTTATTTGCTTACTTGTTCACTGTGTCACCGAACTGAAATGAAAACTCCACCTCTTGTTCCATCCTGAATCCTCAGTGCCTCTTGCAGTGCCTGATGGCATAGTAAGTGTTTTAATGGATATTTGCCGAGTGAATGCAAAAAAGAAAAAAAGAGAGAAAGAACCCGGGGGTAGATTGCCTGGAGCTTGGGTGGGTTTCCTGGAAGGGAGGAAAAGGGTCTGTCCCCCATTCCTCTCGCAGGACGCCTGCATAGGTGACGGCTGCCCTGACCCTGTAGGTAATAGCCCTGAAGCTTCCCAAGCAGGGGTCCTGGCTGCTGGGTGGACGGGGCTGACTCCATGCTGCCTGGCCCACCCCAGGACCCCTTCCTGGCTAACATAGACTCAGTCCCCGGGCCAGTGCCTGCTCCTTCAGCTGTGGGCCCCAGAGGTGCGCTCTCTGCAGCCCTTCAATAAGGCACATGGTTCAAATGCCCCAAGACTGGGGCTTTGGCATAAGGAAGGGCCTCTTGTCTAAAGTAAACCCTTGGTGGGTGAGCTGCTGAGGAGACTGTTTCACATAAGGGCGCGCTGCCTTCCGTCGGTCTCTCTCTGCTTTCTTTTAAAAAATCCATTGTAATCAATCCAGGTCAAACTGTTCAAAAAAACTGAGGAAAAAGAAACTCTACCCAACTCATTCTATGACGCTAACATCACTCTAATACCAAAACCAGATAAAGACGCTATAAGAAAGGAAAACCAATCTCCCTAAATGAACATGGAAGCAAAAATTGTCAACAAAATACTAGCAAATTGAATCCAAGGCATATTAAAAGAATTACAGATCCTAACCAAGTGAGGCTTATACCAGGAATGCAAGGGTGGTTCAACACAAGAAAATCAATCAACATAATACAGCACGTTAAAAAATCAAAAGGAAAATATCACTTGATCATATCGATTGATGCCAAAAAGCATTTGACAAAGTTCAGTATCCTTTTCTGATAAAAACACTTCAAAAGTAGGAATAAAATGTAACGTCCTCAGTGTCACAGATGGCATATGTGAAAAACCCATAGCCAGCATCGTACTCAATGGATAGAGATAGAAAACATTCCCCCTGAGATCAGGAATGAGACAAGGATGCCCATTGTCACCACTGTTATTCAACACTGTACTTGAAGTCTAGCCAGGGTGATTAGATAGAAGAAAGAAATAAAAGGCATCCAAATAGGAAAGGAAGAAGTAAAACTTTCATTACTTGCAGATGACAGGATACTATACTTGTAAAACCATGAAAAATCTACAGCAAAGATACTTGAGCTAATAAACAAATTCAGCAAGGTGGCAGGTTGTAAGGGTAATGTACAAAAATCAGTAATGTTTCTATATACAGGTAATAACCTAACTGAGGAGACAATTAAGGACAAAATTCCATTCAAAATAGCAACCAAAAGAATCAAATATCTAGGAATAAGCTGAACTAGGTATGTCAAGGACCTGTACACAGAAAACTACAAAACATTGTTAAAAGGAATCAAAGAGGATCTAAATAGGTATCGGTGACATTCTGTGTTCATGGATAGGAAAATTGAATGTCAGGTTGTCAGTTCTACCCAAATTGATCTGTAGATTGAATGCAATACCAATCAAAATTTCAAGAACCTGCTCTGAAGACTTGGAAAAGCTGGTTATCAAATTTATTTGGAAGGGAAAGAGATACGAAATTGCTAAGATATCCTAAAAAGGAAGAGCGAAGTGGGAGGTCTATCACTTCTGATTTTAAAGCATACTTTATAAGCCAAACTGGTCAAAACAGCATTGTACTGGCACAAAGAAGTATCAGCCAATGGAATTAAATCAAGAGTATGGAGCTAGACCACCGAATCTGTGGTCAACTGATCTTCGATAAGGCCCCCAAATCCACTGAACTGGGACAGGATAGTCTTTTCAATAAATGAGAGAACTGGGTATCAATATAGTCAGAAGAATGAAAAAGGTCCCCTTTCTTACATATACAAAAATTAATTCAAGATGAATCAAAGACCTAAGTATAAGAGCCAATACCGTAAAATTCCTAGTAGAAAATACAAGGTAACATCTTCAAGACACAGTAACAGGAGGTAGCTCTTAAAATTTATTCCCAAAGCACCAGCGATGAAAGAAAAAATTGATAAATGGGAATTCCTTAAAATCAAAAGCCTCTGTACCTCAAAGGACTTTGTCAAAAAGGTGAAGAGGCAGCCAACTCAACAGGAGAAAATATTTGGAAACCACATATTGGCTAAAGCTTTGATATCCTGTGTACATAAAGAACGTACACAACTCAACAACAAAAGAAAACAATCCTATTATAAAATGGGCAAAGGATGTGAATGGACACTTTTCCGAAAAGCAAATACAAATGTCTAAAAAGCACATTCATTGGCTATAAGGGAAATGCAGATCAAGACAACAATGAGATACCATCTCACACCTGTAAGAATGGCTGCCATTAAACAAACGAAAACTACAGGTATTGAAGAGAATGTGGAAAAATTGGAACACTTATTCACTGCTGGTGGGAAGGTATAATGGTACGGCCGCTGTGGAAGACAGTTTGGCAGTTCCTCAGAAAACTAAATAATGAGTTACCCTACAACCTGACAATCCCAATACATGTTATATACCCACCCAAATGGGTGGAGACATGCCGTCACCTAATCCAGCTTAACAGCCACTCTTGATTAAATCACATCTCCAGGGAGATGATCTGATTATAGTTTCAAACATACAGTATTGTATAGGGATTATTCTGCCTTTATGAAATGGGATTTAGATTAAAACATGGCTTTTCTAGGGGACATACATCCTTCCAAACCAGCAGACTATACAATTATAAATAAGTTCTTGCATGAACTCCTTCAAAGGTTTTGATCTTGTCCAAAGAGTCAATAGTAGAGGGATATGGGGGAAAACTAATATTGCATGCTATGGCCTGAAATTGGCAGGAAGACAGCAGCAGTACCACAGCACTACCAGGGGTAAATAATTGTGGGGAGGGACAATTAAATGGGAGTGTTTTTTTCTCTTTTTTTATAATTTTGAAAAATAACATATATACAAAAAAGCAATAAATTTCAAAGTACATTGCAACAGTTAGTTTTAGAACAGATTTCAGAGTTTGCTATGGGTCATAATTCCACAATTTTAGATCTTTATTTTTAGCTGCTCTAAGGTACTGGAGACTAAAAGAAATTCAGCACTCATACTCATTTGTTAAACCCGACATTTCCTGTATAACTCCACTATCACCTTTGATCTTTCTCTCACCTTTAGGGGTATTTGGGCTATGCCCATTCTGACTTTTCCTGCTAGAAGGGGCTGTCAATAATATGGGATGGGGGGTGGAACTAGCTGATGTTCTGAAAAGGCTGGCCCCTCTGCATTTCAGGACTTATCTGGTCCAAGGACCCATCTGGAGGTTGTAGGTTTCTGCAAAGTTACCCTAGTGCATGGAACCTTTGTAGAATCTTATTTCATGCCCTAGGTATTCTTTAGGATAGGTGGGAGTAGTTTTGGTTGGGGTTTGGCAAGTTATGACAGGTAGCAATGTCTAACTGAGGCCTGCATAAGAGTGACCTCCAGAGTAGCCTCTCCACTCCATTTGAACTCTCTCAGCCACTGGTACTTTATTTGTTAACACTTCTTTTTAGGGGAGGTTTTGATTTGATACCTAGTGAGGCTGTGTTTATCAGCTCTTTGTCTCTTTGGACCAAAGGAAAATGTCTAAAACTGAGAGTGCTGCTGATTGTACAACCAAGTGAAGACACTGTAAGACATAGTTTATTTATTTTAGAGATTATCCATGATGCCCAATGGAAGAAGGGTCCAAGAGTTACAATGACTGAGAAGCCGATAGGCGAGCTGTGATATATGTAGTGAAATACTATCCAGCTACAAAAAGGAATGAAGGCGTGAGGCATGTAAGGAACTGAATGAATCTTGGGGACAATGGGTTGTGCAAAATAAGCCAGAAACAGAGGAATCAATATGCTATGGTTGCCTTCAGAAAATACTTACAGGAAAAGTGGAGACTAGATTGTAAGCTCTTATAGTAACCATACTTAGTCCAAAAATTGTAAGTATATTTCTAGATTGTGAGATGCTACGCTGTATAAGTATAAGTTGGTATTTCCCTGGAAGTTTGGGTACCTGTTTGATACCTAAGATTCAGAGCTGGAGTTGTGCAGCTCTGAGAGTCAGGCTCGCCACATACAATGACAGGTAAAGTAACCTGAATAGATCAAGCTTCATTAGAGATAAAAATGGTTGGGACTAAGGTAATCTGAATACAGGTCAAAAGATGACAGTATATACTCTAGAACTTCACCTAGTGTATGAGACCAAAGGTAGAGAGGTTGATTGCATCCCAAACCTAAATTTTCTGTAACACACACTCTAAATGAACCTGTCTGGATAGTTCATTTAAACAACCCAAATTCCCGGTGCCCAGAATGGGAATGAGGGTTTTTAATTCTGTATGGTTTAATGTAATAACTCAGAAACATCCTAGACTGTGGTGGGATGATAACTAAAAAGCATTGGTAAAGTCCCTTAAAGGACAGGAGAAAAAGTATGGGAATATTAAGTTTTCCCATCTGGGAAACTGCTGGTACTCTCCCAAACATTATGGACTCCCAAGAAAATAGGCCAAGCCCTTGACTGTGAGGCTTGCCCTTATGAAACTTATTTCTGTAGCGGAGAAGCGAAGACTACCTATAATTATGCCTAAGAGTTGTGTCCAGGAAACCTCTTTGGTTGCTCAGACATGACCTCTCTCTTTCTAAGCCCAACTCTGACAGGAAAACTATTACCCTCCCTCCTATGTGGGACATGACATTCAGGGGTGAAAGTCCTTCTGACAATGTGGGACATGTCTGCCAAGGATGAGCTTGGACCTTGCACCAAAGGATCAACAATGCCTTCCAGACTAAAAGGGGGAAAAGAAATGTAACGAAATAAGGTATCAGTGGCTAAGATAGTTCAGATGGAGTTGAGAGGCTATTCTGGAGGCAACCCTTACACCAACTTTAGCTAGATAGTGCTGACTGCTGTGGTTTGCCAGACCCCAACTAAGAACCCTAAGAAGATTCCCATTAACTGAAACTCAACAAAAGTTTCATGTAGTAAGTTTACTTTCCTGAAGTCTATAACCTTCAGAGGGTTCCTAGGCCAGATAAATCCTGAAACCCAGAGGGACCAAGAATATCAGCTAATTCCATCCCCTTATTCCATATTGTTGACACCGCTTTTCCACATGAAAAAGTTAGAATGGACATAGCCCAAAGACCCCTATAGATTGGGAGAAGGATCAAAGGAGAAGGAGGAGCTATAACAGAGAAGATAGGATTTAACAAACGAGCATGACTGTAGGATCACTATAACAATATTTCTTTTAGCTTCTAGTGTTTTGGAGCAGCTGGAAGGAAGAACCTAAAAATGTGGACTGGTAACCTGTACCCAACTTTGAAGTCTGTTCTGTAATGACTTGTTAAAATGTACTTTGACAAGTATTGCTTTCTTTTTGGTATATATGTTCTATTTCACAGTAAAAAGTGTTTTAAAAAATCCATTGCATTTATTAGATGAGCCATCACACGATGCCCCTTGACAGGTTTCATATCAAGAGACAGCACTTGCTATCAAGCTGTACACTTTAGCTGACAACATTGTGTCTCATACACACACGTGTGTATACACACACACACGTGCTCACATGCAAGTACACACGCTGTCACTGTTGTCCTAGGCTGGCGGGAGCCCCAGAGATGAGCCGTCCAGGCACCGGCCATTGCTCCTTCTCCTTCCCGGAAAAATGAGTGGAAGCTCTACATTATCTACATTAACGCGGAAGAGGCAGCTCCAGTTGATGAAGCCCAGGGCCTTGGTCATCTCCCCGGCCAAGCAGAAATGGTTCACTTGCAACTGGTTTTGATGGATGGGACATCGGTAGGCTTTCTTCCTTTTCCAGCCTGCTGATGCAGGTGCTGACGGGCAGTCTCCGAGGCTCAGGGAGGAGGAAGCAAGGAGCCCGAATAATCCACTTCCTGAATAATTGAGATAATCCACTTCCTGAATAATTGAGATAATCCACTTCCTGAATAATTGAGAATCGACTTGCAACTGCAATGCTCTCAGCCTAGAGGGGCTGAACCTGGAAGACACGGAAGGGACAGGAAAGAAGGATGGGGCTTGGATAGAGGGCGCTGGATCTGGGTTTGATGTTGGGGAAAGGACCTGGGGGTGGGTATTCCTGGACATTTCTTTATTACAATTTTAAAATACAAGGGCAAAGGGCCCATACTTTGAAGGTTGCAGGGAGGAGGAGAGGACAAGTGTGTACAGGGATGAGCAATATTTCTTTCCAGACCATAAACAATGCCAAATAAACCCCAGAAATGACACTCTGCAAGCGTCTGTGGGAAGCTTAGAGAGCTGTGCATCCTGAAAGAGTTATTGGTTTTGTTCAGCCTTCATCTGATGCTCACTTAAAAAAAAAAGGCTTTTGTTTCCTGTCTTGCAACAGTCTGGAGGGGAAAATCAAGCACATAACATCTGCCTCGTGTCATCATTTAGACACTTATGAATAAACTGACACTGACAGGGGTAAGCAAATGGATTGGGAAACCAGCCAACTCCCAATGATCCTCTGTGGGTTTATCCACCTTGGGGATTGTCCACAGGACGTGGTCCCTCCCAGGTCAGGGTCCTCCTGGCCATGCAGCAGGCTCCCAGGTCTTCGCCCTCTATGGTGGCCCAAGTTTTGAGTGCACAGATGTACAGGTGTGAGCAAGCAATGGTGAAGAGCTTGAGCAGGCAGACGGACTTGGGTTTGGATTTGTGTCCCCTGCACACTGGCTGAAGGATCTTGGACGCTGTGTCCCTACTCCCCCGAACCTTGGTTTCCTTATCTGTGAGATGGGAATATCCATGAGCTCCAATGCACTCCCCACCTCCTTTGCAGTTGGAGAGGCCATGGGACTAGTGTGGCCAATGGGGTACGAGTGGAAGTGAAGCATGGACTTCTGGGATGGGGTGGGGAAGTATTCGGTGTACCCTCCCCAGATCCTCTCTCCCTCGTCTGAGGAGCAGCTGCACTTTGGAGGAAGCTTGGGGCTCCCAGTCACCACACGGATGGGAGACAGGCAGGAAGAGGCAACTGAGAAATAAGCCTTTAAATTAAGATTTTGGGGTGGTTTGGCACACTGGCTAGCATTAACTACCCAAACTATTAAATGAATACCTTTCTGAGAGCTATTGTGAGAATTTAGTGAGGGAGCCAGAGTTTATGAAGAGCTTAGCAGAGTTCTGGGCCCATAGAAAGTGTTCAATGAATATTAGGTATGAGATTTATTTACTGCAGGAATAAGTACTGTTCTCTTATCATGTGCCAGGCATGTGCAATGATGACAACACACGCATAAAATCATATTTTGAGATAGAAATTATATAGTTCACCCCCCACTACAATCGAAAGGCTTCAGTCATTCATTCCTTTAGTGCTTACTCAACCCTAAGATGGGCTACCACTGTGCCCAGTGGTGGCAATGGATGGTTGAATGAGCCAGTTTTTGCTCTCAAGTTGCTTGCATGCAACTAAGAGATGCACATGTGGACAAATAACTCAAATGCCCAGTAACAAGTGTGACACAGAGGGGTTTTCAAAGTGCTAGCAGCATCATGAATTCTGCCTGGAGGAAACAAAGAGGGCTTCATGGAGGAGGTGTTTTTTGGAGTTTGGCCTTGAACATCTGAGTAGGAATTGGGCAGGTGAGGGGGAATGTTTCACATAGAGGGAGCTGTACAGAGGCTGGAGGGTGTCAGGAGGTCTTGGCTGTGGTGAGATGTGATGAGTGCTTTGATGGCTGGGCTGGGGGTTACCTGCGGGAGGCAGAATAATGCTTTACCTGCTCCCTGAGGTGTCCAGGCCGTAATTCCCGAAACCTGTGAATATATCGCCTTTCATGGAGAAAGGGAATTTTCCAGATATGACTAAATTAGGGATCTTGAGTTGGGGAGATTTTCTTGGATCATTTGGACTAATCCCATGAATTCTCAAAAGCGGAGAATCTTTCAAAGCCGTAGTCAGAAAGGGAGCCTGTCCTTGAAAGAAGAGAGATTCGACATTGCTGGCTTTCAGCACAGAGGCAGGGGGCCAAGAGTCCAGGAATGTGAGCTGCCACGGAAAACTGGAAAAGGCGAGGTAGCAGGTCTCCCCTCCTGCCTCCCCTTACCTCGATCTTAGCCTGGTGAGACCCATGTCACACTTCTGACCTAGAGAATTGTGAGATGACAATTTTGTCTTGGTTAAGCCGGTAAGTTTGTGATAGTTTGTTATAGCAGCTGTAGAAAATGAATACTATCTCTGATGGAGAATGTTGAGAGACCACATGGGACAGTAGAAGGGGCAGGCAGTTTGGGCTTTATTCTGTGTGAGTGATGGATCTCAGTCGGGTACCTGCTTTTAAAATTTTTTACTTAACATTGATATTTTGTATTAATCTATCTATCTATCTATCTATATCTATCTATCTCTGTCTATCTATCTCTATCTATCTATCTATCTATCTATCTATCTATCTAATCTATCAATCATCTATCTATCTATCTATCTATCTATCTATCTATCTATCTATCTATCTATCTATCTATCTATCTATCTTTCTGTCTGTCTGTCTGTCTGTCTATCTATCTATCATCATCATCATCTCTTCTCTCTCTCTCCATTGTCTCTCTGTCTAATCATCTATCTATTGCAGTCTCATTTGTTTCAATGGGTGTGAGTCTTCCATAGATTAAACGTACATTTCTTTTTGAATTGATGGGAATTTAGGTTATTCTAGTCCTTTGCTATTCAAAATCATGCTGCAATGAATTACTTTGACCTTATGTTATTTTGCTCAGGTTTATCTGTAAGATGAATCCCAAGAAATGAAATTGTGGGGCCACAGAAAACGTGTATCTTTAGGAGTCTGAATTTTTAATGAATGTCTGAGGGCGTGATGCCTCTGGTGGGGACAGAAAGCAAGAGGAGGCTCTTGAAGAGCATTCAGATCTGAGCTCTACAAACATCCCCCTGGCCAGCTGTGCAGGCAGGGAGGCCAGGGGAGAGGCTAAGGCAGTGGTCTTCGAGAGAGAGGTGTGTGTGTGTGTGAATGTGCGTGCATGTGCGTGTGTGAGGGGTATTTGGGACTGGCCTCACTCGTGAGGGTGCACAGAAGTTGATTTTCTGTTATTATTAATTTTTTTCCATCAGCATGGGAAATTCCTAGGACCTGGGAGATTTTCCTCAATGCTCCTAGGTTAGGAGAGCTGCGTTGGGGCTGGAGTCTCTGAGAGTAAGTGAGGTCCACTTTTGTGTCCCTATGGCAGGCCTGAGTTCTCATCTCCATTCTCTCCTGCACCCCTCCCCCCCCCCCCCTCTTTCGACCTGGGTAGATAAACGACTTGGGGATTTTGTTGGGGCCGGGCAAGACACATGTGTTCTTGCAGACTTTAAACAAGATGTTTGCAGTGCTGGACCCCTTCTAAGAAAGACGAGGTGACGAGTGCTCAGATTTGTGATGTGACCTCCTGATTTGTGATGTGTATCTGATTTTTACCTTGTCAAGGTGTTACCTCCATTACATCCCCATTCCTTTGCCCTGGATGGACATTTACCTGGAGTCCTCACTCATCATGGGCCTTTTTCTGTGGATTCTCCACTCCGGAATTTATTTGGATTCTTCCCCGGGAGAGTGAATTCCAGTGTCAGCCAGCGTGTTTGAGAATGGCTCACGGATGCCGTATTCTCCGGGGGGTTTCGTGTCTGAAAGCATCTGCCTGTTCCCCGGGGTCCTGACCGCAAGGCTCCCTTGCCATTCACGACCCTGCAGCCTTGCTGGGCGCCTGTCCCCACGCCTGTGTTTCTCCCGTCCTTCCTCTGCGCTCCCCCGAACAGAGGCGGCTGTCATTTAGAGTGAGGAGCTTTGGCTGCCAAATTCAGGACAGCCAACCAGTGGATTCTCCCCCCCTTCCCTCATAACGTTTGGGATTTTTGTTGCTCTAAAAATCTCTGCGGTTGCTGTGGAAAGCCATGCAGGTGGCAGCTCTGCAACCCTCAGCCCAGGGTGGGCCTACAAGCATAAAATGCACTTTTTCCCCAGTGTTTCCCAAACTGCAGTCATTTTCTCATCACCTTTGTGAATTTGCTCCAAGCCGCGTATCCCTGTTCCACTATGAATACTTCGCTCCATGTGGGCTCGCTTTTTCCTTACATAGATGACTTTAAAAGAGCTGCTTTGTGTCACCATTGGAAATGGAAAACCAGCACATGCGTGTGTGCATAAAACAAAACAGTATTATAAAAAACCCAGCTAGATTTTCTTTTGCTTTTAGTTTCTTTATTAAAATGGGAGAAAATGAGCAGGTGTTAGTGTGATGTTAAGGATAAGCTAACACGAAACTGAGAGTTATTCCTGGAAGTAATCTGAAGGTTTGGAAGGGTCTCCATGTTGTGATTCCATGGCTTTTAATCTGCCCATCATGAACCACCGTGGTACATACTCTAAGAGGGAAAGTGCTGACCCGATCCATACTGCGTCAGCTGCTTGAATCTCTTGGCAGTGTCTCCAAGTGGCGCTTCAAGCCTTTTTGTGCATCCTTTTGTCATGGGGAATTTTAATAACACCTCACAGGGACTTTCTCCATGGCTGGGTGGTTCTTCATTAATATTGGATAGAAGTCCCGCTGGTTGGACCCACTGGGTTTGGTTCTGACCCCTGGAGTCAGGCAGAATAAATAAAATCCTTCCTGTAAGTTCCTTCCCCCAAATAATGATTAAAAGTGGGGATGCTGGAGTTAGAGTGCCTGGCTAGAATCCTGGGTCTACCACTTATGATCACTGTGCCTCAGTTTCTCCATCCAAAAAAATGGGAATTATACTATTAGTACTTCCTTCATATAGTTGTCATGAGAATTAAACAAGTTAATGCATATGGAGACTTAGAACAGCACTTGGCATCGTGTTAGTTCGTTGTCTTTTCTATGGCCAGGGAGCATGGGGCCTGCAACCTGATGTCTTCTTTTGAATTAGAAGACAGAGGATTTGGGTCCTGGCTGCAGTTCAATGTCCGATTCATGATGAGATCTCATGCAACTCATGAGCCCAGCTGGGAACTGAGCGAGGTGGGCTTCATGGCCCCCATGCCCCTCTTCCCATCTCTAGCGGGACTGGATAATTCTCTGCCAAGGTAGGAAAGAGGGAGACGTGGAACACGGATACTTCCGACCACAATCTCACTGTGTCCTCCAACCATGTCACAGAAAAACCACCCGGCAGCCCCGTCCCTCCTTTGTAATTTTTCTTTCAAAGTATGCTTTTGGGGAGTCAGATAAGAAAGGCAGAAGGATTCCTGTTAGTTTCAACAAGGGGCAGAAATAAGACTGGGATATAGGGAAGAGCAGACTTGCTTTGCTTTAGCCAAACCCAACATCTGGAGTGACATAGAAAAAATCACATTGTCCTTTATTTATCAGGAAAGATGATGCTGATGATGATAGTGAACATTTCTTGAGTCCTTATCATGCTCCGGGTGCCTCATGATTATCTCATGAATCCCGACCAGGCTATGCATAGGGCAGCATTAGTTGCTGTGACAAATAAACCCTGAAACGTCAGAGGATCAACCCAGCTGAAATTTATTTCTTGCTCATGCAACGCGTCAATGCAGGAGATGCTGGGGGGTGGCAGCTCTCTTCCACGAAGGGATTCAGGGACCAGGCACCTTCTACTTTGTAGTTCTGTCATTTCGTAAGGCCTCAGAGCCCCCCACTTGTAGGTAGAAGGGGAAAAAGAAGCACATCTGCTTCCTAGCAACCATCTCCAGGAAGGGCCACACATCACTCACACCCACATGTTGTAGGCCAGGACAGTCACGGAACCTCACCAGGATGCAGGGGGTTGTTGGCTGAGTGGCCACTTTCTAGCAATAATGCCACACTGCAGAGGGAGTAGCAAAATTTGTGGTGGAAGGCTAAGTGTTTTGATCACAGAATTTGTGGTGGAGATGACAATTATACCCATTTTACAGATAATGAAATTAAGACCCAGACTGTAACTGGCCCCAGGTCAGAGTTTGTAAGCGGCAGAGCTGGAACTTGAATTCAGAACTCTGAGTTCAAAGCTCTTGCACGTAACTAAGGTGGTGTCATGTCTTAGCACACCATTTAGGTTCTTCCAGCTCTAAAATCTTTAGAACTGATTCCTTCCCTTCGGTTTACCCACAATGTCCCAAATGCCTGAGCAAGGTACATCTGGAGGCCTTGGTGACGCATTCGTAATGAGAGGAGGGATTTTAGTCTTCAGTATTTTATCCACTCGGAGAAACGATTATCCCAGAAAGTTGACCCACACTTTGGACTCCTGCCAGAAATCAAGGCAGGGTACCATCTGTAAGAGATAAATAAATCAAAATATCATCAGCAGATAAGTGTGTGCCATCTGCTGCCCTGTCAGTTGAACTGGCAGAGGCCTCCGGAGAATTCCAAGGAAGCGCTTGCCAAAGCCTCCACTGCCAGCCCCAATGGCAAAAGAAGAAGCTCCATGCAAGATCTGCTGGCGTTTTTCTTTTCTTCCTGCTCCCAGGGCTGAATTCCTTGAATCCAGACAGTAAAGGTGTGTGAATTTTATGCCCCCGCCAAACAGTTAAAATCATTGTCCATCGGTCACATCAGTTGGGGGCCATCGGTTGGGGCCCAGGACCAATTCTTCTCTGCCCTCCCAGCCAGTTGAAAGCTCCTACGGGGGAGAAAACTAATCGTGTATCTGGCCAGGGGTTGTGCTCTTCATGGAATCAGGGTCTCAGAACCGGAATTGAACTCAGCCATATTTGGGTCCCCATGATGGGGCATCTCGAAGCCTGCTGATTTCTCCTGCCATCCATGGAGTCCTCTTTGGAGGGCACCTGGACTCGCCTGAGAAAAGACGGGTCTTTCTAGAGTCTGCTTACTCTGCTCTGAGACAGTAGAGGCAAGTACAAAATGCAGAGGCTCTGTGCCGGTTTGTTTCCATTTGAATCCTGGCTCAATCTTCCTGTGTCTCAGTTTCTTTGCCTGTAAAATGGGGGTTGTAGTAGAACCTGCCTTAGAGGGCTGGTGTCAAGGTTAAGCAAACTGATGCATGTAAAGTGCTCAGAGCACCAAGAATGCGCCTGGCAAATGTTGGCAAATATTGTTTGTGGGCCGATTTTATGAGACCAGGGTTATTGCCTGTTCTAGTTTGCTAGCTGCTGGAATGCAACACACCAGAGATGGATTGGCTTTTAATAAAAGGGGATTTATTTTGTTGGTTCTTCAGAGGAAAGGCAGCTAACTTTCCACTGAGGTTCTTTCTTACGTGGAAGGCACAAGATGGTCTCTGCTGGTCTTCTCTCCAGGCCCCTGGGTTCAAACAACTTTCCCCGGGGTGACTTCTTTCTGCATCTCCAAAGGCCTGGGCTGAGCTGCTAGTGCTGAGATGAGGAATGCTGAGCTGCTTAGCAGTGCTACGTTGCCATCTCTCATTTAAGCACCAACCAATTAAGTCAAACATCACTTATTGCAGCAGGCACGCCTCCTAGCTGACTGCAGATGTAATTGGCAACAGATGAGGTTCACGTACCGCTGGCTTATGTCCGCAGCAACAAGACTAGGTATGCTCACCTGGCCAAGTTGACAACTGAATCTAACTAACACATTGCCTCTGTCCATGCCCCCTACTTTCCTCAGCCCCTCGCCATGGGTCCCCCTGATACCCTGCTCCCCACAAACCTCGATCGCACTATCTGCAGGGGGGCTGGAGTTAAATCACAATCCTCAGACACGGAATCTGGGGACCAGCCGAGGACTCTGAACTCCTGGGGACCTTGCTCCCACAGTGCCCGCGCAGGGGCCCTGCAGATCCGGGCTCCTGTGTGTTCATGGCGTGGACGACCCTGCAGGCTTCAGGGCTCCACTCACCCTCCGCCAGCCCCAGGCACCCGCTTCTGGCCACCTCCCGGGCTTCTGCCCACATCCCCTCCAGGTCCCCCCACCTGCTCAGGCTGACGTTTCAGGAATTATAAACCTCTTGTTCCTGGCTCGGGAAGACTTCCAGGTTCTCCCAGGGAGCAGTGAAACGTGTCTGTAACCTAGGATCCCAAGAAGGAATTAAAAAAAAAAACCCAATAAGTTCTTATTTACGGAGCCAACAAGGGGCAGGCTTCTTCACACACTCTTTTGCTTTAATCCTTTCTGCAAGCCTGGAAGGCAGGTTCTCTGATGGCTTCCTTTACACAGGTGAGGAAGCAGACACAGTGTGAGGCCGCTGACTGAGGTCCTGCGGCCAGAAGGAGGCACCCGGACACTGGCACCTGCCTTGAGCACCCCCCTTTCAAGGCAGGAGCCTCAGGAGCTGTGATGAATGACATTGGGGTGTGGGTGTTGAAATATGGAAATCTGGATGTTGCTTGAATTAAGACATCCCATGGGCCAATTCCTGAACTGGCACTTTTATACTCATTCCCTGGTTTAGTCATCACACCAACCACAGGGGGCTGGAATGAATAACTTTTCAATGCCAACAAACAAACCCCCCCAAACCAACGATCACTGCTTACCTACAGTTGGGGCTGGGATTTGAACTCAGAGTCCTGTGAAGCCAGAGGTCTTCAACCACTGCCCTGCCCTGCCCTGCCCCCCTGCCACCCCTCGGTGCCGCCACACCCACTCCTTCCTCTATTAGATCACACCTCGAGGAGAGGGACCTTGGGGTAAAATTCCTGGAATCGGGCGTGGTGAGCAGAGCGGTGGCACCTCGCCCTGGCCCATTGTATCCGGGGCGGGTTCCGGGGACCCTCGTTTCCGCCGAGGGCCTGTGCCAGGGCCTCTCCCCTCGTGCCCATGGACAAGTGCCCCTGCCCACCCATAACTCTGCCAGGGCCCGGGAGACAAGGGTCGGAAGGGGGTCAGCGGTGCGGGGAGGGAGGGCCGCCTGGTTTGTGTGTTTTTTACTCCACCCTTTGGCTCCATGAGAGGATGCCACGGGTTCAAGGAAGAAATGACCTTCTATTTGTCTTTTCTGAGCAAATGAGAAAGCACTTCAAAAAGACATCCTAGGGTGGGCCACGGTGGCTCAGCAGGTAAGAGTGCTTGCCTGCCATGCCCGAGGACCCGGGTTCGATTCCCGGTGCCTGCCCATGTAAAAAAAAAAAAAAAAAAAAAAAAGACATCCTAGATGCGACTTCTGGGATTTGCTTCGAAATAATGCCATCGTAGGGGTGGGACATGGTGGGGACGAGCTGAGACAAAGCTGGCCATGAGCTGACAGTAAAGGAAAGTGGGTAAAGGGGCATGAGGCACTTTGCACTAGTCTCTCTACATTTATAAAGGATGGAAATTTCCAACACTAAGACGTCTAAAAGATATTTCTGGGCACCGTTGACTTGCCTGGCCTGGACATCCAGGTCTGGCAGGCTTAGGACCCGGGAATGTGCAAGTCTGTGCCCCATGTCCAGACAAGTCAGTCCCCTGCATGATGGAGAAGGCTTTGGTGAGCCACAGATCTGGGCTGAGAGCCTGATCCTGACACTTATTGGCAGTGGAAACTTGGGTAGGTGCCTTTGCCTCTTTGAGCCTTGGTTTCCTCAGCTGTAAAATGGGGATGGGTACTGGCCTCCTAGAATTGTTGTGACGAATGCCGACTCCTGGGTGCCTGCCGACTCCTGGGCGCCTGCTCTGGCCTCTCCTGGGGGGATTCATCAGATCTTAGGCAACACACAAACGCTAGCTTCCACCTGCTGGGGGATCTGCTGCTGCAGCCAAGATTGGGGGCCAAGCCAGGGACATCAATACTCTGCATTCAAGGTGGACTATGACAGTATGATGAGAGATATTACAATAAGACTCCTGGAAAATTCTGAGCCGGGAGAGATCCCTTCCGGGTGGGGCAGGTGATTGGAAAACAAGAGGGAAGCAGGCATTGCAGCTGCTGGGGATGGTTCAGACCTGGAGACACGGAGGGTGGGGAGGGGGGGAGATTGCGGGAACAGCGAGAACAAAAGCATGGGGGTGGTGAGAAGTTCGAATGCAAATGAGAAGCCGTGGGGGTTGATAGCAAAGTTCTATGCAGCTGCAGAAACCTGGTTAAAGGCAGAGATGTTAGGTCCAAAGGGATCTCCAGGTCCTCGTATCATGAAAGGCTGAAGCTGGCTGCGGCTGCTTGGTGGCTCTCCTTGGGGCCACTGCCTTTTCCCTGGATAGCGCAGACACTCCTCTCTGTTTGCCTCTCCTCTGTTAGACCTGTCCCAAGACTCTCCCTTGCTCAACTTCCTGCCCCACCTTGCCTGCAGGTGGGAGCCCCCACACCTTCAGCATTCTGCAGAGTAGATTTCCTTTGATGTAATTCTTGATGAAGACAATTCATGAACTGCTCTTCATTGCTTCACTCCGTAATCATTTCTGGAGCACCAATCCCTGTTTCGGGCTTCAAGGATGCAGCAGCGAAGAGGCCACACATGGTCACAATACTTATATTTGTGGCAGTAGATGAGCGTCCCTCTAGTTGCAGAGACTTGCTCCAGGCTTTATTTAGAAGAGCCTCTGGCGAGAGGATTTCAGAGTTGCAGGTTGAATATTAGCCCCTGAAAGACGTCCGTATTCGAATCCCTGGAATCTGCTAATGTATCTTGCTTCACACATGTAATAAAGTTAAGGATTCTGAGATGGGAAGAGTGTCCCGGATTATCCAGGTGCAACCAACATGTAATCACAGGTGTCCTTAGAAGCAGGAGGCAGAGGGACATCTGAGCCATGCAGCTCGAGACAGACTTGATCGGCCGCTGCTGGCTTTGACGATGAAGGAAGGGGCCATGGCCTGAGAAATGGAGGTGGCTTCTAGAAGCTGGAAAAGGCAAGGAAGCAGGTTCTCCCCTGGAGCCTCCAGAAGGAACACAGGCCTGCTGACACCTTGATTTAAGCCTGGTGAGACCCATTTCAGACTTCTGACCTCCAGAACTGTAAGAGAATAAATTCCTATTACTTCGACCACTAAATCTGTGGTAACTTGTTACAGTAGCCCTAGGCAGCTGATGCATTACTGATACATAGACGGTGTACACAGAACATTAGAACATAAGGTCTGTGAGGGCAGGACTTTTGTCTGTCTGGCTTCTCCAGCACCCAAAACAGTGCTGGGCACAAAGTACAGGCTCAATAAATATTTGTTGGAAGTGCAAAAACAAAATACTGACATTGGTAACCCAAGAGAGGTGAACTTTGGGAGATCAAAATTAATTCAAACATCCCCACATATCACTGTTGGAGGTTGTTGGTGTTATGCTTTTGATAAGAGAATGAGAGAGAGAAAGAGCGTGAGAGAACGAGGGAGACTGAGAAAGAGTGAAAGAGAGAGGGGGAGAGAAGGGGAGAGAGGGGGACACTACATTTCAGGTCCTGCAGCCTCCCAGCCTCTCCAGAACACACACCGTAGTCCACAACCAGATGAGTTGACATGTCAATAGAGTCCAAAGCAGAGGAAAAGTCCATCTGTCTATTCTCTACATTCTGTAGCGGACGTAGACAATGAGCAAGTAAACAAATGCACCAACCCTATAGCTTCAGATAAGGATCATGGCCCATGCTATGAAGAAAAGGAGAGCTGGGTGGGAGAGGAGAGCGAGGGAGGAGGTGGGCGCCGACTGCCGCAGGAGGCACGTGCTGGTGCTTTCCTCAGTTCCCCTCCAGGTCTGTTCTCTGCCCTTCCCTGGCCTCACAAGACTGACTCCAGCTGCTGGCAGCCCTGGACTTCCGTGCCCTCTGGTTTCTCATCGGTTTTGGCCCATGGGAGGCACTGACAGGGAGTCAAAGGGCGGAAGGAGGGAAGGTCAGCGTCTTTTCTTCCTCTCTGTGCCTCGTTCTGTCTCTTGCTTTTGAAGTGTGGCTAGTGAGTGCACTTCTCTAAGGCAATGGTTCTCAAAGTGGGGTCCCCAGACCCCATTAGCATCACCTGGGAACTTGTGATTAATGCAAAGTTCTCACAGCCCATTCCAGAAGTCTGCATTCTGCTGCTGGTCATGTGGGAGAAGCACTGCTTTGAGGCTGCAGCTCGGGGTGGCAGCTCCTGTTCTCGGGCTCCACCCTCTCCCTGACTCCAGGTTCGGGGCTCCCCAATGCTGCTGGCCCCTGCATCCTGTCCACAAATCTAGAAATAATCTCTTCATGAAACAATCTTAGGTGAACCCCTTAAAATGTGCTATTTGTTCCCTGCTAGGACCCTGGCTGGGACAGATGGCTAAGATGTCAGTGGTTATCATTTGGGGGGGCACCTCTCCAGGTCCTGCTGCCCCACCCCCCCAGCCTGGCTTCAGTCATTGTCTGGCCATGGGAATCCCTTGAATTCGGATTCTTGCTTTAAGGATGGTTTTGCACCCCGGTGTTGGCCACTGGCCTCAGGGCAGGGTTCAATGGTGAGGACCCCTCCCAGACTACCGTGAGTATGAATAAGCAATCTCCCTTCTCCTACGCAAGAAATGTCCATTGCTTCCTTTCTCCAGACCTGGGGAAATGGGTCTCTTGACCTTCCACGCCCCAAGCTAGTGAGAAATTAAATCTCCACCGAATTGAGGTTCCCTTCCAGCCCGTGGGACTTAGGAGGTTTTCAGAAGTTCTGGAAGGAGCCTCTGGCCTTTGCCTGCATCCTGCCCCCCCCCTCCCCGCTTCGCAGCCTCCACTCACTGCTGATGGTTTCCTGACCCCACGGGGGCCATGGACTCTCACCGAGGTGCAGGATCCTCGCCGAGCCTGTGACCTCCATCCCTGGAGTCCAGGACATTTTCTTTGAAGGTCCGGACAGCTCCTTCTCCCCTGGGCCTGCTGGCTGCACCTTTCTCCTACACAAATCCCTTCCCCTTCCGCTCTTTGGGCCTTTAGGGAACGCTCCTTCCTGGGGGAGGTGCTGACTCCCACTCACCTTCCCCATCCTGTGATGTCACTGCGGGTCAACGGGGACTCGTATGGGGAGGGAGCGATGGAGAAAGGGCACCTTCAAGGGGCCAAAACAAAGCTACTGGCAAAGTCCAGTGGGTTTGGGGGAGACGGGGAAGAAGCAGGCCACGCACCAGGCAGGGGTCCACAGAATCCCCGCAGCTGCCACTTGGCCGTCAGGTCCGTGGCTGCTGAGTTGTCGTAATGGTCCCCTCTGGTGGCTGACCCCAATCCCTGCTGAGCCACCCTCATGAATTCAGCTTTCCTGGGGCCTGGGCCTCACAATGTTACAACACACAGAGCATTTACTAAGTGCCATGAACTGTAATAAGTGCTAGAAAAATATAAGCTCCATTGATTTTCACATTTTACAGATGGGAAAACTGAGGCCCTAAAAATGACTGTTGAAATCATATAACTAGTAAGTGGTGGAGCCAGGACTGAACTAGGCAGGGCACCACCCACCCCTTTGTGCTGCTCTCTGATGGTGGGACACGTGTCAGTCTTGTGTCCCTTCTGCTAGACTGCACAGGACCACCCCCCACATTTCCTTTGCATCCCCTGTGACCTCTGGCCTATGTGTGGGAGACAGTGATGCTGATGAGAGCCACCATCTCTTGAGCGCCCATTCTGCTCCAGGCCCGTGGTCAGCCTTCGCAGCACCCCAAAAAGTGCTGTACCCATTTTACAGGGAGGAAATCAAGGCATAGTAAGGCTGAGGACTCACGTGGTAGTAGTGGTAGAGCCAGGATTTGAACCCAGCTCTGCGGAGCCCAGAGTCTGGGCCCTTGGACATACTCTATCCTGTCCCATAAATATGCTGTTGCTTAAAGGGGTATCCAATACCATTGCTTAAGGTGTCACTAAAATCACTTAGTATTCTTTTTCTAATGTTGAAAATAAATGTATTTGCAAGTGCGCTTGGAGTGTGAGCCTCACCCTGGCTGCGCAGTGGAATCTCCTGCTGAGTTTTAAAACCATATTTAGGCCCCATGCAGACCAATGAAATCAGAATCTCAGTGGGTGGTAGCTGGACTTCCCAGATGATTCTAATGTGCACTCAGGGCCGAGAACCACTTAAATTGGATAACCTCTGGACTCCTTTCCAACTTTCAAGTCCCATGGTCCCTGGAAGGTATGCTGCCACCAGGTGGCGGTAACATGCCACAGCTCCATGATCTAATTGTCATTCTCAGTCTAAAGTGTGTGATTGAGAGATAAGTGCACTTGCCTTCAGTTTTATATCCAAAATAAATCCCTTAGTTAAGCGTATAAACTCAGTAGTAATTGACAAAGATGTTAATGTGTTAAGGGCCTCTTTTAAAAGCGGTAAGCCCATATGGTATAGTTTGATATCTTTCTCACTAATGCTTAGCTAGTCTTTATCACGGAGATGAAGGGTTTGGAGGCAAAAATGCCTTCTGTGTTTGGATTTGAGCTTAGGATTTGTTGACCATCAAAGTATCCTGCCTTTCTCATGCCATCTCTATAACTTTTCATAAACCTTTGTTTTACTCTGTATAAGCAATGTGGGCTAAGTTTGATCATTTCTGCTCAAACTTCTTTTTGGTCATGCCCATGTAGCAGAAATAGAAATGTGAGAGTACTTTCTTTAATCCCTGGTAGATTTATCTGTCTGCATGGAGCTATACTCCCAGGAGATTCCTTTCAGATTCCCACTCCCAGAAACTCTACACAGTTAGAAAAGCTGGCTGGTGTAGGGGACACTGACATAGGAAATGAGAATAGATATGGGAAGATTTTAGGGGATGGAGTTTGGAGTTGACAGTTCTGGGTTCAAGTCCTACCTCATCACTTAATAGCTATGTGGTGTTGGGCAAGTCACTGAAAGTTCAAGCTTCTGTCTACTTCTCTCTAAAATGGGGAGACTTTCAGAGCTACATTGCAGGGTATGTGGGATTAGAGAGAATGCAAACATGTTTTTATGATAAAAGCACTCAACACATTGGGAATAGAGTGGACCCTCCTCAATCTGATAAAGGGCATCTATGAAAAGGCCACAGCTAACATCATCCTTATTGTATGATGAAAGCTTTCCCCTAAGTTCAGGAACAAGACAAGGATGTCCATCCTTGCCACTTCTATTCAACATTATACTGGACATTTTAGTCAGAGTAGTTGGGCAAGAAAAATAAATAAAAGACATTGAGATTGAAAGGAAGAAATAAAAATCTCTTGATTTGCAGGTGACACAATCTTGTATATAGCAAATCATAAGAAATCTACTAAAAATCTATTAGAACTAACAAATGAGTTCAGCAAGGTTGCAGAGTACAAGATCAACATGCAAAATAAATTAAATTTCTATACGCTAACAATGATCAACCCAAAAATGAAATTAAGAAAACAATTTCATTTACATTAGTATAAAAAAATGGAATATTGAGTAATAAATTTAGCAAAAGAAGTATACAACATTTGTGTGAGAACTACAAAATGCTGTTGGGGAAAATTAAAGGAGATCTAAATAAATGGAAAGACATCCCATGTTCATGGATCAGAAGACTTGATAATGTTAAAATAACAATACTTCCCAAATTGATCTATAAATTCAATGCAATCCCTATCAAAAAGCCAGCTGGCTTCCCCTCCCCCCCCCCCAGAAATTTCCAAGCTGGTCCTAAAATTCATATGGAAATGCAAAGAACACAAAATAGCCAAAACAGCCTTTTAAAAAAGAAGAGCAAAATTGGAGAACGCACACTTCCCCATTTCAAAACTTACCACAAAGCTACGCAACCAAGATAGTGTGGCACTGGTGTAAGGATAGACATATAGATCAATGGAATAGAATTGAGAGTGCAGAAGGCAACCCATACAGATATGGCAAGTTGATCTTCAACAAGGATGCCAGGATCACTCAATGGGGGAAAGAATAGTCTTTCAACAAATGGCACTGGGAGAGCTACATATCCACACACACAAAAATGAAGTTGGACCTGTTTTTTACATCGTATACAAAAATCAACTCCTAATGAAGCATAACCTTAAACGTAAGAGTCACAACTAATAAACTCTTAAAGGGAAATTTAGGAGTAATTCTTTATGACCTCAGATTAGTCAAAATCTTCTTAGATGCAATGCTATAAACAACAAAGAAAAAATTATATAAATTGGAATTCAATTTATTAAATGTAAAATTCTTGTGCTTTCAAGGACCCCATCAAGTAAGTGAAATGAAAACCCACAGAATGGGAGAAAAGAATTCCAAGTCATATGTTTGATAAGGGACTGTATCCAGAATATATAAAGAACTACAAAATAATAAAAAGAAAAATAGCCCAATTTAAAAATTGGCCAAGGGTCTGAATAGACATTGCTCCATAGAAGATACACAAATGGCCAATAAGCACATGCCTAGCATCATTGGTCATTAGGAAAATGCAAATCAAAGCCACAAGGTAGCACATCACACTGGCTAGTATGTCTATAATAAAAAAGCAGACAAGTGTTGGCAAGCAGGTGGAGAAATTGGAGCTCTCATAGATTGCTGATGGAAATATGAAATGGTTCAGTCTCTTGGGAAACAGTCTACTGGTTCTTCTAAAGGTTAAGCAAAGAATTACCGCATGACCCAACAATTCTGCTCAAGTATATACCCAAGAAAGTGAAAGCACATGTCCATTAAAAAACTTGTACATTAATGTTCATAAATAGCCCCAAAGTAGAAACAACCAAAACGTCCATCATGAAACAACCAAAATGTCCATCATATCCATACAAAGGAACATTATTCAGCCATAGAAAGAAATGAAGTACCGACACATGCTCCAACATAGATAAACCTTGAAAACATTATGCTAAGTGAAAGAAGACCACAAATTGTATGTTCCATTTACATGAAATGTTCAAAATCGACAAATAGGGACAGAAAGTAGATTAGTGTTGCCAGGGGCTAGGGGGAGAGGGGAAATGTAGAATGACTGCCAACAGGTATGGGGTTTCCTTCCAGGGTGATGAAAGTGTTCTAAAACTGATCTTCAGCTGGTTATAGTCTTGGGACAGATAACTTACTGTGCAACCCAGGCTCGTCCCTTAGCTTCTCTGAACCTCCTTGTCTTCCTCAGCAAAGGAAGGGGAGGGTCCTTCATTTTGGCACGTATGATGGAGCTGCTGGAGAGGCGTCCAGCCACCTGTGGTCACCTGCTTCTCTGGGAGGGGTGACAAGAACAAGAGAGGAGGCATCTCCTTGGCCTGGCGTAGTGATCAAGCCCCTGACTTCCTTCTCAGCTCATCTCCTGCCATCTCCTCCTCCCTATATCTGCCTTTGCATTTATTTGGGGGCTGGAAGGCGTTTCAGGAACTCAAAGGAGCTCCAAGTGACTTTCCCAGAGGAGAATTTAGGACGCACCCAGCAGACATGGAAATTGAGAATGCTGGAAACTTCCAGATCTTCCTCTTCTCTATATTTGTTTCATTTTGACCCCCATCTGTCTTCTTGCTGGGATCAGTAATAAAATCCTTTAAATAGGGATGGCAAACTTACCCTAGAGGTCATCGAAGCTCGTGTCTCAGGGGCTTCCTGGGTGTTTTAAATGCAGCTAGATGGAAGGCAACAGGGAGTGGTGGGGACCGTGGCAAACTAGAAAGTATATGCCCCATCTAAAGAAGGAGCCTCTGCTTGGCCCCATTTGAATATTGCTTTGTGGGATTGTAGGCCCTGTGTGGCTAATTCTTCTGTTTATTTGAGTGAAAAATCAGAAATCTGAATTTATAGGCAAGATGTTTCCTGCTTTTAGAATCCTGTGGGCCAAGCAAATGTATTTGTGAGCAGGGGTTCAGCGTGGGCCCCCATCCTTCCTGAGAAAGGGTCTGGGGGTGGGGGCGGAGGTGGGGGACCATGTCCTGCTAGTCACTGTGTCCCAGGGAGCCTGGGGAAAAGACTGAAGTGTCGAAGTTTCTTATAGGCAGAAGTTATGGGTGGAAGGCAGTTATTCATTCATTTGTTCATCAATTCTTTCATTCATTCATACACTCCAACAAATATTTATTGAACGCACCAGGCACTAAGTATTGGGGACCCACAGGAGGGAGGGATTGGAGAGTGCCAGGGGAAAGGCTTTTAAAAATTTACACGGATTGGTTAGGGAAGGCGTCTCTGAGAAAGTAACATTTGGGTAAGTGACAAAGGCGAGGAAGGGCCAACCATTCAGCTATCTGAGGAAAGAATGTTCCAGGCAGAAGAGGTAGCAGGTGCAAGGTCGTGAGGCAGGTGGCATGTTCAAGGGCCAGCAAGGAGAGCAATGTGGCTGGAATGCAACAAGTGAGAGGGGAGAGAGGAAGGGTGAGGGGGTGAAGGGGGTGAAGGGGGACAGGTCACCCAGGGCTTGGTCAGCTATGTGAAAACTTGGGCTCTGACTGAGTGGGAGGGTTCTGAGCAGAGAAGGGATGCGGTCTCTCTTAGGTTATCACAGGTTCCTCCTGGCTACTGCATGGATAAGGGCAGAAGCAGGGAGACCAGTGTAGTGGCAAGAGTCCAGGCAGGAGGTGATGGCGGCTGGGGTCGGGGTGGTGGCAGCAGAGGTGCTGAGCAGCGGTCAGACCCTGTGCACGGGGCCTCCAGAGCCAGAGACCAGAGGTGGGTGTGTGGGAGAAAGAGAGGAGTCAAGGATGACCTGAGGTTTCGGCCTGAGCACCGGGGGCCTGGCGCTGTCATTTACTGAACAGAGGACACATGGAATTCACAGTCCCTGCCGTCGTGATGCTTACAGCTTGTGGGGGAAACAGACATTAATAAGCAGCCATCAAAGACCCGCACACACAAGCAGCTCAGCCCAGAGATGGGGTGCCCTGGAGGAGAAGGAGAAGGTTAGGGTGCCGGGAGAGCAGATAATAGGGGGAGTGGTTCCAGGCAGGGGAACAGCATGAGCGAGGGCCTCATGGTGGGAGGGAGCCTGGGGGAGTGTAAGGAACAGAGAGGGGAGGGGAGGGGAGTGTGGTGGGGGAGGTGGGCAGGGAGGTAGGTGGAGGCTAGACCTGGCTCCAGGTATAGGAACTTGGGCTTTATTCTCTGGGAAGTCATCAAAGGGTTGTAAGCACACGTCTGTGTGTGTTTGTGCGGGTATCTGTGGGGAGCATGACCAGAGCTGTGTGTTTTGAAAACACCTTCCCTGGCTGCTGTATGGAGAATGAACCTGAGCGAGACAAGACAAGGAAGGCCTTGCCCCGGTTTGGCCGACAGATGCCGGTGGTCTGGCCCAGGGAGAGGCCCTGGGAATGGACTCGAGGGCCACTTAGGAAGTGGAATCGGCGAGATGAGATGGATTATGTGTGAGGTGAAAGCAGCGTCCTTGCCGCACGGGGCCGCCCAGCTGAGTTTGCAGGTTTGCCATCCGCATTCACTGGGAACATCAGTCAAAGAAAGATGCCCCCTGAGTTAGAGACACCTGGGCTTCACGCCCCTCTGGGTACCAGGGCTCATGGGAGAGCAAGAAGTGAAGGCCTGAAACCCTCCTGTCCTCTCACGTTCTGAAAACCCTTCTTTTCTTTTCAAAGGTGAAACATGCCGCAGCTTCATTGACCTGGCCCCAGCGTCAGAGAAAGGTAAGTGCGGCCCCAGCTCAGGTGTGCAAGCCCCACCCTCTGTGGGGGCCTCTACCCTGCCCAGGTGGCTTCCCAGAAACCTGTGGGTGTTCCTCTTGCACCTCCCTGGGTGCTGGTGTTGCATGACGTCTGTTGCAAAACTCTGAGTTTCTTAAAGTGGGAAAGGCAGGCGGAGGCAGATCGGCTGTCCTCTGTAAGCGGTGGGGGAATCTTGAGGAAGGGATACCCTTCCCTCGGTTCCCGTGCATGCTGGGACTTTGGGGGACATATGGTGGGTGAGTAGGAAGTTGGGGCCAGGCAAGACCAGTGATGGGGTCATTGCTCCCAGCTCTGGACTTTTGCCTTTGGGAAGGGCAGCCAACTGACCCTTCTCTGTCCCTTCTCAGACCAACCTGAGTGGACACCGCTACCCAGAGGGCTCAGTGGTGTGCAGGGCCCACTGGCAGAGATTCTGGCCCACAGTGATGCTCAGATCCATGCAAAGCAGTCATAGGGTTGTTAAGAGCAGGTCACAGTGGAGGGGGCTGGGGTAGATCAGTTCAGATTGGGTTTACCTGCAAGAAATAGTGACCCCAACTAACTGGCCTCAACATAGAATGTTGCTGTTCTTTCTTATACATTTGGAAGGAGGCAATCCATGTGGCTCTGCTCCCTGATGTCCTCAGGGCCCAGGCTCCTTCTAGCTCCCTCTCCATCATCCCTGTGGCCTTTGACTCCATGGTCTAAGATGGCAGCTAGAGCACCAGCCATCACATCTGCATTCTAGGGAGCAGGGTAGAGGAAGGACAAAGAAGAAAAGGGCAAAGGCTACATATCAACTCTAAGGTTCCCAGAAGTTATCCCACAACACTGGCTTTTGTCTCCTTGATTAGAACTTAATCACATGGCCATACTCAGCTGCAAGGGAAGCTGGGAAAACATGGCCATTATCTTAAGCAATTATGTGTCTGACTAAAAATTCGGGTTTTAAACTTTTTCCTATTATTTTGGAAGAACAAGGGAATGTTACTGGAGGGTAGCCTTCCTCAGGAACGTAGAGGGGCAGGGCCACCTCCTTACTGGTCTCACCCCTGCTGCCAAAGTGGTTGGACCTCCAGAGTGGGAGAGGGGTGAAACTGAGGCAGAAGTCCAGTCATAGAAGCTGTCCCATCCCGGGTCTGTTGTGCTGAGTGCAGGGGAAATGAAATCCAGGACGCATGGCCACGCACGCCCCCCTGCTGGTGGGACTGAGATTGCAGTGCCCCTGCTGCACTCAGGGGGCTCAGGGAACCTGACTGACTCTGGGGGGTGCAAGGATACCTGAGCCCGCAGGGTGCTGGGACTCTGACACCTCCGTGAGAGCTGGGAAGGGCAGGGAGCGAGGCAAGAGAGCTTATCGTGCTGGTCGTGGAGGCTGGTCTTGAAGACACCATCTTCTTGGAAAGTTCCAGCCAAATGGCATCTGGGAGACTGAGGGGCAAGCGCCAGGGAACACACCCAGCGACCCTGACCCCAGGCCTCAGGAAGCTGCCAGGACCCCCGTGGAACAAGCTTTCGGCTGTGGGGACCGCCTCCTCTGTTCCCTGGATTTCCCCCTGGCTGCCATCTGTTTAATTGCTGCATGGAACCACCCAGAGGCATTTGGCTGGGGAACTTGGGCCATGGTTTTCAAACTGAGATCTCTTGGAAATTCTACTACTTAGTACTAAATGAATGACATTTATTGTGTAGTTACTATGTGCCAAGCACTTTGCATATATTGAGTGAAGACCTCTCCAGCACTTTGGGAGGAAGGGTAGAGTTGGAAATGGGCTTGGAGAGATTAAGGTGCTGGCTTGAGGTCTCAAGTCTCATAAGGCGCAGAGCTGGGGGCAGAGCTCACGCCCCATGCCCCTGACTGCCGGGTATCTGGAGGCACAGTCTACGCTGCCCCCAGGACTTTGAATCCCTGGGCCAACCCTGCTCCAAATGTGGCTTTAAGGAAGCAGAGCCTCGGGGTGTGCACACATGCACGTGTGTGTGTCCGGTCGAGGGTGAGTGTGTGCATGTGTTCTCGTGAGCATGTGTGTACCCCTGTGTCTTGAGTATTTGCTCATGTGTGTGCTGGGGGATGAGCATATGTGTAAACATGTGAATGCCTGTGTGAGAGTGTGGATGCCCAAGCGAACGTGTGCAAGGGCATGGATGTGTGCATGTGGAGGAGAACATGTGTGGATGTGGATGTGTGTGTGTGTCCATGTGCAACACAGGCAGGTTGCTCAAGCCCCACCCCAGAGGCAGCAGACCTCTCTGCCTCTTTTATGAGGACCGAGGGTCCCAGAGAGGTTATATTTTTGTGTTTTACTGGCCTCGTGATTTTACTTTTAGGGCTTGGCAGCCACGCCGAAAGAGCCTTCTGGCTGTGTATATAAAAATGTTT
Source organism: Tamandua tetradactyla (assembly GCF_023851605.1). Classification (NCBI taxonomy): domain Eukaryota; kingdom Metazoa; phylum Chordata; class Mammalia; order Pilosa; family Myrmecophagidae; genus Tamandua; species Tamandua tetradactyla. Next base: position 25,628,948 of record NC_135349.1, read on the forward strand.
ACAAGCCAGGGTCTGATTCCTGGTTTGGCCACTGAATTGCAAAATGATTTCCACGTACTCATTGCTTCTTAAGCACTTCAGCTCTTCCTTGGGGTCAATGGGTTTGGTCTCGTGACAGTCCCCCGTGGTGTTACCCTGAGCCTCTGGGGTCCCCGCTGCGGATCAGATCATTCTATTCATTTACTCGCCGTCATCTCAGATGGGGAAACTGAGGCACAGGGAGGTTAATTGACTTGTCCAGAGTTAGGAAGTGGGGGAGCTGGGATTTGCTCCTCAGCAGCCCAACCCTTAACGCCTGGTTCTTCTGCTGAGAAGCCAGGCCTGCCGAGACCTGGGCGTCACTCCCCCTTCCACCTTCCCTGTGATCTCTGGGCTGCGATCAGGGATTCTCTCCTAGTTCTTAAACCACAGTCTATCTGGCAAACCAGAGTCACGCTTTCGAAGCTTTTCCCAAGAATCACTTCCCCTTTGCCATGTTCTCTGATACCCTCTTGCCCTTTTCTCACCTGCCTTGAGGCAAGATATTTATCTGTCACGGGGCTTGTGTTTCTTAGTTTGCCTCAGTGCCCTAGTTTTGTGTTTCACACGGGGAATGTCTTCATTCTACAGTGGTCAAAGCCTTAACCCTTTTTCATCTAGATTCTGGCCATGACCTGCTACCTGTTTCCTGCTTCCCTTTTGGCCTCTTGATTCACTTCATCACCCGAATGATCTTTTTAAAGCAGAAACCATGCCATGCAACTCCCTTGCTGAAAACTCTCCCTCGGCTCCCATCTCACTCAGAGACACAAGTCAGTGCCCTCCAGGGGCCTCTGAGGTCCTGTGTGCTCGGAGCCTGCACTCTGGGGTCTTGTCTCCTACAATCCCCTTCCCTCATCACTCTCCAGCCCTCCAGCATCCCTGCTGTTCCTGGAGTCTGCCAAGCTGGTTTGCGCCTCAGGGCCTTTGCACCTGCGGTTCCCTCTCCCTGGAACGCTATTCCCTCAGTTCTCTGCACACCTGGTCCCTACCCATCATTCAGGTTTCAGTTCAAATGTCACATCTTCAGAGAGGACTTCCTTGAACAACTTCTTTAGTACACCTGCCCCACTCCTTAACCCCACAGCCAAGTCTTCCTTCATTCCCTTAACCTGTTTAGGTTTCTTTCCTTCACTTATATTACTACCTGTAATCATCTTACTTATTCAGTGCTTATTGATTAATGACTGTTTTATTTTACTAAAGCTGATGAAATGCAATATATCAAAATGGACTGCCTCTTAACAATGGGGATTTATTAGCTTACTATTATTAGCTTACAAGTTTACAGTTCTAAGGTTGTGAACATGTCCCAATTAAGGCATCAACAGAAGGATACCTTCTCCCCGAAGGGAGGCTGCTGGTGATCTGGGACATCTCTGCTTCATGCGGAGGTGCATGGCAGTGTCTGCTAGTCTCTCCCTTCTCTCCTGGGTTTTGCTGCTTCCAGCTTCTGGTTTCAGCGACTTTCTCTTTGAACTTCTGTGCATTTCTCTCTTTTAGTGTCTGTTTCTCTTAGCTCCTCTGTTTTCTTCTCTGTAAACTCATTTGAGCTTTTTTTCTGAGTCTTTTATCCTAGGAACTCCAGTAAAAGGATTAAGACTCACTCACCTTGAATGGATGGATCACCTCTCAATTGAAACAACCTAATCAAAAGTTGCCACCTATATTAGGTCTGCACCCACAAGAATGGAGTAAAAGAACATGATCTTTTTTGATTACGTAGAGCTCCAAACCATCACAATGACCATCTCTCCAACAGACTGTCAGCCCCATGCAGGCAGGGAGTTTGACTTATTTACCACCGAGTCTCCAGAGCCGAGAACAATGCCTGGCACTGATCCGTGCCCCAAAGTGCTTGTTGAATGAATGAAAAGTGAATACTGGTTTTACACATTATACCTATTTGTTATAAACATTTCAACAAGCCCTCATTTGTAAACTGGAAAGGAAAGTCTCTTGTAAGCCCATCTTTGGGTATTCACTATTAACAGTTTGATGCATCAATCCTTGAAGATTAAAGACACACACAATCAAATTTAACAATATATTATGGATTTCTTTCCATAGTAATGCATAGAACTTACCCTCATCTTTTTAAACAGCTGTATAGTATTTTATCAAATGAAGGTAAATAATTAATTTCACCATAAATACATTCAGATTATACTCCCAGTGCATTTTGGGCATCCCATCTTTCTCCCTCATAAGACTCGGGCCCTCTGAGGGTAGCAGTGGCTTCTCACTCACCTCCAGTCCTCCAGGCACCAGCCCAATGCCAGGGCACTACTTGCAAAATGATGCAATAAGAGCTTTGATAAAGGTCTCATAGCAGGCCTGAGAGGCAGAGAAGGAAGAATTAATTAAAGTTGCCTGAGCAATTTATGAAGAGGTAATGAAATGTACAAATGCAGATAAGTAGCAAGGTCTGCATATTGTGAATTTGGTACTGAAAATGCAGAGAAAAAGCTTCCCATGCCTGGCTTGTCTTCTTTCTCAAAATCTTGGTTTCTTACTCACTGGAGCAAGATTCTTCTACCAAGCAATTGGGACCAATCAGTTCATCTTTAAAACCTCGTGTATTGGCTAGCAATATCTACAGTAATGCTGTGTAACAAACCACTCCCAAAAACTCAGTGGCATATAAGCATTTACTCTTTTTCTACAAGACTGTGGGTTGTCTTGGGTTCAGTTGATCTAGGTTGGAGGATGTGGATCCTGGTTCCAGGATGTGGATTAGACTCAGGTGTGCTTTACATGTGTTCATTCTGGGGCCAAGGCAGAAGGGGTTGCAGCTGCTGGAAGCTCTACTCATGGTAATGACAGAGAGACAAGAGGGTGAGGTTGACTACTTACGTGACATTTTGAACTTTTGCTCATGTCATGTCCACTCATGCCCCATTGGCCAAAGCAAGTGACATGACCAGACCCACTGACATCAATGGGGCAAAAAGTACAGCACTCTCATGGCATTATGGAGTGGGGCAGGAATGAATATTTGATGAATGAATATTTGATGAACAATAATCTAATCAACCACCCCCAGAAACGAGAACAGGCCTCAAGGATGGTTAGCAGCTGGTAAAGCTGGAACTGACCTGGCTGGGTTTCAGGGGTATGTGTGTGTGAGACTCCCTGATTTGCCTGTCAGGGTCTTCCCAGTCATTGTCAGGACCTTTATTTCTCCCAACATGACTTAAATATTTAGGTGAGGTTATAATCATTCATCCACTCACCTAATGCCAAATTTCTTGAGCACCTACAATGTTGGCAAGTTCTATACTGGACTCACTGGGGGAAGAGAGTTAGGTAAATAGTTATCAGACATTATAGGAGGGCTCCAACCAAGAAATAAAAAATCCAGTCTCTGGTGGAAAAAGATGTGTGGCTCTCTTTCCCCAGCATTAGCTAAAGGAATGTGGTGGATGTAACCTAAGCTCCCTGCAGAGTCCATAAAATGTTTGGGTTTTCTTCCCTCTGTTTTGTTGCCAGGATCCCCATTAAAGATTTGTCCCAAATAGTTGGTGAAGGTTTGACTTGGGGAAAGTTGTCAGTGCCTGAGTCCCAGGTTGGAGCTTAACCTCACAGGCAGATGAGTTCTTACTGTGAATGAAGAATGAATAAATGAAGCCTCTCATAACTCATATATATTATCAAGGTTATACCAGTGACCTCCAAACTACCAACCCAACTGCTTTTTCTTTGTCCTTTTGGGTCTGGATTCATCTGCAGGAACTGACAGCACTAACCAAGCAAATGCATTTATTGAGCTGTAACTATGTCCTAAGTCCATCTTCTGGAAACTTACTCCGCTCTTATCTTGTATGATTCCTTCCCATCTAGTCTTTCTGTCCCTTCCTCATCATTCCTCTTCAGTTTCGTCTTCTTCCGTCCACCTTCCATTATCTCTGTCCCCCAGGGTTGCTTCTCACACCTTTTCTAGCCTCAGCCTCCATGCACTCTACTTCGTGGGTAATTCTATCCACACCATGGCCAACAACCACCACCTCTTCATTTATGATGCTTTACGAGTCATTTAAAATTTTTTCAAAGTGCTACATCCCCTGTCTCACCCATCCTCAGATTCTATTCACACTCCCCACAGGTAATCGCTTGCACATCATTTAGCTCATTCGTCTGTTATTTGGCTCCAAACTGTTCAATAACATGCTTATTTTGCTATTTGTGTGATTTGTCAATTTTAGGTATTTATTCTTTTAGCACCTCCGACGTTGTCCCTCTCTTTTCATCCTACCCATATAGCTATGTCACAATTTTTGATTAACTTTATGGTCAATTATGTACATTATCATGACTTGTACATATTATTTAAATTATTATTCATTTCCTTTCTTATATACCTTTTCTTCTCCTACAGTTAATAATTTCCTGTTTAAAATTTTTTTAGTTTTCTATTTATCTACCACAAATTCATCTTCAAATTCTCTGCAAAAGTATAAATATTCATTCAATATCTTCAAACACTATTGGGTATTCATAATTTCCCTCCTTCCCCCTTTCCCTCCCCACTCCCTTCCTTCCTTTCTTCTTTCTTTCCTGTCTATCTTATTTAAACATCTCTTATGGAGTCCACTGACCTCCCACCCCAATTAGGCCTGGAAATTCCCTTGGACTGTTATTCTGGAAGCCTCCTGTACCATTATTTTGGGAATTCTCTTCACCTCTCTTCTGTTGGATCCCCTCCTTCCTGGATCCCAGGCAGTCCTCTTTCTGGTTTCCTTCCTCATTCCGGGGGAACATAACTATTAGCAGATTCCTGAGCATTGGTTGAGACTTTGCATGCCTGGCAATGTCTTTATTTCTTCAACACATTGACTGATAGTTTGACTAGGTATAGAATTCTAGGTTGGGAGTCATTTTCCCACTAAATCTGGAAAGCTTTGGTTGCCCTATTATCTTATAGCTTCTACTGTTTTTGAGGAGTCTAATGCCATTTTTATTCTTTCATGTGACCTGGTTTTTTTTCTCTCTGGAAGAGTTTAGCTCTTTATTATTATTATTTTTTGCCCCTTATTTTTAATTTCCATATTTTTGCCTTTTTATTCTAATCCTGAGAAATTTATTCAACTCTTAGCTTCCAATTATTCTATTGAATTTTTACAACTTTTGCAGTCATATTTTAAATTTTAAGCTTTTTTCTCATTATCTTAATGTTCCTTTTTATGGCTTCCTGCTTTTGTTTTAGGGATGCAAGATTTTCTCTCATCTCTCTGAGGACATTGTGTGTGTGTGTGTGTGTGTGTTTAGTTTCTTCTTCACCCTTTAATGTCTATTTCTTCCAATTTTTTTTACCTGTTTTATTTTATTTGTGCCTCTGTCTTTTATATTTTAAGTTTCCTCAAATACCTGATTTTCACATTAAAAATGAGGCACTAACATGCAATTTTGAAATTCTAGGTGTGTTGGGGTGGGTGATATTGACCAGTGGACTTTCTACTCATCTGGTCTATCAACCTTCTCATCCACAAAGGTTGTGTGGTCAACCTGTGCCCATGCTCAGCAGGTCTTTTCTCTTGCACAGGTCAGTTTCCCAAAGAGGAGACTGTGTATTAGCTTCTCCAGTGTGTTAGTCTAGTTGGCAGCATTCTGAGATTTAAGTGCAATCCCATATGTAGACTTGCACTTAATTCTTTGTTGTAAGTATGGAGTTGTTGTAAGTTTGGAGGACTGGTGCCTCCAAACCAGGGTCATTCTGAAATATCTTCTCACTAGGTTTCTCCCTGATAGTGATCAATTTTCAGATCTCACCTATCTGTTGAGTCACTTTCTACCTATGCATGAACTTCACAGCTTCCAAAATGTTGATATTTTTCATCTGTTGTCATCTCCTCTCTCATTCTTTTTGTTCTTGTGGATTTATGCCTTTCTTATTATGCCTTTCTTATGTCTGCTATATTTATGGACGGTTTTGGAAGGGAGCAGAGATAAACTTTTGGTTCATTTCCCCATGTTCAGTCCTACTTTTAACTGCTTAGGCTCAACTGTCTCTCCTGAGCTCCAGACTCTACCTCCAGCTGCCTTTTGGACCCCTCCTGGATGCCCCCAGTACCACAAACTCAGTTTGTCCACAAGGGGAATCATCTTCTCCCTAAACCTCTTTTTATTCTTTTTCACCCTTTGTATGTCTTTACCATCTTCTTCTCTGTATCTCAAGCCAGGAATCAGAAATGTATCCTCAACTCTTCCCTCTCCAAATTCAATTATTTGATAAGTCCAGTTTCTCTTTCTCCTAAATATCTCGGGCATCTGTGCCTCCTCACTCTCTCTACTGCCTAGTTCAACTTCACGTTACTTTTCTCCTGGATTAGGGTAAGAATTTCTTAGCTGGGCACCCAGCCTTAGTCTGTGCTGCTTAAAATCCATTCCTCAGTGCCATCAACACCGTGGCATATTAGATAACGACCTATCTGCAGCTGCTCTCAGAATCATAGCTGTTGAGTCAAAGAAGCCAGATTCAAAAGAGTACATAGTATATGATTCTATTTGCATAAAATTGGGAAGCAGGCAAAACCAACCTGTTAGAATTCCTGTTAGAATTCAGGAAGTGGTCATCCTTGAAGGAAAGGCAAGGCTGAAAGGGGACATTTGGGCAGCTCTGGCCACTGGCAACGTTCTGTTTCTTGATCTGGGTGCTAATTACATAAGTGTGTTCAGTTTGTGAAAAGTCATTGAACCATGCATTAAATGAGGTAAGCATTTTTCTATATATTTCATAACCTTGACTTCTAAATTATCTTGTTAAGATGTAAGTCTGATTACATCACGGCCTTGCTTAAAATGCTTTTGTGGCTCCCAAACTTTCATTTTAGGATGCCATACATGGCCCATCATGACCTAGCTTTTGTCTACCTTTTCCCCTGTACCTCCTACAGTCCTGGTTATGAACTCTGTGCACCAGCCTGGCTTCATTACCTTTTGCATGCATCCTTCCCAAACTCTCCATAGTCACTCATGCCTCTGTGCCTTTGCATGTGTTGTTGCCTCTGCCTGACTTACCTTTAACCCCTCTTGTTTGCTTTGAAAACTTCTGTTCATCCTTCAAAACCCAGTTTAGACATCACCTCTTCGGAAGAGCCATCCCTAACCCCCCAGAGGTCTTTATACCAACTCCTCTTATTAGCACCCATCACCCTGTCTTGCGATGACCTCCTCCATCAGACTGGGTGCTCCCTGAGGGCAGACACTAGGATCTTGTCCTACTGTGTAGCTCCTGTGCCGCAGATGGGATTGGCCAAGAGTAGGAGTTTAGGAGAGGTTTGTTGAGTGAATGAATGAAGAAATGAACAGGGGCCATGCTGTAGAAAAACTGGGTGGCCCACTTGGGTTTGGAGACTGGGCTCCTGAAGCCTTGGCCTTCTTTACCTGCCTGGACCGAGCTCTGTTGGAGGTCATCCCGCTCCTTGCCCGTTTCTCAATGAGCTGGGATTTCTGGCAGCCACCAGCTAGCAATTTTTGTGAAACAATCTCCAAAGCTGTAGGTTTCATTTGTTTAATATTTCAGGGATGTGTAACAACGTGGTAGGCTCTACGGCCACAATCCTGAGTCTTTTGTGAGTCATTTCTCACTTCAGTTCTTATAATAGCTTTTTGTTGGTTCCCTCAACCTCTCTGTTCTCTGCCTGAAATCGATTTACAATTCTGCTCACTTCATTTATTTAGTGCATTTTATTGATTTATGTCATAGAACTGAAACGTGCCTAGATTAGAACATGCTGCACAGAGAACAGAGACGGGAACCAACTTCCACAGCTGCCTGAACTCTTGACATCGGAGCGTGGAGTGGGCGGGTGTGTGCGGGCTGTGGCCTGAACACGTGTGGCCAGTGCATCCTTGCGCTTCTGCATTACTCCTGGGTGGTCCTTTCACCCTGGCAGCCTCGGGAACTCTCCGTCAGCTTCCAGGAGCCAACCCAGGAAGCCCTCCTTTGCCCCCAGACCGGGATGGTTACTTCCTGCTCTGTGCTCCCTGGTCACTAAGCACATACCTTAGGTCCAACCCTGAGAAAATGGGAGCTTTGCTTCTTTCCATCCCAATGACACAGACGTTTCAGGCCACCAAGGGGCAGGGGACTGGTTGCAGAGGCTTGTGCATCCATTATTCCCCTCATGGGGTATTCCCAGCTATCTGGCTGAGGTTGGGAACCTCATGTCACCCAAATGACCCTGGCCTTCTCAGGGAGGCAGCAGCATTCTGGAACCCTCCCCCAGAAGGAGATCATTTCCTGGGCATTCTCTACAAACTCACAACACAGGACCTGGGCCATCCTGGGGCCATTTAGCTCTTGATGAAGGGCAGACTGCGGCCCGGCTGCCAGGAGTGGGCTGCTGTGACCTTGATCCACCTTTGTCACCCCTCTTTGGTGCCAGGCTGTGAGACCCACATTGCTCCTGCTTTCGAGGCATTCACTCCCTAGTGGGTCAAGCAGACACAGAGGCAGAGAATCCCAGCCTATGAAACAGCGGCCCAGAGAGGGATGATGACAGCCTGGGGAGGCTGCATGGAGGGGCACCATTTGAGAAGGATCTGGAAGGAGGAGTAGGGTTTCTTCTAGTGCATAAGGGGCATCTGGGAGGTCACTCCAGGTGGAATGAACAGCACACCTGAAAGGTGTGAGACCAAGTCCACGCTGGGTACATAGTAGGTGGTCAATAAATATTGGCTAAATGACTCAAGGATGCAAGGAAGGTTGAGACCAGAGAAGTTAAGTGCCTGGCCCAAGATTACACAGCAGGCTTAGGTCAGAGTCAGGCTCACTGCCCAGGTCTGTTATTTAAGTAGCACCCTGCCAGCCCCTGCTGGGTCAGCCCCACTCATCCCACCCCTCCCACTCTCCCCATCCCCCGATCCTCGTTTTCCCAACATTAGACACATCCTCCTCCTCTTCCCTAACTCTGAAGTGCTGGTTCTGCCACTTTCTGAAATTCTGGATTCTTCTAATTACAGGCTCTTATTAAAGGTGATTAAATCCCTATGCCTGGTGGAGGCTTGTGCCCGGAGATCACAACATCTAATAATTGCTTTAGTTGCTCTAATTCCAATTATTCAAGATTATCTTTCCAGGTAATTGGGTGTCTGGGTAGCCTTGCCAGCTCGCTTTCTCGGAGAGCGGCGGATTAACCCCAAATGGTGACCAGCTTTCATGTTTCATAATTGGAAACACTTTCTCTGTGGTGAGAAGACTCTGTTAAGTGTAAACAGCGGTAATTTAAATTTGTAAATGGCTGTGTGGTCTTTTCATATCTTGGTGTGAGAAAATACCTTGGACACTTAAATTCAGCCCTTGGCCCTCCCGAGTGGAGGGTTCTGCAGCGTCAGGGGAATGGAGCGCTCTGAGCTGTGTGAGTCGGAGGAATTTGAAGAGTGGCTCCTATCCAGATTCCAGAAAAGTCTTTTCTGGGCCTGGTGCCTCCTGGGTCTCAGCCTAGATGGAAGGCCCTTGCCACAGGTCATGGTTCTCTTATTCCTGGACCCCAAATGGAATTTGCCACGAGAGCCTCCCATTTGACCCAGGTCCTGGATTCTCAAAGGGCCTCAGCTCCCATGTTTGATGAGTTCTGAAGTTAGAATACAGCTGCCAAACGGGGCCACTATTATCAGTTGTTCAATATATTTACCGGGCACCTGTATGTAAAGGGCATAGGGTTGGCCAGTGCCCATCCTGAGCAACTGTACATGGTGGTTAGGGGTCTACGGATGGGGTTAAAGGAAGACAACCTTCATCATACAAGTTCATACCTGCATCTCGTCACTGAGCCTCTTGGCATGTAATGCACGGCGAATTATAACCCCATTTTGTCATGCTTCCTTTTTTACAAAAATCAATATCGTTTACTTGGTATAATTTACAAACAGTGAAATGCACGGGTCTTGAGTGGACAGTTCAATGAGTTTTAGCAAATGTGCATATCCATATCACCCCTGGTCCTATTGAGATATAGAGCCAAGGCCAGCTTGACAGGCGTCCAACCTGCACAGTCACACCGTGCACACGTCGGGAAGGCCCCACACTTGCTATAATGCTCTGGTGTCATCGGCTTGAAATTCTTCATGATTTTTGAACCAGGGGCTCCAAGTCCTCATTCTGCACTGGGGCCAGCAATTTCTGTAGCCATTCCTGTATAGGGCATTTCTGCCACCCAGAAATTTCCCCCATGTCCCTATCCCAGATAATCCTCCCGACCCCTCCCCCTGCTACTGAGGCAAACACTGTTCTGATTTCTATTACCATAGATTCATTTTTTTCTTGAACTAAAACTTTCGTATAAATGGAATCATACCACATGGATACGTTTGTGTCTTGCTTTTTTATCCAGCAAAATACCTTTGAGATTAGTCCATGTTGGGACGTGTAACAGTATCTGTTTCCTTTTTATTGCTGAGTAGTTTTCCATCCTGTGACTGTGCACCTCATTTATTTATCCATTCACCTGTTGATGGACATTTGGGTTGTTTCCAGGTTTTAGCTATTTTGAAGGAAACGTCAATGAGTATCCTTTTGGACATCTTTGTGAGGTCAGGTATTTTCATTTCTCTTGGGTTCTGCTTCTGGGTCATACAGTAGATGCATGTTTAATTTTATGAGAAATTGACAAACAAGACATGTGAAAAATGATGAAAGGGTCCAGGGCCTCTTGGAACCTCCAGGAAGCCTTGGCTTGGTTAAGTTACATCCCTGAGAAGTGGCGCCTGGGGGTGGGAGGTGGGTGGCCTTCCACCCTTGGGGTCCTGGCACATCACTCTTGCTCCAAAGCTATGGGAACTTGGCTGAGAAGCAAGGTGGGGACTAAAGGTGAGAAGATTCACGGGAGTGGGCAACAGGAATCCGTGGCTGGGAACGATGAGGGTGTCAGAGCAGAGCACTGACGAGTCCAGTCTCTGCTTTCGTTTGGAGCGCTCCTAGGCTTGTCTGAACTCAATTTCACTGGCAAAATTGGAGTAGCCTTAAAGACTCTACAGTTTCTCCGAGATCATCCTGAAGTGCCCCTTCCTTTTATGTCTGATTCCTGGATGTCAAATTAAATGTTCATTCCTTCATTCAAACCAAAATATCTAAGACTTTATTTTTCTCGTGACCATCCCGCCTTCCTAATTGGGCTGGGTACTGCCTTCCCCACACGTTATGATTCACTTACTATTTCTCTTTCTAATGATTCACTTAAAAAGGCCAATTAATTTAGTCTCAGCCTGAGCAATTATACCTTGTCACCTCATGCCTGTTTATTTTTTCCAACACGCCTTAAAATAAAGAGTAATAACAGCAAAAACTTTTTTCTATTTTGCCAACATGCCAAGCCCAGTGGATCCCCAACAACTTGGTGAGACTTGCACTATTATTGCACCATGTTATGGATGAGGAAACTGAGGCCCAGAGAGGCTAAGTCACTTTGTCCAAGACCACGCGGTCCGTTAAGTGGCAGAGCTGGGTTTGAACCTTGGCTCCAGAATCCTTGTGTTTCACTGTATACTTTCTACCTCAATGAGGGCTATTAAAATAAGAAAGAAACCCAAAATGAGCCTCAATTTGGGAAGGACTAAAGTCTAGCTAGAGGAGAGGATGAGGTAAGTGTCGGCAGTGCAGGGCCGGAAGGAAGCAGGGGCTGCCATGCCATGTGGGATGATGCCTACGGCTCTCCAAGGATCTCACGCCTCATGTACTTCCCTCTGCTTCTTTCCTTTCATGCTTCCAGTTCCAGGCAAGGAGTCTGACCCCCGTGCGCAGATTGTAAGGCTTGGAGGGGCTCAGAGAGCTGCTCTTGCTGGCTCCATGTTACAGATGGGGAAACTTAGGTCCTGAGGTAAAACTCTTCATGGCTGCTAAGGATTGAGCAGAATGGGTGCCTGCTGTATAGCAGTTCCTAAGAAATGGCGTCTCCCCCAGTCTAGTCCTGGTATAAACAATCAGCGCTCACTGAGTACTAACTGCATACTGGTAAGAAATGGGGTCCCCACCAATCTTAGTGCAGACAGCACACACTCATTAGGCACCTACTGCATACCTTTCAGGGATGTTATCCCATTGAATAGCTCAACAGTCCACAAAGGAGCTGTTACTATTATCCCCCCCCTTTGCAGAGGAAGAGGCTGAGGTTCCCAAAGGTTAAGAACCTTGCTCCAGGTCCACGCGGTAGCACAGCTGGGACCTGAGTGTAATGGCAATGAGCATGGGCTCTGGATTCAATCCCAGCTCTTTGCTTTGTTAGCTGTGGGGCTTCATATGCTGCTCATCCTCTTCAGGGCACGACTTCTTCACCTGTAAAATGGGGAGAATAGCTTCCACTTTGTCCAATTTTTTTTGAGAATCAAATGAGATAATTCCTGGGATGGGTTAGCACAGGGCCTGGCTCAATAAACGTCAGCTTGACGCTGTCGTGGCATCTTCCCCATGACCTAACTGTGGCCCCGCCAGCTGGAAAGCTACCTTGAAACGTAACTCAATTTACATTTATTTCTACTCAAGTAACACTCACCTAACCTTTACTGAATAATGCACAGAATTCCCTCTACTGCCCGACACTTCCACACCCCTGTTTCATTTCATTCTCACGGGTTCACGGCAGGCAGCAATTTAGGGTAGGGCTAGAGAAGTTGAGCTAATTGCCTGAGGCCACACAGCCAAGGGGTACATCCCATCAGTCCCATGCTGTAACCCCTTGCACGTCTTTCTCCCCTACCTGGTGCCTTCTGACCGCTGGTCCACTCCTCAGGCTCAGGAAATTTGTGGTCTGCTTTGCTGTATGTTCTCACCTGGCCGGGTGTCCCCTTTGGTGCACAGCTGTCAGGGGCTGCGTGGAGGAAGGAGGTGGCTGCCGAAGGGACCTGCCAACGCTCCTGCACCCAACACCCTCTGCTCCTCACACATCCCATCTGTTGGCTCCCACAGCTTCATCATTTGCAGCCATCTGCTGGGCTCCCTGGAGGCGCTGCAAAGTCTGGGACATAACACAGAACCCCCAAACACACTGTCTTCAGCCTGTGTGAGGAGCAGAGGAGCCTAAGTCCCCGAGACCCCTTCCTGTCCATGCCTGGAAGCAAAGGGAAAGTTCCCAGGGGCCTGAGCCCCCTCCCCAGGAACTGGCTCCTGCAGGCCTGGTATACGTTCCCGGAACTAGCCTGCCTTCCACAAGGCTTTGCTTCACTTTGGCTTTTGCCTTACATTTCGTTTTGAGTTTAGAAAGCCCTGTGTGTATCAGCAGGGTTGCCCTGGCCTCTGCTTGTCCTCTTGGGCTTCTGATTTTCAGCCACAATTTTGCCACAGACAGTAGAAGGCCTTTGATGTGGAAGGTGAAAGGGCTTCTGGAGGCAGAAAGAAGGGCAGGTGGTTTCTCCAAAGTAAGTCTCTCTCTGTTTGGTTTCTATAGCTCTTACCCCTTCCCAGCCCCATTTCTGGTGGGGAAGGCAAGAGGTATAGATTGCATTCATTTATTTGGTTATTGTTTTGCAACAGCTCTATTGAGATATAATTCACAGAACACACAGTTTGCTCATTGAAAAGCAATGGATTTTAACATTTTCACGGAGTTGTGCAACGATCACTACAATCAATTTTAGGACATTTTCATCTTCCCTTTCAAAGAAACCCCATTTCCTTTATCTATCATCCCTCATTCTTTTCTACAACAGCCTAGACAACTGTTAATCTACTTTCTGTCTCTATAGACTTGCCAATTCTTGAGACATCACATAAATGGAACCATACAATGTTTGGCCTTGTGCAACTGGCTTCTTTCCCTTAGCATAATGGTTTCAAAGTTCATCCACATTGTAGCACTTACCAGCACCTTATTCATTTTTCTTGCCAAAGAACATTTTATTGTACGGATATGTCGTAATTTTCTATCCATTTGTTATTCATTTATTTTTAAAACTTTTAAAAAATTGTGACATATTGTACAAGTCAGAAAAGTCTGTCTGTGTGTGTGTGTTTGTGTGTGTGTGTTTTGGGGGAGAATTCAGGGCGCCACTCCTGAGAACCACCCCAGCAGCTAGGACTTCTTTGCTTCCCTGAGTATTAGTAACACTGGCTGCTACCACAAAGAGGTCCCCAAATCTCAGTGGCTTGACATGATGAAAGCTGATTTTTGTTCACATGAAGTCTGGCACAGGTGTTCCTGCTGCAGACACGCTCCCACTTGATCATTCAGAGACTCAGACTTTGCCGTCTCCTGGGGCTTTGGAGTCTTCTCTGTTCAGCCAGTGCTTTGGGAAAAGGTGGAGGACCATGTGGGAGGTTCCTAAGGGCCAGGGTGGCTGATGTCACTCCCCCCCACATTCCATTGGCCAAATGCAGTCACATGACTCCCCCCACTGCAAGGGATGCTGGGAGTTGTATTTTAACTGGGAGCCCATAGGAAAAGGAAAAGAAAAAGGTACAGGTAAAGGAAGAGCTTTACTTAGTATAGGATGGGAGGGAAAGGGAGCAAGAGAAGGGAGGTAGCCCAGACCTTTATCTTTTCTTCTAAATACATTATTTTCAGTGGAAACAGTGAATCTTAGGCTTTTGAGCTTAAAATCTTGCAACTCAGAACCCCTGTACTTGTGGCCTGAGAGCTTTTTCTTTGCATTTCATTGTACCTTGCTTCCCTTATAGCAATGACTATGTCAGGCTGAACTGAGGGAGGGTTGGAGAAAGAAAAGGAGTTCAAGGAAAGGTATGGGGAAACTTCACTCAATGTCTCCAAATATTGTCTCGCTACAATGGATTCAGTCAACTTGGCCAGAGTGTATACCTGTAGCTTGCAGACTTATATTTCTTTCTCTTTTTGAAATTGGAATGCTTTTACCTACTTTCAGGCATTCTAGTTCCCCAGAATTCCCCAGTGCACCCCAACCAAAGCTCCATCAGTCCCACTAGGGTATCCCTAAGCCCCATTACGTGTGCTGGGAGGCATGACAAATTAGGAACGTGCAGAACCTCAGCCTGAATTTTGATTTTGGTTCTGCCTTGCCAGTGCTCACTTGGCCCTTCTCAGTTTAAGACACTTTTCTTGCCAGAGAAGTCAGAAACAAAGCAGAACTGGAGAAGTTCTGCTCACTCCCTGCCATGCTTTTGACATGGTACCTTTGGCTCTGAACAGCCCGTGTATCCCTGCCTTTCATTCTTGTTCTGAGCATACCTAAGGGACCACTTTTGCTGCCCCCAGCAGTTTTCATCAGCTCAGCCCCTCATGGTGGACACTTGTCCATCCAGACAGGATTCTGATGGTCTTCGCTGCTCTCTTATGTTCATCTTGACATCCTGACTGCACAGCTTTCTGAAATCTCCGTCTCCATTAGGACAACTGCTTTCATCCCTACCAAGATGCCAACCTGTGTGTTGAAGGACCTGGCCTCGATGGGAGCTTAGAATTTTTGACTTGCAGGAAGCCATTCGTCACCCTGTTTGCCCTTTCGCCCTTTGGAGAGACCATCTCCCTTTTGACAAGGCATCTACACATGGGCCACCATTCACGTCTAGGTCATTCTCAGAGACAGACGGATGGACGCCGTGACCAGGAGAGAGTTGTTAAACACTTGGCACCATTGTCGGTTGGGGAGTTTGTTGGGGGGGGGGCGGTTTAGAAAAGAAGGATGGGACTGCAAGGGCTGGAAGCCCACTTGAAGCTAGTCGAACTGCAGAGGGGATTGTGAGAGGCCACAGGGGAGTCTCACAGGACCCAGATGAGGGGTGCTAGAAGATCAGAACTCAGAACACGACAAGGGAACTTCCTCTCTGACTCTGACCCCCTGATGGCTTATCTCCTTCTTCTGCCCACCCGCTTCATTCCTCTCTTGTGGCAATCCCCAAACGATGCCCGTCACCCCTCAGCAGTCTACCCAGCCTTCCAGCCCCCTTCCCCCACAGTTACCTCTGTCTCCACCTTCCATTTCAAAAATATGAGGAGAAAGATTTGATTGGTCCAGCTTGGATCTGGTAATAACTGAGATCCAATTGGCTGAGGCGGGGGGCATAGTCACTTAGCACCGGCCCGATCATTAAGAAGTACGTATGGTCAGTAGGGGACGGTTGGCATGGCTACTTGGGTGGAAGGATGGGTGTGAACCATTGTTTAGTTTAGTAGAAAGAGGATGACTTTGAGCCTGAAGAACCCAAGATCTGGGTTCAAATCCAAATTCTGATTTTCAGGCTGGGTCATCTTCCTCCCTTGGAGCCCCAGTCTCCTCATGTGTTGGTGGGGGCAAGATCATCCCCCAGGAAAGGTTCTGTGAATGTTAGTGCTGGGCATGTGGAATCCTTTGTGTCCTGGGCAGGTTGGAGGGACTGTGTTGATTCCCTGGGCCCTGGGATCAGGGTATTGGATTCTGGTGCAGTTGCTGTGTGGGTCCAAGAGCTGGACCCGACTGTGTTTAGGGCAGGTATCAGATTACCAGGCAAGGGTTTCCCAGGTAGTGTCACAGGCAATGGATCTTGCAATGAATAACCAGGAAAGGGAAAAGCATTCCAGATGAGTGGAACAGCAAGTGCAAATCCAAAGAGTTGCATGCTTATAGCCTGCTCTGTCCACATACACACAGAGGGTCAGGGAACAGTGAGGACCAATGCTGGAGTGGTCGACAGGGCCAGATCATAACAAAGTTCAAAGGTCACATCACAACAAGGTTCAAAGGTCACCTCGAAAAACTTGGTCTATTTCCTAGAGGCTACCTGGAAGCAAAGCAATGAGATCAGTGTGACACAGTCCCATTCGAGCTCTGAAAGTTGTGATTCATAACTGTCCCCAGGCAGAGGTGCAGCATTGGTGTGAAGGAGCTTGGAGAGCTCGTGAGGGACCTTCTTCATCTCTGACTTTCTAGTCTGAGGCTGAGAGCCTGGCCCTGAGTTAGAGCTCAGTTAAGATTTTGATTAAATAACCCACAAACTCAGGTTGGAAAGAGTCCTCGATTGGGCTGTCTTTGTTTGCCAGAGCTGCCATGACAAACATCACACAACAGATTGGCTTAAAGGACAGGAATTTATTGGCCCACTGATTTGGAGGCTAGAACACCAAGGTGCTGGCAAGGCTGTACTTTCTCCAAAGTCTATAGCTTTCTGGGCACAGCAGTCCTCTGTCACATGGCAGACTCTGTCTGGTTTCCTTTGTTTCTCTTCTCTCCTTCTGAGTCTAAGTTTCTTTGTTTAAAGGATTTCAGCCATATTGAAATGAAAGATTAGCACTCATCCTTGTTCAGTTTGGCAACACCTTAACTAATAATAACATCTTCAGAGGTCCTGTGTACCAGTGGGTTCACACCCACCAGGGCGAGGATTAAGACTTGGGCATTTATTTTGAAGGTTCATGATTCAACCCCAACACAGGCCTGTGTCATACACCAAGTGGCATTGGAAATGAAGACCCAGGGAGAGCCCCTGCTGTTGACCAGGAAGCCATCACCCCACCAGGATGTGACTAGCCAGGGAAGGCAGGGCAGAGGCTGCTTTCAGGGGTACCTGTGGGTGGAGTCAGCTTTCTGTAGCCATCCTGGGCTCTGGCTGCCCCTCCCAGGGCAGGGCATTATTTGCTGATGGGAGTTGGAGAACTTCCTACTCCCTATTTGTACACAACACTTTCCCATAATGGGCTTTGAATTAGTCAGGGTTCTCTGGAGAAACAGAACTGACAGGATATATAGATGAGATTTATTATAGTAATCAGCTCACACATCCTTGGGGATTGCTGAAGTCCGGATTGCATAGGGTAGGCTGCAAGTTGGAAACTCTGATGACGGTGACGTTGAGTTTCCCAGAGGAAGGTGGCTGACTGAAGTAGAGGCCTTTTCTGGCCTCTGGAATCCTTAGTTCTGGCTTTGAAACAGCTGACTGGATGAGGAGACTCCCCTCATTGCTGAGGACAGTCACCTTTGTTGATTGTAGATACAATCAGTCATAGATGCGATCAACTGACTATGGATGCAGATCCATCTATGAAATTCCCTCATGGTAACAAGCAGGCTTGCTTGACCAAAAAATCGGATACCATCACCTAGCCGAGGTGTCACATGAAATCAACCATCATGGGCTCCTTCTCACCTTCAGGTCTCACTCAGCTTCACCACCTCAGGGAAGTCTTCCCTGACCATCTGCTTAAATACAGACCCTCACCCCCACCCCCTCACCTGCTTTACCAGTGCCTGCACATTCTTGAAGTGATCTTGTTTTATATGTTTACTTGTTTTCCGATCTCCATGAGGGTGCTGCCTTGTCTACCTTTTTCAGTGCCAACTCCCCAGCCCAGTGCTTGCCGCCTGGTAGGTGCCCAGCATGTATCTGAGCTATGTTTTCAGAGCCCCTCCTTGAAGCTGTGCACCATCTCATTGAACTCTCCCAACTACCCCACGAGGTGGGTGGAAACTGAGGCTCAGAGAGGCTAAGCAAATCACTCATGGTCACACAGCTGTGAAGTGACTGAGTCAGAATTCAGACCCAGGGCTGGCTGGACCTCAGAAGTGGGGCTGGACCACCATGCGGTGCTGCCACTTCTCCTCCGCATGCTGGTTTCTCCTGAAAATGAAATTCACAGTTCACTTTTTAAGCCGGCCTGCCTTCTTGCACCTCAATAAGTTTCCTCCCCTGGAGGCTTATTTAGAATTAAATGAGCCGGGAGGGGCAGCGTCAGAAGTGGAGTGGCCCTCGCAAATGGCACAGTGACCTGCTGAGCTTGGGAAGGCTGTCCTGCCTTCTCAGCAGCGGCGCACCTCCCCTCTGCTGTCTTATTATTTCCCGTGAAGTTCTCATCAGCGTCCCTTTAGGACTGAAGTTGACAAATAAACTGGCTGAGGTGTGAGAAAGATTTAATTTAGTCCAACTCCGTGCCCTTCAGCCTCCCTGGGCTATTGCCAGCAAAGAGAGCATGGTGGGCTGGGTTCAAAACAGGGGCTAGGGGCTTTGGTTCCCAGTTGATGTGACTGGAGGGTAACACAGGGCCTACCACGTGGCAGCTGCGTGCCCTTGGGCTGTAATTTTACCTCTCTGAGACAAAAGCCCCTCCAGGCATTGGAGTTTGCACTCTGGCCGGATGTCGTAAACCTTCCTTCCAGAGGGACAGTCCAGGGTTCTGGCAGTCAAAGAAAGCTTCAGTTTTTTAAAAAATTGTAGTTGTTGGTTCATTAAACATTTATTGAGCACCACCTGTGGACCTCTGTGGTACTATTTCTAGGGCCCTGCCTCAGGGACTTTTTGTGGGTGAGGCAGAAGCTCAGGGGAAGAGAACGGAGATTATTTTATTCCTGGAGATCAAGGCAGAGAGCATTTGCTGTCCATTCGAGAGTCGGATTGACTAATTGCTTTCTCTTTTTCCCCATTCCCTTCCCTGCCATTCTGCCACCATCCAATTCTGTTTAAAGAGCTTATGTCATTCAAGTGCATGTATTTTTAATTTAATAGGTAGTATATGTATTAGTCAGCTATTTCTGCAATAAAGCCGTGTAACAACTCATTCCATGACTCAGTGACTTACAGAAACAAGCACTGCTTTTCCTTCTGGTGGGTCTGGGGGCGGGGTGTAGTAACTGGCTGCAGGCTGCTGGCTGACTGGGCTTGGCCCCAGGTCTTGCCCATGCATCTCCTGACCCTTGAGGCCAGCTCTACCTGGAGAGCATTCTCATGGCAGTGGCCAAAATGCAAGAAGGATGAGCAGAAACATGTGATTGCCTTAATGAACCTCAGTTGGGGAATAGTATGTGGTCCCTTTTACGCAGAATCTTTTGGACGAAGCACGTCTGGTAGCCAAGCCTGACATAAGTAGGGTGGGAAGCTGAACTGAAACCCAGCCTATCACATTATGTGTTCTAGATCTCATTTTGTTTCCGAAGTTTTTCATTAAGATTAAGATCCACTCATGTGTCTGCATGTCCAGCCAACCCAATACTTGCAGAATGCTCGATGCTGAGCAGCTTCTATTAGTTCCTGCCTGTTTTCCTAGCATTGGACACCACGGTGGCTTCCAAGTCCCTGGTACCAGAAATGATGCAGCCGGAACATCCTCAGGCCTGTCCCCTTGAGGACATGTGGGAGAACAGTCTTGGGATATATTCCCAGGTGCGGAATTGCAGATCATACGGCATGATATATTTAATTTGCAAAATTAACACTGGCACTGTCTTCAGTTCCCACGCCCCCACATCAGGCCAACACTGGGCAGTATCCAGCTTTCAAATATTTGCCCCTAGTCAGTATAAAGCATAAATAAATCCTAAAGTGGTCTCCTTACTTTAATTTACATTTCTTGGATGAGCAATGAGCTGAGTGTTTTTCATGGGCTCCTCCAGTCGGGGTTTCCACTTCACACGCTTTGCCTCACACTTTCCATGGGAGAACAGCCCACAGAGCTGGGATGGGGAGCTGGCTGGGGGGTTGTGGAGCTGAAGCTCTCCATTTGGACAGTTTTGGCTTGAGGTCAGAGCAGGACGTCTAAAGGGCCTGTCCTCAGTGGGCGCAGGTTGGGAAGACATCACAGCTCACCTGCATTCATCCTTTACCCTACACTGACAACTCTGAGATGGGAAAGTTGTTGTTCTTTTGATTGGCCCCACAAAGAACCTGAATGAAGAAGTGGATGTCAAATTATTTACTTTATTATGAATGAGCCAAAGGGAAGGATGGCAAATGCATCAAAAATACAAAAGGAAATCAAGAAAAGAGTCTTTCTGAGTCACATTAACTGAGGCCCTACTATGTGCCTGGCACTGCCAAGGACCTTCTATGCATCAAATTCTCACAACTACCTCAGGGATAATACTAGGAACTACTTCATTAGGGGGTTGTGAGGGTTGCATTCATTCATTCAACAGGTATTTACCAAATACCTACTGTGTGCCAGGCACACTACCAGGCCCTGGAGATACAGCAAGTGAATAAAAGAAAAACATTCCTATCTGCCTGGAGCTTACATTCCAATGGGGGTTCCAAAAACATAAATTTTGTTAGATGGTGTTAAGTGCTCCAGAGGAAAATAAAGCAGGGAGTGGCTGTTTTTGTAAATAGGGCAGTCCCGGAAGGCCTGGCTGGGAAGGTTATCATTTGGGTAAAGACTCAAAGGAGGTGATGGGGCTGGCCACATGAGGACAATGAGATATCACAGCTAAAGCAATTAGGACAGTGCTGGACACCTAGGAGGCCCTCCGTAAAACTAAAATAGTTTATAAATGAGGAAGTGGAGATTCAGAGGTCACATCGTTGCTAAGAATAGGCTAGGACTCGGGTGAGGCACCTAAGGTGCAAAGTTTAAGGAGGCCCCACCCTCAGGGCCATGCAAGTGCCAACCCTGCCCTCTTGATGCCTCATCACCTCCCCCTGTTCTGGTCCTGGCTAAGAAGTGGAGCCAGGATCAAACCTGGGTGCAGTGGTTTGGGGCTGTAGGTACCCCAGAAAAACATATTCTTAAACTTAATCCATGCCTGTGGGTGCGAACCCATTGTACACAGGACCTTTTGATAAGATTGCTTCAGTTATGGTGTGGCCCAACCCAATCAAGATGGGTCTTCATCCTATCATTGGAATCCTTTATAAGCAGAATTAAATTCAGACATTTAGAGAGAAAGCCAAGGAAAACAAGAAGCTGAAGGTCAACAGAATCCAGAAGAGAAGGGAGAAACCAGGAGAGGCCCCCATGTGCATTGTCATTGTCATATGACATAGGAGCCCAGAACCAAGGATCACTGGCAGCCAGCCCCAAATGCCAGTCTTCAGGAAGAAAGCATCGCCTTGATGGTGCCTTGATTCTGGCTTCTTCCTGGCTTCCAAACCATGACCTCATTAATTCCCATTGTTTAAGCCAGCCTATTGCACGGCTTTTGCTTGTGCAGCCAAGGAAATTAAAATGCTGGGTCTCTGACTATTGTGCAAGCCGGTACACAGCTGTGCATGGCTTGGCTGCTGTCTCCCTATAGAGGTTCTTTTCTGGTTATAACCTGGGTGTGGGAGACCCATAGGAACAGGAAATAAAGTTAATAATAAGGAAGAAGCAGTTGTGGAGAAGGAGAGAAAGTTGGGAGCTTGCCCACCCATTCCTCATTCTCTTTCTCTGTGCCGGGTACCCTGTGGGAAGTGGAAGGGAGTCTGGCCCACAGCCTCACTCACTAAGCTCATTAGGGAGTAGCCATTATTGTGCATTATTATTGTATTAATAAAAACTGGACCAGTCAAGACTTTGAAACCATAAGCGACAGAAACCCAACTCAAACAGGATGAAAGGAAGAAGGGAATTTGTAGGCTCAAATAATTGAAAACAACCTTCAGGCATAGCTGGATCTAGGACTCAAGCAACATCACCAGATTACACCTCATTTCTGCTCTTGGCTTTTTTATTTCCTCTGTTATGGCTTCATTCCCAGTCAGACTCTGGCAGGAGGCAGAACGACTGCTGAGGCTCCATCTTTAGCAATCCCAGAGGCAAGATTGCTTTTCTTTCCTGGCAGCACCCACAAAAACCCCAGGGCTGATTCTCACTTGCCTGACTGGGGTCATGTGCCCCTCCTGAACCAATCGCTGTCATCAGGGAGATTCA
This sequence comes from Tamandua tetradactyla, assembly GCF_023851605.1. Lineage (NCBI taxonomy): Eukaryota > Metazoa > Chordata > Mammalia > Pilosa > Myrmecophagidae > Tamandua > Tamandua tetradactyla. Next base: position 25,651,465 of record NC_135349.1, read on the forward strand.
CAGCTCTGATTGGCCAAGCCCGAGTCATGTGACCAATCCCAAACCACGTGGACTGACACTTCGGGAGGGGGGTTGCCTTTGAAAAGCCAATATCCAGAAGAAGGGGGAGGGGATTGGGGCGATTCTACCTCACAGACTACAATTTCACGGTCACTTCCAAGGAGCAGTGCCTCGGTTCTCAAGTCGGGCTGCACATTAGAACAACTTGGGGAGATTTTAAGAAATACAGGTTCCTGGACCCCCCTTCAAGAGATTCTGATTCAATAGGTCTGAGGTAGGGCCCCGTGCGTCATCACTTCCTAGCTCCTCTGGTGAGTCTGTGGCGTAGGCGGGGTGGAAGACCTCTGCTCTCCAGGATCCCTGTTCCTTCCTAAACGTCATGAGTTATCATTCTCTGATTAGTAAAGCCTTTTCCATCAGCCAACAGTTCATCAAGAGGAAAGCTGGGAGTGTCAGAATCCATAACCAGGCTCTAACCCCCTTCTCCATTCTCTAACTTGTATAAACGTGGGCTTTGGGCTGGTGTCTTGGTCTCCTGGGATGGAGAGTGTGGCCTCCGACAGGCATCAGAGCCCACTGAAGTTAAGCTCCTGCCTCTGGGGCCTCGGGCCTGCTCTCTGGACCCACCCCAGACCTGGCCAGCGTGGTGACCCTCTGACCCAGCTCTTCCCTGCTCTGTTCTCCTCCAGCCAGATGTCAGCAGGCGGCTTGTGGCTGGCTGAATGGACTCCAATTAGAGGCATCTTCCTGGTGCGAAGCAGAACTGAGCCAGAGACCTGGGCTTGGCTTGGCTTTGTTTTCACTCACGAGGATTCAGAGGCCTTCTTGGAAGGGTCAGTTGGCTCCAGAGAACAAAGAAACTGAGAAGGACCAGGCCAAATGCCTAATTATAGTCTCACTCAGAGGAGGCATTTTCCCAGACATTATTTTTCACATCTTCCGGAGCTGGGCAGAGCTGGGGAGGGAGGGAGTTCTGTCAGGTGGAACCTGGAATCAGATGGATTGGGGGCTGGACTCCCGACTTTGGGACCCACTTCTCTTTGTGGGCTTGAGCAAATTTTCTGCCCTCCTGAGCCTCAGTTTCCCCATCTGTCAAATGGGGGCAAATAAGAATTTCTGCTTTATAGAGTTTGGGGAAGGATGGAAACAAGACAGCACATGTGAAGTCCCTGGGCATGGCACATAGTAAGTGCTCAGTAAAAGCTGGCTATTATTGCTATCTTCACTTGCTGAAATCTAGTGCCCACTCTTTCAGGAACTGTGAGAGGTCCTGTAGGAAAGCTCTCTGTCCTCCTGGAGCTTACAGTTTAGTGCAGCAGATAAACATGCATAAAAATAATCCTAGAAATGACACAGATGAGAAATGAAGACAAAGCACTGATTATCATCTGTGGCTTCACATTGGAATTAGAAATGCTGATGCCCAGACCCCACCCTGAGAAATCCTGATTCACAGAGCCAGACTGGGATCTGGGCATCAGTGTTCTTTAAATTCTCCATAGGCGATTCCAGAGTGTGGCCTGGGTTGAGAATCACTGGTCTTAAGAAGGGATGATTAGTGACTGTGTGTAACAAAGGGAACTTGCCTGAGCTGGAGTTAGGGAGGACGTCCTGGAGGAGGAGCACATAGGCTGGGATCTGAAGGATGAGTATGAGTGACTCCACTAAGGTAGGAACTTGATAGGGGTGCAGTAGAGAAGAGTGTTGCAGGCAAGGAGGCAGGGAGCAGGTGCAAAGGCCCTATGGTGCCAAGGAGCTTGGTACTGGGGGATCTGAGAGAACCTTTAAAAGATCCCTCTGGCTGCTGTGTGGAGAGTGGGCATGGGACACCCCACCAGGAGGTTATTGCAGTCACTTGGGTGAGCAGTGATGGAGGACTGGATGAAGGAGGTGGCTCAGTGTGGAGGTCAAGAGCTTGGGTTCTGGCATCAGACTCCAAACATGCTCTTTAACCCTTATGAGCCTCTGAAATGTGGGAGGAATAGTGTTAATACCTACTTCACAGCTTCATCTCTAGGATTCCTTTGTCAAAGCATTTTCCCAACTTATTGCACTTATCTGCATCCCCCAATCCCACCCCATTTGCATGACCTTGAGTTTTGCAAGGGCAGGGACCATGACTAATTTGATCAATGCTCCATTTCCAGCCCAGCGCCTGGTACTGAGCAGGTCCTTAAGAAATATTTTTGGATATAAGAATGAATACCTGATGAATGAATAAGCAGATGAATACACCACTAGTCATAGTGGTATTGTTCACAATAGCCCAAAGCTGGAAACTACCCAGATGTCTATCAATGTGAATGGATAAACAAAATATGATACATACACATAATGGCATATTATTTGTCCATGAGAAAGAATGAAGTTATGAGATAGGCTGCAACATGGGAGAGACTTAAAACATTATACTTAGTGAAATAAACAAAGCACATGAAGATGAATATTGTATGATATCTCTCATAAGAGATGACTAGAGATAGCAAATTCCCAGAGACAGAAAGTAGATTATAGATATCCAGGGGATGTGGGAGGGGGTAAGGAGAGAATGTGAGTTTGGAAAAATAAAATTTAGAAAGTGGATAACTCCTCCTTCATTTTATAGGAACAGAACGGATCTAGGCTTGCTTGGGGTCAGGTGGTTTGTGGAATACTTCGGTGACAGCTCACAATGCTCCACTGCTTTTCCTTGGAGAAGCTGGTTCATTGGTGGTAGATAAGGCTTTTTGGCATGCCTTTGCTATATTTTGCTGTTTCTTTGTTGAAATCCATTTGGAAGCCCCACCTTCATTAATGTAAAAGCACTTTCATAGAGCACACTTCCCAAACTTTAACAACCCACATCATTTCATCCAGTTAATTTTTTCCCTTCCCCTCTGGTGTTGGCCTAAATACATCGTTTCTTAGATCTCCTGGGTGGCTCTCTGTCACTGTGAGGTGCTGAAACCATGCCTTGAAATCCAGGACCCTATGTGCACCATAGGAAGGCCATATGCTTGGAGGATGCTTTGTCTTGTCTTCTTCACTGGCTTGGCTCATGATGCCATCACTCACCTTGTCACCCAGACCCTCAGCTCCCGTTCCCAACATGGAAGCACCCACCAATGCCATGGTCCCCACCTGTCTTGGATTGGTAGGTTCTGTTATTTCCTTCCCATGAGTCCTGCTGGGGCGCTAGCCTGCAGTACCACCCTTGGACAATCGTGCCATGGTTTTAACTGGTCTTTATTCATCAGCCTCCCCGCTGGTATGCATCCCATGTCCACAGCCAGATTTTTCTCCTCAAAGCTCAGCTTTTCTGCATCTCTTTTTTTCTCTGAAATCTTCAGTGGCCCACAAAATATTGGGTCTGGCCACCTTGAATCAGCTTGTAAATGCTTCCCCAATTTGGTCCCACTCTAGCTGCACGTTCTACCCTCCTCACATCTACCACCCAACATCCTGACCTCCCAGCGTTGCTCATTCTTCCTAGAAAATGCTCCACAATTTACTGCTCCCTCTGGCTTTATGCATGCTGGGACTTCAGCCTGAAATGCTGACCTTCTCCCACTATTAACATTTAAGCATCCCTGAAAGTCCCAAGCAAGTTCCACCTTAATCCCTCCACTCAGAATTAATTGCTCCTCCAACTTGGAAGTCAGTGAAGTGTCCAACTCAGGGGCCAGGCAGACACTGTTAGTTGTCTCCCTGATGCCTGTCCACCCCACTGTCCTCCTTCCAAGAGAAATTTGTCTCTGTTCAGAAATCCATAGATAGCGACTTCAGGGAACCTGATCCTATGTTCTCAGCCCCAGAGTTAACTCTGGTTGGTCTAAATCAACATGATTTCTCAACCCTTTGGCAGTGCTTGGTTTAGAGGTTCTGTGAGGAAAAATCTCTGGAAGACTTTGGATAGCTCATCTTACTCTAAGAAAAGGGATAAGAGTCAGCCTCTTCTCCACTCCAGCCTGGATTGCTGCAGTCATATTATGACCAAAAGCATTGAAATGAAGGACAGTTGTCACCTTTAGGATGGCAGAGCACAACTGTGGAAAGAAACTCATCCATGCTGATGTTGTGGAGCAGCTAAGTTGATCAACTTCAGAGATGTTTTCCTTCCAAGCTTTCTTTTATGTGACATAAGATAACTCCTTATTTTAAGTAGTTAAGTTACGGCTTCCTGTTACATGCAGACACAAGAGCAATATCTAAGTAGATTGAGGTCTATCTATTCATTCATAAAATAAACCCCAAGACTGTGCAGTTACATGAAACAAAGTTTATAATATTGTTTATGCAAAAAACTCAAGATACAAAATTAAAGGTTCAGTATGATGTAAAAATGTATGCAAATTACAACAAATCAGAAGATAACAGACTAAAAATTATTTTAGCTGTGATAGGGTAGTAAATTTATTCATTTCTACCCTTCTCCTTGAAACCTTTAGAAATGTGCGGGTGCACGCATACAAATGTTTCTATATATATACATTATTCTAAATGTACGCGCTATATAATGTATAGCATAGAGTATATGTTAATGATATATGCAATATACTATACAGCTCAATAAATATATATAGCATATGCTAAATATATAGTACTATATATTTATATATTATGTATTTATATAAATTTATGTATATTTTTATACATACAATTTTGCTATTGCTGATTATCAAACACTTCATAAACATTAAACTGAGTTCATCCTGACAAACTCTTTGAGGTAGATACTATTCTTATCTCCATTTACTTCAAGGAAACTGAGGCCCAAAGAGCTTAGGTAACCTGCCTAAGGTCACAGAGCTAATATATGCTAGAGCCAGGATTTGAACTCAGGCACCTGGGCTCCAGACTTTGTGCCCTTAACTTTTATGGTGCACTTGCTTCCTCTAAAATGGTATCACTCTAATCTCAAAATAAACCTGAAAATGTGGCTCCCATTCTACTATTGGTCATCATTCTTTTTAGCACTTTCTGTAGCATGCCACATACCATGAATTTCTGGCTAAGCCTCCCCACTTGCTATAAACTGTGGATGTCCTGAGGGCAAGGCTTTTACAGAGTTCATCAGGGATCTGGGGGTAACAGGTGATTCTCGTCCTGCTTGTCCAGACAGGGGGAGTCTGGAGCTTCCTGGGAGCATAGGGACTGAGGTAGCAGCTCAGCACAGTTGCTCAGATGACTGCGGTGTGTCCAGGGCCATGTAGAGCCCTTGCCTTGGCTAAGGGCGGCAGGACAAAGCTTGATGACCATGTCCAGCCCAACTCCCAGCACCAGGAAATATGGGTTAGGTTTGTCAAATCTGTTTATGCAAATAGTATGTTTAAATAATGATATGTTGAAACAGTTGAGGGGGAGCCAAGGGAATTCATGAGCACTGATGTGGCCTGGCCTCTACCACTCTGTGTTTGGGGAGAAGGCTGTTGTGTAAGGTTGCATGCTGTCCACCATTGGCCTGGATCCTTGGGCAGATGGTGCTGGGGAGCTGTCCAGAGCTCAGTGCTGAAGCCTCCGGTCATGGGAGATGGCAGAATACAGTGTGAACACAGAGAAAAGAGAGGGGAGGGAGTCACAGGGACTGGAAATCCAGGCCAGCAACTGCATCAGAGAGTCCTATCTTCCCACAGAGGTGAATGGTCATATCAGACGGGGAGAGGGGAATCTATTATATTCGAGTAGGGAAACTTATTAGTTAAGTAATACATATATTAAATGTATATTAAAAATAAAATATATTTAGTCATATGTATGTGAAGGAAGGAAGCTTATTTATATGGCCACATATGTTGGGAAATATTTTGTATTTCTATAGAAATAGAATATGTATGATCAATGGAATTAGACAAATATCTTACAGCAGCAACATACCTGGAGATATAGGAATGATGAAGAAGGAAAAACTTTAGTTTTGACATTCTTGTGGCCACAAGAGAGATGAAGAACTATGGTTCTTTCTCTCCTCTTCATGCAGAGGAGAGAAAGAAGTCATTTCTGGGGTGGGAGGATGTGGATGATGGATAAAAGGGATGCATACGGGCATGGTCACAATTAGGGCAAATAAATGCAATGTGGAAGAATCTCTGCTACTCATTATGTCCTGCTGTTTGGCCCAGCTGACCAGAGGACACCTTGGAATGGGAGAAGGCAGGAGATACTCTCCTGGTGGTCTTTGGGGGTGGGGTTGGCTTGAGTTACTAGAAATTGTGACATCATGATGTCTCAGATTCTCTCCCTTCTCATGCTGTTGCCAAAAATGGTGAAAGGCACAAGTAAGCGAGGGTCCTCATCTCAAGAGGGAGCTACAGAATAAGACACATCATCCACAGAGGAATGTGGCACAAAACCAAGACAGAGATCTGGTTATACACAGGGTAGGAGCCAAGCCATCAAGTCATGTTCCCCCAGTGGGCAGAAACCCAGTTATATGAACTGGGGCACTATTAAAAACGCTTTTGAAGGATGAGTAGGAGGAATTCTGGAAGAAGGACGGGGGTGAGGGAAATCCAGATAGAGGGAAGCTGCAAAGTCATGTCTGTTTGGAGAACGGTGGGAACTTCATGTAACTGGGATTTACCATGGTTGCATTGTGAGATGAGGCTGGAAAAGTTGGTAGGGATGAGATTTAAAAAAGGATATGCCAAATGAAAGGCTATGGACATAAGACACAGTGGCAAGAGTGATAAGTAAAATGGTTAACAACCCTTGGGCACTGTGCCATCAGACTAGACACTGGTCTTGGTTCTGGAATCAAGTCCTGGAAGGGAGACTTAGGGGTTTTGGAGAGGGGCCAGAGCAGCATGTGTGTGGAAGGGGTGGGGGACTCAAGGTAGAAGTACTTACCAGTATGAGCTAATATGAAAGTATTTCAATACTTGAACCATTAGAATGGCCGTATCACTGCATACCAGCTGCCTATCAGGCCTGAGTTGGGAGCAGAGGAATGATACGATTGGATTTATGCTTTAAAATAGGCTCTGGCTACAGCAAATGTTTGTTTACCAGGTGGATTGATGGGTAATAGAATTTTAGAACTGGTAGGGACCTGAGATGATTTCTTTCCATCTGACAAAATGTAAATGTTTTTCAGTCCTTCTCAGCCGGCACTTGGCCAGAAATCACCTGTTTTCATCTGGCCCCCTCATTTCCAACGACCAAACATATCCCCCACACCCTGTGTTGTCTGCTCTTGGCCATTTCAACCCGAACTGCTTCTGTCTTTGGCTGGTTGTCTCTGCTCAGCCCTGTCTGGACCCGCCTGCTGTGCCTTGCTCTTTTCTCCCTTCCCCAGCTGAGGAATTGGCAATCTTCTGGGATTTAATTATAGGTTCCCTGAGGGCCTTTCAACCCATCACAGGGCTCCTGCAGGCAGCTGGCTGGGAGGGTGACAGCCGTGTGCAGTGAGGAATGGCGACTTCTCGGCGTGGTAGCTGTACCCAGTGGCTGGCCCACGCTGCTTGGGCTGCTCTGTATTTTCCTGAGCAAATCATGTCTCACTCGCATTTTGCAAGATCTGAGAGTGAATGAGAAAGACAGTTTTCTCGGGGACGATGATGAAAGACAGAGGGCCGTGCAGCTAGGGCGAAGGACAGAAGGCACAGCAGTTCTCCTGGAGGTGGTGCCTGCCTCCTGATGACTCTTGCAAACTCTTTACATCCGTTAAATAATGACTTCGCCATTCTGTTCACTTTAATTAAGTCAGCTTGGTGTGCTGACAGCTTGGGTCCAGGTGGGGATCTTTTTGGCCTCAGGCAGCAACGCTGGAGTGCAAGCAAGTCTGTAGATAAGGGTTAATGAAGGCATAGCAGGCACGCCACACCATTCCCCACACCTCTGCCCGTGGTAGACATCGCTAAGTGATCATGCCACCACCCAGCCGGAATGACATAGGATCCTGGTTGTTCCTGGTGGCTGTTTGGGGTTTGGGGGGTAGCTTTAAATAAGTCAATGGAGAAACTATGTTTGTCCCCTTGAAGCACAATGGCTGCATGGGAGGAAAGCAATGTGAGGATTCAAGCATGCCTCAAAGTTGGACATTGTGACCAAGCCAGAGAGGTACATCACCCACTCCATCAGGATTCTCCAATCTTTTCCAAATTCCACCCCCTCTAAACATACCATCTGGCTTGAGATACTATGAACTCTCATGGGAGAGATGGCATAAATCCAGTTGCTGCTGCAGCCTTCTTCCTTGATCCTAGGCAAATAAATAGGCACCAAAAGATATTTTCCTAAATGATCCCATCTCTTTTACTCCTCCTTTATTATGTCCAAGTGAAAACCAAATGATAAGGTGTCTACAAGTACCTATCACTAGTGTGCGATGTTGAGCCCCATTCCACCTTCCTTTGCCAATGTCATGTAATATTTCCTTTGGTGAAAGACCTCCCTTTCACTCTCAGTCTGTGGGGCTGGGGTGGGATGAATCCACTCTCCAGAAGTGGGCAGAGGATCCAGACTTGGCCAATCAGAGTTTTCCATTTTCTTCACTCCCTTGATGGGCACTGGATTCTAGTGACTAGTAATTCTAGTGGCCTGGGAGTTTTGCTAGACTTGCTGAGAAAGTGGAGGTGTCCTGCTAAGCTTGGAGGGATGTTAACCTGGAGCTGCTGGTGGATGTCTTTGCCACCACATGGGGAGATGCTGAAAAAGCCCTGAGGTGGGATTGAGCTGGGTGTGGTTTGAAGAACAGAAAAACAGAATAGTTGGGATAAGGGGTGGGGCAAAAGGGAGAGCTGTTGGAGATGAAATCAGAGAGGGAGGCAGGAAGGTCATGCAAAACCTTCAAGACCAACGAAGGAAATTTAGAGTTTATTCGAATGGCAGTGGAAGCCGCCACCACTTTGGGCATTTCCAAACCCTCAGACTTCTTTGCTCCTGACTCATCCCTCTCTATCAATCCACTTCGGATATTAAAAGGATTGATGGAGAATTGGGAGACTCAGCCCATCCCCAGGCTCTGCCGATAATTTGCTCAGGGAAGTAGGCAAGTTGCAGCCTGCCTCTGGTCCTGTTTCCACCTCTGGCTCATGATGGAGTTGAACAAGTTCAAGGATAACAAAAAGATTTCATCTTTCATCCCTTCTCTGTTCAGCTGGCAGTGCCTGCTTGGACAGCTGTGTGGAGAAGGATTGTGAGGCATTTCCCAGGCTCCAGGGGGAAGGTGCCGTGATCAATTAGCAATGTCTGCCATGGGTAAAGGAAAGGAAATGGTGAATCATTCATCTCAAGACCACATGCTCCCTGAAGTGTCTACAATAGCATTTTATGATACTTTAAGTCAGATGCATCAGGAGCTCTGAGCATCAGACGAATAATAAAAATGTCCAGCAAGTCACAGAGCTTATACAAGGCTTCCCATTTTACAAAGAGTCTTTATGTCCTTTTTTCTCATTGGATCATATAGGCACTTCAGACATATTTTAATAAAAAACAATCTACCGGGTTTATCTTCCTGCCCCAGCATCCCTTTATCAGGTCCCTTCATCAGGTAACCACACCAATTTTTATCTTGAGTACCAGTCCCTTCCTGGGATCAGCTGATGTGCTTTGGGCATGTCCACTGCAGGCTGATGAATGGAGCAGGTGACCCATGGAGGCAATCAAGGCATTGCAGCACCCTGGTCCCGGTGACTGGTTGAGAAATGGATCCAAGATCAAATCGGAGCTTCTGAGATGTAATGAAATGTTTGCTGCAACTTTGGGGGAGGGGATGGTACTCAGTCAATTAAGAGGGTAGCATATGGTTCTAGGCATGTTGGGGCTGATTCCCACCACCTTGAGAGCCCATTCTACCCATTTCTTCTCAATTTTGTATTCAGTGATATCACACGGTAGCTTGATAACAGCCATCATAGAAGTATTTGCTACTTTTTGGTTTTTGTTGCTCCCAAGCCCTGGCTTGCCAGCATGCCACTGTTCCTTACCACTGCCTGGAGCCTGACAGCCAAGCCATGCACTAGAAGGTGGAGCCAAAAGGTAGAGAAGGACTGAGCCCTGAAGCAGCTGTGCCTGAAGCTGGATCTGCCTTCAAGCTTTTCAGTTGTGATTTTTGCTAATAAGTTATTCTTTGGTTGAAATCAGTTTGGATTGTATTTTCTGTCCCTTGCAATGAAAAGAGGTGTAGCTGATATATATTTTATATTCAGCATGCAAAACATATCTAGTTCAACATTCATCTGTTTGTAACTCTGAGAATGATTTCCTCTCTGCCTAGGGGGGAAAGTCTAAATTCTCTCCTGGTGCCCAATATTTCCCACAATCTGGCTTCATTTTCCCTCTCTGGCCTCAGATGAAGGCATCCTGTGCTCCAGGTTAGTTGCACTTCTTACTTGTCCTCAACACACCTTCTTCCTTTTCCACCTCTGAGAACCTCTAATGGGAACATGTCTCTTTCCATGCCTGAATTCTTTTCATTAAGGTCCATTTCCTCCTGCTCCACCCCAGCCCCCTCCCCTCCCTTGAGCACCTCCAGCTTTCACCTGTCCCTCTCTGCCAGCACACTTTCTAGGCTGTAGACTGTTGATGCCCAGATTCCTTGCCCTTCTGCCATTGAGCTCCCTTGAGGTCAGGGACTGTGTTGGGTCTACCTCTGAATCCTTCAAAATGCCTATTATGTCACCTTGAGAAAGATAGTCCATGAAGAAATACTTATTAAACCAACAAATCCATTCTCCACTCAGCAGCCAGTATGATCTGCTGCCAATGCAAATCAAAGTAGACCACACCTTTACTCAAAACCCTCAGGTGTCCCAGCCACTCTGGCCTTTGTGTTGTAGGAACATGGCACAAAGCAAGCTTGCTCCCTGCACAGGGCCTTTGCACCTGCTGTGTGTGGATTTATCTTCATCCAGCTCATCGCTTGCTTGAGTTTTTCCTGTTGTTCGAGACTGAGCTTAAATGACACCCTCTCATAAACACCTTCCCTGGTCACTCTTCACTAATTTGACCCCCTTCTAGAAGCTTTATTTTGCATTAAATGGCTCTTGTTTTTGTATGCTATATAGCGGGGTCACATTTCATTCTTTTTCCATGTGAGTATGATGTTATTGCAGCACCATTTGTTGAATTTTTTGTTTGTTTGCTTTTGTTAGTTTATTTTGTTTGTTTGTGTTCGGATGTTCATGGGCTGGGAATCAGACCTGGTCTCCTGCATGGCAGATGAGAATTCTACCACTGAACTACCCTCGCACCCCCTACGTGGCTTTATTTTTACATCAATGTTTATATAATATTTACAGTGTGCCAGTCACAGTTCTAAGCACCTTTGATATATTAACTCATTTAATCTTCACAGCATCCCCTGGAAGGAAGTGTTAATATCACCCCCATTTTATTAATGATGAATAAGCTGGTTCTGGGGACAGGACCTGAGATGAGGTTTCTGCTGCCCATGGTTTTTTGAGGAGGTATTCCTGGGAACAGGGCAGTGAGGGAAGCAGGATGGGGCTGGGAAGGGTTGAAGCCAGAATGTGTTATCAGCCAGAGAGGCTGGCTTCAGCCTACTCCCATGGGGAGTGGGTCTGACTTTCAGTCAAAGCACCGGGCTTTTTCTCCTCCAAAACCTCAGTCGTTGTCTGCCCTGGGATTTGGAGGGGATGTAGCTTTCCAGGTGGGTAGAGAGCAGTTCCCTAGGGAGGGGTCACTAGTGGCCTTTAATGGCCCACGCTCTTGGCAAGCAGGGGATAATGTACCTGCTGTAAAGAGGGGCTGGGTGGGGCCCACGAGCACCTACTGCAGGGGGGTTAAATGACCTGCCCAAGTGGCCCCCCCATTACCATTAGCAGAGCCAGGCCACCTGCCCCACCCACTCTTGCTAGGTTGCCACCATCTGAGATTAACTTGTTCACTTTTTAAAGGTTCTTTACTTCCAATTTCCCCAAGGGAGTGGCCTCAGCTGTCTCGTCCAGTCATGTCCCCAGCCCCCCAACAGGACCCCGAGCAGACTAGGTGCTCAGTAAATATCCAAACAACAAATGAGGGAGGGGTGGGGACTGGCTGGGCTCAGCCTCCACTGCACTCTGTTTGCTCAGAGACTTGCCCTGCCTGCCTGGTCTTTATTTATGGCCCCACAAGGCCTTCTGCTGTTCATGGATTTCTTTGCTTTCAAATATTTCTTTTATAACTGAAATGGAAGTCAGGCAAACTCCCTCTAAATCACCTGCCTCCCTTGGCTGCGCACAGTGTTTTCAGACCCCGACCTGTCCCTCCCTCTTTATTTACTGGTGAGTTTTCAAACTCAAGGTCATGTGCATGTATTTGCACGCACAGGCACAGATGTGCACAGGTACATGTATGTGCGTGTGTATATGTGCACACACAAAAGCACACGAGTGTGCATGTGCACGAACCTGCATTGCATGTGTGCCGTGTGTGTGTGTATATGCATGCATGGGTACATTTGTGTGCACACTTGTGCATACATGCATCTGTGTGCAAGTGTGCACATCCTCTGGGGTAGAGATGCCTTTTGCTCCACTGTCCCCAGTGACAGGTTCCTCATCATTCACTCTTGGGGCTCTGCCTCAGCTCCGATCAATACCTGCTTGGTAGCGGCTTAGTTGTGTCTGCTGTCAGAGCGATTTGCTCCTTTCTTGATTGAGGTAGAGTCTCACTGGAGCCCAATTGGAGTCATAGCCCTTTAGTTTTCACAGGAATGATATGATAAGAGCAATTGTGGAGCTTCAGCGTTGACTGGGAAAAGAATGCCTCCTGCCGCTGGTCTGGGCCCCTACCAGGCGCTGGTTATTTTTGCTAAGGTGTGGGTGTAGCTGGGGATGAGCTTTACCATATTTAGCAGGTGGTAGGATGCAGGACTGACTGATCTAGCCTGGTGGTGTTTCTTTCCTCCCATTTGTATTATTATTATTATTATTTTTAATAATGACAGCTCTAGCCTAGAGAATGCGACTTGTGCCAAGTGCTTTAAAAGTACCATGTGTCTTAATCCTCCTAAAGCAATGCCGTGAGGCATTATCCCCACATTGCAGATGCAAAAACTGAGGCTGAGAGAGACTAGCACTTTTTTCCAGTCTTCATGATTTCCAGTCTTCAGGATCACACGTAAGAGCTGCAGAATAGTCTATCCAACGGTTGTACCAAGTTCATATAATGAGTCTCCTGCTGCCAGGCCTTCACCTTGTTTCTGTTCTTGCTCATATTATTCAGCCATGGCAATCTCTGTACCTTAAAAATTCCTTGAAGAATTCATTTTGGACGACTTGGTAATATTTCATATTGTCAACAAACACCTATGTACAAGGATGCTAATTGCATTGCTACTTATAAGAGCAGATTTCTAAGGTAATTAATCCAGGCTCCTGGAAAATGCTTCTGAGGTGATATTAAGTGAAAGCGGCAGGGTACAAAATTGCATAATCAACAAGCTCCTGGCTGGGTGTGGGGGCTGGGGGGAGCTTACTTGTGCATAGGAAAAAAAAAACTGGAAGGAAATATTCCCCAATACTATCAATGGTTATTGCAGGGTGGCAGCCTTATATGTAGTTCTTTTTTTTTTTCATGTTTCTATACACAATACATAAATCAATGGCCATGCTACAATAAAACTTTATTTGCGAAAACAGGCAGTGGGCCACATTTGGCCCATAGACCATAGTTGGCTGACCCTTGCTCCAGCTTACACAAATCATTGTTTTTCTTTGTAAAAATTGGCTTTATTAAATAATTGGAATAGATACCAATACATATTTGTGAAAGTAAGTGAATTGCCAATAATAAAAATGCAATGTACATCCATGTACCTAGCACTAATTTAAGGAAAACAACATTGCTATTAGCTTTAAAGCCCCCAGCTCCCACAGCCCTTTCCTTCAAGGGGAACCACCTTCTTGATTCTGTGTTTAACATTCTCTTGTGTTTGTTTATACTTTTACTGCAATTTTGTATCTCTCTATATTTTGTGTTATTCTGCTTGCTTTTGACCATTAGAAAAATTGCATCATGGTATATGTATTATTCTATAACTTATCTAAAATGTGTTCATAAGACTCATCTGGGTCAATGTGTGTAGCCAGGATCCATTCCTTTTCACTCCTGCATAGTATTCCACAATGTGAATATATCTAATGTATTTACCATTCCACTATTGTTTCCAGTTCCTTTTTTAAGATTCCATTTCGAACTGTACTGCTATGAATTTTCTTGGATCTATAATATGGTACGAGAGTTTCTCTGATGTGGACGAATCAGCTGGAGATTGTTGGATTGTAGCATATGGACATCTTTGACTGTACTGGGTGTAACCAAATTGTCCTCCAAAGTGATTGTATCACTTTATATATTTTTAATGGGGTGGCCAGAGAAAACCTTAGCAAGGTGATATTTGAGCAGAGGCGTGAAGGAGGTAGGGGAGCAAGGCATGAGGATGTCTAGGAAAGAATGTTCTAAGCAGCAGGGACAGCAGATGCAAAGATCCTGAGGCAGCAGCATACCTGATATGTTCAAAGAACAGCCAAGCAGCAAAGTGACCGATATGCCTGGAGTAAAGAGAGCAAGAGGAAGAAGAGGTACAGTAGCCCAGTACCCTTCAGAGAGGAGAAGGGTACTGGGCTACTGAAAAGAGCAGGCTTGATTCTGGTTGCCAAATAAGCGCTGCAGGAGTCCAGTCAGGCTGGTAGAGGGGTCTGACCACTGGTAGGGAGGAAGTGGGCCATCTCTAAAGACAACATGAGGCACCCAGCCCTTGCCTGGGGTTCAGGGCCGGGAACTGGAGTGCTTGGGAAGGCTGGGCAGACTGCTGCTTGTATAAAGCAGGCTGACAAGGTATGTGTGTGTATCTGTGTGTGTGCTGAGCCTCTGTGATGGGAAAACTGGGGGTCAGCAACAAAGAGTTTAATGCCAGAATGCTGGTGAGGCTGACGGGGCTCAGGAAGGAGCAGGGCCAGAGGGCAGGGCTGGGGCACCCAGGCTGAGCCCATAATGGAAAACGAGCTTGAGGTCGAAGTGGTGCTGGGATGCTCTCTCAGGTGCTTGGTCCTGCTCTCTGCAAAAGCCTTCCCACTTCAGGGCTTGGAAAACTCCGTGGAATTAGGTGGCTTGGTTCAAATCCCAGCTCCGCCATTTACTCCCTGTGCGGCTCTGAGCAAATCACCTAAGCTTCTTTACCTCAATTTCCTTGACTGTAAAAGGGGGATAAGTATAATATATGACTGTCTTTCTGTGAAGATTAAATCCATAGCAATCCATACCTGCTCAAAAAATATTAACAGTTATTAGTACTGGTAGTTCTCCTGCTAAGAAGCTTTCCCTTCTCTTGTATGTTATTACGTTTGTCCTTGCCCCAAATAGGGACCAGACCCAGGAGGAGCTTGGAAGGATGTCAGTCACTAAACTGATAGTAGGCAAGCCACCTTGCTTTTAGGAACTTTGGTTTTCTTAGCAATTAAGTGGATCTCCGGATGCCCTCTTCAGAGAGCCAGCAATCAAGGCTTATCCAGAGCTGGGCGCAGTGCAGTGTCGTGGTAGATGTTTATTCAGTCCCTTTACTTTCTCCATCACCCTATTAGGATGGCCCTCTCTGGGCTAGGTGGTGGGCAGACAGTATGAGCAAAGTGTGGGTCCCAGCTTCTAGAGTCCAATGTCTCAAAAGGGAAGTAAATAATTGCATTCATGGAATGATAAGGCCCATGTTAACAAGGCACATCTATGGATTATTCATGAGGCAGGTGTTATCATCAGCCCCATTTTCAGGTGAGGAAACCAAGGCTCAGAAAGCTAAAATGAGGGACCCAAAGTGACCTGGAGCTGGTAAGTAATGGAGCCAGGACTTGAATTGCACTCCCTGACCCCACCTGGTTTTAACAACAAGGTACTATGAGAACTCTGGGGTGGGGTGGCAGTTATTGAAGACCTCCACTAGATGAGATGCTTGAGCTGAGTATTAAGGGATGTGTAGGAGTTGGCCAGGCAGACCGAAGTGGGAACAGAGAGGGTGGACCAGGCAGAAGGAAGAGCACTCGCAAAGGTTCCAGGTGTTTGGGGGGAGGGGAAGATGTATCAGTTACAGATAGCTGTGATAATGCTGCTTAGAAGGCACATGCCCTGGAGACGTGTGGCAATGAGCATCTATTTCTCAATCATCCCAGAAGGTCAGCTAGGAAGTTCTGCCCATCTCAGCTAGCTCACTCACACTTCTGGGTGTGGGCTGGCTACTGGCTGATCTAGGCTGGCCTCAGCTGGGTTGATTGGGGAGACTTGGCCCTGCCTCATGTGCCTCTCGTTCTCCACTATCCTAACCCTGGGCAGGTCCTTGTGGCAATAACAGGGGTTCAGGTAAGAGGGCAAACCCAGTGTGCAATATGCTTGGGTCTCACCCACTGGCCAGAGCAAGCCACATGGCCAGATCCAAAGTCAGAGGGAGAAGGCATGACAAAGGGCATGGACTCAGAGAAGGCTGAAGAATTGGGATTGTGCTTGCAATCTGCTACAAAACAGAGTTTGGGGGATGTGAAGGCTGGGGTGTCGGGAAGCTGCAGAAAAGTCTGCAGAGTCCATCAGGGACCAGATCATGGAGGATGGACAGGAGTGGGCTGATGGGAGGTAGGAAATAATGAGACAGCTATTGCCACCACAAGAAAGGATGCAGGCCTGGACTAGGGCAAATGCAGTGGGGATAGGAGAGGTTGGTTTTGCTACATTTGTCCTATAAAAATCAAGACAGTGAGGCTGAGGCACTTGGTCTGTTACACAGATGTTACAAATGGCTCTGGAGATATAATTGGCCTTGGCCTCTGCAGAAAGGTTAATTGCACAGATCACACAGACAGGACAGCTCCCCAGTTATGGACCCAGAGCTAATGAGCTCTCTGTCTTCTCTGGTCACTTGGCCGGGGCTCTGAAGGGCAGTGGAGGGACAGAGAGGCTGGGGGCTCCTAGCCTGGGGGCGGGGGGCGAAATCTAATGCATTCCAGGGGCTGAGTGAGAGGTCTTTCCTGGGACAGTGATGGCTAAAGGGCAGTTTTGGTTGCAAGAGACAAAAACCTCATTTCAAACAGAGTTGAGGAACTGGCTCTGACAACGCAGCACTTGAGGGCTAGCTCGTGTTTCATGCATCACTGGCTCCAGGTCCTCGGATGGTGGGGAAGTGGCCTCTCCATCTCACCTCAGCTCCCCTGCCCTGGCTTCATTCTCAAAATCAGTCTATGTAAGGGCAGAAGTGCCCCCAACAGTTCCAGATCGCTCCCCCAATGTGCTGGTTTGAAAGGAAGTATGCCCCCTAAGAAAAGTCATGTTTTAATATAAATCCCATTTCTTAAAGGTAGAATAGTCTCTATTCAATGCTGTGTATTTGGGACTGTGATGAGATCATCTCCCTGGTTGATGTGATTTAGTTAAGAATGGTCGTTAAACTGGATTACAGGATAACATGTCTCCACCCATTTGAGTGGGTTTTGATTTGTTTCTGAAGTCCTATAAAAGAGGAAACATTTTGGAGATTCAGAGAGATTCAGAGAGAGCAGAGAATGCTGCAGCACCACGAAGCAGAGAGTCCACCAGCCAGTGACCTTTGGAGATGAAGAAGGGAAATGCCTCCCGGGGAGCTTCATGAAACCAGAAGCCAGGAGAGTAAGCTAGCAGATGACGCCGTGTCTGCCATGTGCCCTTCCAGCCGAGAGAGAAGCCCTGACTGCGTTCGCCATGTGCCTTTCCAGATGAGAGAGAAACCCTGAACTTCATCGGCCTTCTTGAACCAAGGTATCTTTCCCCGGATGCCTTTGATTGGACATTTCTATAGACTTGTTTTAATTGGGACATTTTCTCGGCCTTAGATCTGTAAACTAGCAACTCATTAAATTCCCCTTGTTAAAAGCCATTCCGTTTCTGGTATATTGCATTCCGGCAGCTAGCAAACTAGAACAGATTTTGGTACCGGAGAGTGGGGTGCTACTGCTGCAGTTTGCAAATACCAAACATGTTGGAACGGCTTTTTAATTGGATAGGGGGAAGATTCTGGAGGAGTTGTGAGAAGCTTGATAGAGAAGCCCTAGAATGCTTTGGAGAGACTGTTGGTAGAAATGTGGACTCTAAAGATACCTCTGATGAGGCCTTAGACAGAAATGAGGTCCGTGTTATTGTAGACTGGAAGGAAGGCGATCCTTGTTTTAAAATGGCAGATAATCTGGCAAAATTGACTGGTAGTTTTGGCTGGAAGGCAGATTTTAAAAGCCATGAACTTGGATATTTAGCAGAAGAGATCTCCAAATTAAATGTCGAAAGTGCAGTCTGGTTTCTCCTTGCAGCTTATAGTGAAATGCGACAGGAAAGAGATAAACTGAAAACTGAACTCTTGAGTAAAAAGAAACCAGAAATTGAGGTCCTGGAAAATTCTGGGCCTACAGAAAGGGAGACTACAGAGTATAGTGTGGATTTAACCAAATGTGGAACCAGCCAGCCATTTCAGAGAAAGTCAGGATCGGGCATGGAGTTATCCAGGAAAGATTTGTGGAAACTCCTTATGTCTGATGGGCATGATCCAAGGCTACTGCATAGAAAGCCAACGAGAGTGCTGTGGGACCTGTATAAACAGAGCCGCTGCCAGTCTGGACTGAGGGGTTCAGAGAAGGGACACATTGGAGGAAAAATAACTGCAGAGGCAAAACCGTGGAGGCTGAGGTCTGAAGTCAGGAAGCCTCGGGCCAGGAGAGTGGACCCACCCAAGCCCGTGGAGAGGGTGAGTTTGCCCCAAAGGCAGAGAATGGGCCTTCCACCTCATTGCAGTGGAAGAGTCATGCCGCCTCAGGCCTTGGAGAAGGTGAAGCACATTCCTTGGGGTTTGGGGGGACCCTGGCTGCCACCACATGGAGGGGTTAAGCGTGTGCCCCGGAGATGGCAGAGAGCCCGGGTGCGGCCCCAATGCTTGGAGAGGGTGGAGCCGAGAAAAAGGTGGTCTCCCCAATATCCCCCAAGGTTGCATTCAGAGAGAGGCAGGCGTAGGCATTTGGAAAGGGTGGGACTGCCACTTTCTAAAGCCCTGAAGATAAATGACTCTCAGACTTTGAAATCTAATGGACTTTGCCCTGCAGGTTTTCGAAATCGTATGGGTCCGGTGACCCCTGTGTTCCTTCCTCCCTATGGAAATGTGTCTATGTATCCTGTGAATGTTCCTTCTTTGTATGTTGGCAGCAAATAACTTGTCATGAGTTTTCAAAGGCCCAGAGCAAATGGAGAGAATTTTGCCTTAGGACAGACCATGCCTGTAACTGACTTGATGAGATTTTATACTGTCTCCAATTTTGTACTTCATTGTATTGCTACTGAAAGGTTTAAGGTTTCTGATATTGTTATGAAGTTAATATATTTGTATATGGGAAAAACATGTCTTTTTTAGGGGCCAGAGGGTGGAATGTGCTGGTTTGAAAGGAAGTATGCCCCCTAAGAAAAGTCATGTTTTAATATAAATCCCATTTCTTAAAGGTAGAATAGTCTCTATTCAATGCTGTGTATTTGGGACTGTGATGAGATCATCTCCCTGGTTGATGTGATTTAGTTAAGAATGGTCGTTAAACTGGATTACAGGATAACATGTCTCCACCCATTTGAGTGGGTTTTGATTTGTTTCTGAAGTCCTATAAAAGAGGAAACATTTTGGAGATTCAGAGAGATTCAGAGAGAGCAGAGAATGCTGCAGCACCACGAAGCAGAGAGTCCACCAGCCAGTGACCTTTGGAGATGAAGAAGGGAAATGCCTCCCGGGGAGCTTCATGAAACCAGAAGCCAGGAGAGTAAGCTAGCAGATGACGCCGTGTCTGCCATGTGCCCTTCCAGCCGAGAGAGAAGCCCTGACTGCGTTCGCCATGTGCCTTTCCAGATGAGAGAGAAACCCTGAACTTCATCGGCCTTCTTGAACCAAGGTATCTTTCCCTAGATGCCTCTGATTGGACATTTCTATAGACTTGTTTTAATTGGGACATTTTCTCGGCCTTAGATCTGTAAACTAGCAACTCATTAAATTCCCCTTGTTAAAAGCCATTCCGTTTCTGGTATATTGCATTCCGGCAGCTAGCAAACTAGAACACCCAACCATGTAGCCAAACCTCTTTCTCAAAGGTTTCATCAGTCCCAAGACCCACTCGGATTGGCCCAGCTTGAGTCACGTACATATCCCTGAACCAATCACTGTGGACTCTGTTTAGTCAGCTCTGGGTCAGATGCCAGACCCGGTACTAGGAGAGGGTGGTCCCTAGACGGAAAAGTGGATTCTCTGACCGGAAGAGCTGCTGGGCTGGCATGGTGGTGGAGCTGAGGAGCCACTACCAGCCAGTATGGCAGCAGACATTTTGGAGAGAGACCAGCCTTTAGGAATTGCTGAGTCCAACTACCCATTTCACAGGTGAGGAAACTGAGCCAGAGATATGCTAATTCCAAAATGGGAAGGCTGCCGGGAAGACAGTTAATCAAGATGTCAAAATGCTATTTTAAAAAACAAAATAAAGTCCTTTTATGGTTGCACAATGAAATATTAGACCATTGAAATGACATGTTATCTGGCCTTTGTTTTAAAATGTTCAGGCTAAGAGAAATATACAAAGGTAAGGAGAGATGATAAAAGATTAGAAAAATATTGACAGTCATTGAAGCTGAGTGGTAAGTACATGGCAGCGGCGGGGGTAGTGGTCATTATATTATTCTCTCTATTTTCGTGTATTTGCAAATGTCAATATCAAGAATAAAAACAAACAAACAGACATAAGGAATGCCAAATCCATTCTGTTCAGCAGAGTGAATATTACATTTACAAATATATAAATAAATAAACAAAATGAGAATTAAAAAAAAAAGATGTCAAAATTGGGAGAGTCCAGGGGAGGGGAATGTTGCATCGGTGGATTTAAAAATTTTTTGCTTAATATGCCAGCCTGAAGTGGTATCTCATGGATGTTTTCATTTGGATTTTATTACTAGTGGGGTGGAATGTATTTTTCCATATGGTTTTAACTAGCTTTGTTTCTTCTTTTGTGAATTATCTGGAAGCCTAACCTTTTGGGCCTCCTTAAAAATCTTTTTTTTTTTTTTTCCCAACCTGAATTTGGAAGCTATGATCTCAGAGGCCTCGTTCAACTTCATATTCTTTGATCTTTCAAAATACCAGAGAAAATGCCATTTATATTGGCAAAAGCTTTGTGGGTGCCTACCAGATGAGAGAATAAACTGGAAGTTGCTAAGTCCAGAGAGACTCTTCTGCCAGAGAGATAAAACCGGGATACTTTGGGCCAAGGGGCAGGGAGCGGGGAAGAGAAGATGCTGTCTGAGTCTGGGGTAAGAAAATAGAGATTCTGAGTGCAGGGCAGACTCAGGCATTGCTTTCCTCCCCACGCCATGATGAATGTCCTACTTTGACAGACATCCATCCTTTGTGCTGGGACAGCCCCTCAAGTATCTTTGCAGATAGGTTCTAAAATACTTCTCCTCACAAATATGTATATTTTTCATGATTTTCTCCATGCTTTAAAATGCTGACATGAACTCAGCATTTGCCCCCTCTGGGTTTAACGTGTTCCTGCACCTGGAACAGAGTTTCACATCTCAAAGGCGTTAAAGAAATGTCTGTTGGCCAAAAACAGAAGACCTGGATTGGAGTTCCCGTATGCTGCCAAAAACTGTGTGATCTAGTTTGATTCTTGTACCCTTTTTGGGGTGGATTTTCACCATCTGACAAGTGAATGGAATGGATTTGATTACGACCAGGTTTTGGCTCAGTTCTGTGAAGGACTGTAAACTGGTGCCCCTTGGCCCTGCCCAACTGTATTTAATTGACTTGGTGTTTTAAAACATTTGAATTCTTTGCTGATGTTTTGAAATGGGGAGATTTCACATAAAAATCAGGGTTTCTGGCTTCTTTGGAAAATTCAGACTGTTGGCAATCCTGCATGCATATTCTCACTGGTCAGTGGAGCTGAGCTGCAGCCTTTTCCCTGGGCCCTGGAGGTGGGCCCTCCAGATCTCTGCAGACTTGGCCACCTCCAATTCCTTCCTGACATGGGAACAAAGTGTTAGTTCCCATGCATTGTCGTGCTTGTTCTTTCACTTAAACGGGAAAGTCTGGCGATTTCTTGGACCCATGTTTCTATCAAAGGTGGGGAAAGCACGTGCAAAGGCCCTGAGGTGGAAAAGAGTTGTGTATGTTTGAGGAATGGAAAGGAGGCTGATGGAAGGAGGGAGGTATGGCTGGAGAGGCAGACAGGGGCCAGGCCATCTAAAGTCCTGGAAGGGGCTTGGATTTTATTTTGAGCCTATTGGGAAATCACTGGAGCATTGGAGGGCTTTAAGGACGGGAGATTTGATTTACATTCTTGAGAGATCCCTTTGGCTACTGAGGGGCGATAAGTGCTAGGGAGAAAAATAAGGAAGGGGGCTGGGGATTATTGGGTTGGGGGTGTTGGCAATTTTAAATAACAGGATCAGGGAAGACATCACTTCAGTGAGAAGGGAGGTGAGGGGTTGGTAGCCGGAGGGAGCCGGCAAAGACCCTGAGGCAAGAGTGTGTCTGGTGCCTTTAAGGATGAGCAGGGGGCTGGTATAACTTGAGGGAAGCGATTAAGGGGGAGAGGAACAGATGAGGTGCGGAGGTGAAGGGGTTTGAAGGCAACTGTACAGGTGGTCACTGACCCCGACGGCCGAGTGAGCGCTGAGCCAACTGGAGGTCACAGCCAGAGCAGCCTCACCAAGGACCTGAGGGGTCCCTGCGTGACTGGGACCCTCCTGGGGCTGAAACGTCCAAATCTGGGAGCGTGGGTGGGGCAGGGTGGGGGAGCCTCGGATGCCCTGCAGGAAGCACTCTCCCTTAGAAGGCCCTGATGCCCTGCTCCGAAGGAGTGGGTCTCCTTGTGGCTTATTCCAACGAGCCCACCCTCCATCCTCAGTCACCGAGGGAGAGTCTCAAAGCTGCAGTCTCCCTCCCAGAATGCACTGTGAAGAGCCTGTGGCTACGGCCAACAGCCATGAAGGAGTGGCCGGAAGGAGGGTGGGTGAAGTCAGGCGGGAGTGTGATGGCCACCTGAGGCGACGGTCCCCACAGAACATAGGAAAGACTAACACGCTCTAGTGTCCTAAGAAGGTGAGCCCCCTGGCGCTGCCGCCCAGGGCCTTTCAGTCTTGCTTACTGCTGCCTTGGCCTCGGTGTCCACCATTCAGGCTACAGCTTTCTTCCAGGATCTCCATGCTGGGTGTGGCCCCACCTCATGCCTGTCATGTGGCAGTCAGCATCGACGTCTGGACACCCAGCTCTGACTTGGCTGCTCTCAGGGGTGGAGGGCCTCCTGAGGCTCCCCAGAGCCCTGGGTCAAAGCCGGCCTCCTCTCCTGGTCCCCAAGCCCTTTATGATCTGTCCTCTGTGCAGCCACTCCCGCCCCCTAACTCCGGCTCCCTTGGTCTGGCTGGCCTTTCCTGTCCTTCACGACACATCGGAGTAGCATGCCCACCAGAAACCTGTAGTCTCCGCAGCATGGGTCGGACTGGTCCCTTCTCAGTGCCCCCAGCCCTGGCTTACCCTGGCTCCCTGATGGGTCACCAGTGCTTTGCCAGGCTGTCTCCCTGTCCATGCAGTTCCTGCTGAGAGCTTCCTCTAGCCACCGCATCCTGGGCCCCCGTGCATCCCCAACATGGAGCAGCAATGATGAGTGAGTCTTACCAGGCACCCACCACAGCGTCTGGGCCCTGTTGCCATGTAAGCCATTGAATTCTCACTGCAACCTTTGAGATAGGGATCACTATCATTCCACTGTACAGATGAGGAAACTGAGGCCTGGCCAGGTTAAAATGACTTTCTCCAAATCACGCAGCTGGTAAATGGAGGAGGTGGAGTTTGAATCCTGGAAGCCCGGCCTGGGAGCCCTGCTCTGGCTGCCCCTCCGCCCCTCCCCACTGTAACCGAATGAATGAGCAAGTCTCTAGGACCAGCAGTTGCCACCTCTGCCTTGCTCTTCTCTGAAGCCTGAGCTCCCCTACCCCCGCTGAGGTCTGCATATTCTCATCACCGGTTCCCAGGGGGGCTGTGTCTCCTCCTTCCCCAGCCTGAAGTCACAGTCCACTTGGCACCACCCTTTCTGAACAATCTGCCTCCCTCCCTCCAAATGTCACCAGAGGGGTCGGCATGCCGAAAGTCTTTTCTTTTATCCTCTCTCAGTGCTTGTCCCCATTCCCCTTGACCTTTCGGTGGCATTCACAACCCGTGTAGCTTCTTTCCTTGGCCTCTTTTCTGCCGAAGGAGTCTGGCCCCTCTTATTTTCCTCTTGGTTCATGTCATTTCTTCATTAGTTCATTTAAAAATATACTTACTGAGTGCCCCCTGGGCCAGTATCCGACACGGTTCTAGAAGACAGCGTGGAACAAGACAGACAAAATCCCTGCCCATGTGGGGCTCTCCTTAGAAAGGGGGAGACAGACCAGACATCAGTGAACAAATACATAAAAAATTTCAAATAATAATAAGGGAGGGATAAAATAAAATAGGGTGAAGGGTGGACTGCATGTTGGGTACGGAGGGGACAGGTGATTCTGAGCTCAGAAGCAGACAGCCAAGTCAAATGCTGGTGGGGGAGAACAGTCTGGTCAGAGAGACTGGCCCTAAGGCAGCTTTGGAGGAACAGAACAGCCAGTGTGGCTTGACTGTGGTGGATGAGGGAATGTCAAAGGGTAGGAGGCTGTGATCTGACAGTCTGCTGGGGCTGCAAAAGCCAAGGTGGGGAATTGGAGTTTACTTCAAGTGCAGTGAAAAAAAAGTTGCTGGAAAGATGCAGCAGGGAGAGACCAATTGCATCTGTAGTTTTAAAAGATATCTCTTTCTCCACATATGACTGCATCAGTATGACCTGAAACTTTTCCTCAAAATGCAGATTCCAGCCCCTTCCCACCGCTGCCTCATCAGATTCCGCGGAGGCGAGCCTGGGAATCTGCATTTTAATAAGCTCGTACAAATTTGAGAAGCATTGCTTTAAGTGGACATTCTTAACTGGGACATGCCCAAGAGGTCACTGGGCAGAATTTAGGGGATTCAAGAATTTAGGTGGCAAAATATTACATCTAACTGGCATTAGCAGTCCCTCCAGGTAGAGGTGCAAACTTGTGGCAGAACTGACCCCACATGGCACTTGGTCACCAATAGAAATCACAGACTTTTCATATCACATTCCAAAGTTACGGTAGTTACTAGACTCGTATTAGATTCTGCTATTTAATACACTAGTAAAGAAGCACATATATTAATATTATATAAATGACTTAAAAAGTGTTTTGATGACCTTGTTTCAATATAATTAGTTTCCTTTATAAACATTATCTGGGATAGGGGTCTATTGGCTTCACCAGATGCCAAATGGATCCATGGCCCAGAAAAGGGGCAGAACTGCTACAGAGGGCTGGATGTTGGGGAGAGGCTCTGCCAGACCCGGTGCCGCCTCTGACTGCCCTCTCCAATGCTGGGTGACTTTGAACAAATCACTCTCCTTCTCTGTGCCTCAGTGTCCTCACCGGTAAGGAGCCTGCAGCCCTACCTCGTGGGCTTGTTGAAAGGGCCAGTCAGGCCTCCAGGGGGCATCAGATAGCCCCTTCCTTTTGCTGTCACAGGAATCCCGGCTCTGCCCTTCCTTGCTGTGATCTGGTGCTGGAACGTGTCCTCTCTGTGCCTCAGTTTCCTCTCTTCCAGAGCACCCGGCACCTAGAGTTGTGGGAATGAAGTGGGTTTCTATTTGTCAAAGATTCAGCACGGTGGACAGCACTCCTTGGGTGCTGTTTGCTGTTCCTGGGTGTGTCTTACTCCTCAGGTAGGTTAGATTTGGGGTTCCCGGGGAGCTGGATATCAGTCCTGTTCCCTTTAGCACCCTCAATGTTAAATGACACAGACCCTGGCTTTGGGAAATTTGGCAGGTGCAGTGACTGCAGTTTCTCAGAGATCAGGATGGGGAAAGGCTAGTTAGAATATTATCTGGGCTACAGGGACTCCAGGATTCAATAATGGGGGAGGGGGTGGCAGGGAATCAAAAGATAGGGCCACAGCTTGTCTGGGTTTGGATGCCTGGGCAAGGGCTGAATCTCCTGCACCCAGTTGGACAGTATCTCCCCACCACCAGTCCAGCCTGGCTCTGTTAGTTGAGTTTTTCTTTCTCCCTTTCTTTCCAAGCTCTATTTTCTGGTCTGTTAAATGGGGCCACTAGCATATATTGAGGGTTATCCTGGCTATCTCACACACGGCTTCAGAGATGGAAAAGGAAACCCAGGCTCAGAGAGGTGAGGCAATTTCCCCAAGGTCACACAGCAAATTAGTAGCAGATGAGTAGTTTTGTCTGCAGGTGCTCTGGCTCCCAGGCCATGCCTGGAACCACTGGGTTACCCCACAACCTCACAGCGTTTCCCTTTTCTCCCTTCTGTGGAGACCAGCCTCACTTTACATTCTCAGAACAGTTTTTTGGGGGTACTACTCTTCCTACCCGGCAGCAGGTGGTGTGGGAACCAGCTGGTGTCTGCTGCCTTTCCTGGCACCCCATGGCTGGCTTCCTTCCAAAAGGAAAGCCCCGCCCACCTCTGTCCTCCCTGGCTGCTCAGCATCTGGCTTTTCCTTCCCTCCCAGGGCTTCCTGATAGTCCTCACTGAGAAAGGTCCTGCCCGCACTTGGGGTGGATTCCCTGGGCTGTAGCCCTCAGCTTCCGTGGCTGAGGAAACTATAGGGAAGGGTGGGGACTGTGGCGTATTGGAGCGCACGTGCCCCATTCAAAGCAGCAGCTGCCACTCGGCTTTTCAGCCCATTGTTTTCAGATGGAATGTGGCCTTGTCAAGTAGATTTTCAAAAGAGTCTGTATTTTCATGTTATTTAAATGCTGGCTAATTAAAAAAATTTTTTTTTAACAATCATGCCATGCTGAGAGAGAGAGACGGAGAAAGAGAAGAAAACAAACAAACAGAAAACAAAACAAAACTAAAGAAAAGTTTTAAAAGCCTGTCTTCAGGTCTGTTTACTGCTTCTGGCTTACCCTCGCTTATTTCATTTGCCTGCATAGCAAGCACATTTTAGATGTGGGAAAACAGAGGCCTAGAGAAGAGAGGTGACTTCTCCAAGAGGACAGGGAGAGAGGGTTTCGGGCCAGAATTTAGCCTTGAGTTCTTGCCACTACCCCCCACCAGTGTCTTCCCCAGGCCTCCTGGCCGCCTTTGCTGGTCTGAGTGGGCCTGTGCTTATCTTCCAGGCCAGCTCTGGATCCTGAAGGAAGAAAAAAATTGCTGTTGTCCAGTGCTGAAGGCACAGGTCAACACGACCCACCGCCAGTGCTCAGAACTGTCCCCGGATTCTGGTAGAGCCATTCCTAAAGGGCATGCCTGTTAAAGACGCTTCTGAATTGCCAGGGCTGTAGACTTGTGGAACTCTGCAGACAATATAGCACCATCAAAATCTGTTCCAGTGATAAATAGTTTTCTCTGTTGGGAGTACAGAGGGCAGGCTCATGGCTCTGGGCCCAGCTCGTTGGCTTGATGGTACCCAACACCCACTGAGGACCTGCCGTGTGCCAGGAACTTGACTGCGGGGTTTGCAGCAACCACCTCATTTAACTGGCCCAGAAAACGTGTGGGAATGGTAGTGTTGACTCCATTTCACAGATGAAGCGACTGAGGCTCTGAGAGGTTAGGTAAAGGACCAAGGTCAAATTCAGTCCTGCTTGACCTCAAATACAGGCTCTTTCCACCCCAACGGGGTATCCCCATGGAAGGGGTGGAGAGGCTGTGTTCTCTGCTAAGGTCTGGCGAAGGGTCACAGTGGGAGCCAGGTTGTCAGAAGCTTCTTGCAGGAGATGGTCTTGAGGGAAGAGAGGCAGTGTATTTGTTTCTTAATGTTATACTTCAACTTACATAAGTAGCTTAAACCAACACACATTGATTATTACAATTCTGCAAGTCGGAAGTCTGAAATGAGTCTTATGGGTTTAAAATCGAGGTGTCAGAAGGACTGAGATCCTTCTGGAGGCTCCAGGGAAGAATCCATTTCCCTACCTTTACCAGCTGCCAGAAGCTGCCTGCATTCCTTGGCTTGAGGTCCCTTTCTCTGTCAGCAAGGCCAGCAGTGTAGCATCTTCAAGTCTCCCTCTGCCTCTGACCCTCCTGCCTCCCTCTTTGCCTTATTAGGAGCCTTGGTGATTATGTTGGAGGGACCCAGTTGGTCAGGATTATCTCCGTGTCTCAAGATTTTAACTCAATCACAGCCGCAAGGGCCTTTTTGCCATGTAAGGTAACAGGTTCTGGTAATTAGGATGTGGATGGCTCTGAGGTAAGGGGTCATTCTTCAGCCTTCCCTAGAAGGGACCAGCACTCTGAGGGGTGAGGTCGTGCCTGGAGGCTGAGGAGGGCTGGAATGATCAATGAGCGGCAGCCCATCATGGGGCTGGTACCGTAGGTGGGCAGGGCTTCTTGGGACCTGCTTGTCCAGGGCATCGAATGCCATGCCAAGACACTTGAACTTCACTGTCTAGACCAACATTCCTCACACTTGAACGTGCACCTGAATCACCTGGGGAGCTGGTTCAAATGCAGAGTTGAATCAATGGGTCTGGGTAGGGCCCGAGAGGTTGCATTTCCCAGAAGCCTCCTGATGAGGAAGATGCTGCCGGTCTCATGGATCCCGCTTTGAATGGTGTGGTTCTCGGAAAGGGGGAGCCCCTGAGGTGGTTGGGAAGCAGCTGAGATGTTTGGGGAGTAATGTTGGCAATTGTTGGTAATGAATTCAGATGTTTAAAAAATATTGAGTGGGCCAAACAACGCATTTCTGCAGGCTGGATTCAGCCCATGGGCAACTTGTTTAACAATCTGTTAGTTTTACTGAGAGGGAAACTGAGGCCCATAGCAGCAGTGGGTCTTTCCTCGGGTCCTGCAGCATCAAGACCCAAACTCAGGGCCACTGACATGCGACGTGACCCACCATCCTGGGTCTCACTGCTTCTTCGAGCTCTCCCCTTTCTCCCCAACCTCAATTCCTGTGCCTCTGACAGATGCAACCCACTCCCTATTCATGTAACATACAGCAGCCGTGGGGACAGGAGGTACTGGTGGAAGAGCCTCCTCCATACAGATATTCTAGTTTGCTAGCTTCCAGAATGCAGTATACCAGAAACAGAACAGTTTTTAAAAAGGGGGATTTATTAAGTTGCAAGCTTGCAGCTCTGAGGCCATGAAAATGTCCCAATTAAAGGAAGTCTATAAAAATGTCCAAATTAAGGCACCAACAAGAGGTTACCTCCATTCAAGGAAGGCCGATGAAGTTCAGGGTTTCTCTCTCAACTGGAAAGGCACACGGTGAACATGGCGGCATCTGCTAGCTTTCTCTCCAGGCTTCTTGTTTCATGAAGCTCCCTTGGGGGTGTTTTCCTTCTTCATCTCCAAAGGTCTCTGGCTGCTTGGGCTCTGCAGTTCTCACGGCTTTCCTCATTCTAAAGCGTTCTCCAAAATGCTTCCTCTTTTAAAGGACTCCAGTAAACTAATCAAGACCCATGGAATGGGTGGAGCCACATCTCCCTCTATTTAATACCCACAATTGGGCGAGTCACATCTCCATGGAGATAATCTAAGCATAGTCTCCTTAAAGTGCTAAATGGGATTAAAAGAAAAGGTTGCTCCCACAAGATTGGATCAAGATTGAAACATGGCTCTTCTAGGGTACGTAATCCTTCCCAACCAGCACACAAACTCTGCCTGCAATCTGCTCTGTGACATGGCTGATTTGTTGCTCCTTTCCGGGCCTGCAAAATGAGGGCCGTGGACTCATCCGCCTCCAAAGCCCCTCCCTTTAGGTTTTAAAAGTTCTTGGAGGCCTCGAGCCTTCTCCAAGCCCCATGTATCTCTGCCTCTGAGCTGCCAGTATTGACATTTCACAAGCAGCAGCTGTCACCGGGTTGTTTCCAGCCCCTGAGGTCTGGGCTCTGCATCATTTACATGATTTAACATGCTCTGTGTGGGGGTGTGTCACAGCCAGCAGCCATGACTTATTGATTTGACATATTAAACTGATGGGCTTTGGGGAAGAAAAATTGTTTTCTCTCAAAATGCTGTTGTTTCCTAGGAAATCTTATGATTTTGTAACGATTCCTCTTGGTTCCCCTGTAAGAGTTTTGTTTGTCCGCAGGCTGATGTGTACTTGTTCTAGGTTCCCTGGTTCCCTCTGTCTATATCATATTAGGAAAAACATCAATGACCATAGTAGTAACAGCTAACACTCAACGAGCCCTTGCTATGTGACACTTGCAGCCCATGATGTAGATAATATTTATTCCCATTTAATAGGCAAGAAAACTGAGGTTCATTAGGAATCTAGCACTTGCCCGAAGTCTCCCAGCTGGTAACTGGCAGAATCATACCCTTCACAACCTATGCCTTACTGCCTCTGATAATTATTATGACTGCCAATAATTATATTTATTAGTAATTAATGGTAATACTTAACTGTCTTAAACACTTTTCACGTGTCAGCCTTGTGTGATGTTTAGATATAATCTCATTTAAGGTTCGCAAGTCTATTATGCACATTTTTCAAAGGAGGAACCCAAGGGACAGAGGGATTAAGTCCTCCACCCAAGGTCACACAGCTAAGGCTCGGCTTGCACTCCTAGTTTTCCACTCCCCCAGCAGCTGGCCCCGGAAACCATCTTAGCAAGGAAGGAACCTGGGGCAAAAGAGAACTTGTTCTTGCAAAACCATCAATTCCATCAATCAGGGGTCAGAGTTGGCATCACGAAGCTGTTTTTTAAAAAGGCAGAAAGAGTGCAGCTAACAGGATTAGCTGTCACCCCACAGACCCGCACCTGATGAGAAATCATTTCATTTCTTCTGTCCCAGGAGGTCACCAATTTTCTGCTGCAAATTGAGCCATTAGCAGAAAGTTTCAGACACTTGGAACACTCATCTTCTTTGTTATTGAGCCTTTCTCTGGTATCGCCAAGGCGAGGTCCAGTGGGCAGCAGCTGGAGGCCGCTGGCCCTCAGCCCTTCCTACCTTTCCTTTATTCCCACACGCGTGCAGTCCACAGCACCGATGATGGCAGCGAGCCTGCAGCGTGCGGCGATCCCCAACCTCAATCGTTCCCATACCACCTTTTGCCAGCCCCCAATACATACCGCCCTATCATTGAGCCAAGACTTCCTTAAGTTAGTTCACCTTTTTTATCTGTGTAAGAGGGGGCTTTAGAGAGTTGGTTCTTACATTTTGATATGCACCAGCATCCCCGGGAGGGCTCTTTAAAACACAGACTGGAGGGTGCATGCGTGGTTCAGTGGTAGAATGCTCGCCTTCCATGCGGGGCACCCGGGTTCGATTCCTGGATCATGCACCAACACCCCCCCCCCAAAAAAAAAAAACAGGCTGGACGTCACCCCCAGAGACTCCGACTCAGCAGGTCTAGGGTGGGGCCCTAGACGTAACTGGAAGGAGGCAGTCTCTGGGGGACCCATAGCACAGAGAAGGAAGGAGAGTGGATGGCCTGGGTGCGTGGGTGGGTGGAAGGGATGGGGGTGGGTGGAGGGACAATTACCATCACAGAGGGCCGCTCTCCAAGTGTTGATTCAAGTCTAGCCAGGAACTGCTGGGGATTCTGAACCTGAGGCCAGCCCTCTCTTTGCTTTAAAAAAAAAAAATCACAAGTGTTAGAAAGGTGTTAATGACACCTGGTACCCAGCAGAGCCTCTTTTGATTGAGGTAATAAGAATTAAAAAATAATTGAAAAGCAAATAGCTTTTTTAGTCTTTGCTTCAGACAATT
This sequence comes from Tamandua tetradactyla, assembly GCF_023851605.1. Lineage (NCBI taxonomy): Eukaryota > Metazoa > Chordata > Mammalia > Pilosa > Myrmecophagidae > Tamandua > Tamandua tetradactyla. The sequence goes on from NC_135349.1 coordinate 25,683,187, forward strand.
TAATGTGGTGACTCAACATCTCTTAAAACCACCGCTCTCCCCAGTGAGCAACACAAATTTGTAGACTGCACCCTTCGCGTTACCCAGCTCAGGTAATAAACGCCAAAGTGTCAGGCACTGGTTGAGAGCTGCTGCTGGGGGTGGGAGGGAGGCTGGTCTTCCTGCCCCAGTATGTCCAGCTTGCCCCACGGGTGGGTGGCATGGGTTCTGGGGAGCAGAACGAGCCCCCCAGGAAAGAGCTGCAGGTGCTGGCAGGTGGAGGCATGCATGGAAGTGCTGAGGGCAAGGAGGCAGGGGGTACCCACCCTGTGCTACACCTTCATGGCCCTCCTGCCCCTTTCTCCCCTCCCCTGGAGTCCACCTTTTGCCCTGCTCTCTTTTGCCCCACGTACTTTCCACAGAGTCCCTCCTCTCCTCCCATGTCTACGGCTGCCACTTATTTGGCAATAACAGCCAATATTTCTCACCAGTGCCCCCGAATCTCTATCTGAGCTCCAGCTGCCTCCTAGACTCCCTGCAGGATGACCTGCAGCTAATGCCAATATCCAGAAGTGGCCTCACTGTCCTCCTGCCTTAGTGTCTTCTCATTCTCAGTGAGGGATGTCGCTGTCTGCTCAGTTGTCCAAGCCAGAGACAAGGTACCATCCTGGACTCCCCTCTCTCCACCTTCACAGGTTAGCAGCCCCTCTGAGCCCAGCCCTCAGATATTAGCAAGTTGGCTTTCTTTGTCCTCAGCGCCATCATTGCCCAGCCCCAGTCCCCATCATCGCACATGTAGAGTGTGGCAAAAGCCCCTCGCAGACCTCCCTACCTATGCTTTCTTTCTTTTTGGTCCATTCTCAGCTCTCCTGCCAGAGTGATCTACCCAGTGCATCCAAGACCATATACTTTTCTTGCTAAGACCCTTCAATGCATCTTCATTTGTCTCTGCAACATGTGTCAAGTCCAACACCCTTAGCCATCTTTCAAGACCCTGCAAGACCCATCTTCTCTACCCTCTGGCCTCCTTCCCTATTGCACGTGTTGTTCAGTTGGGCTCAGAGTTGCTGCTAATCAAAGGACCCAGCTCTCTCACTCAGTGGTCATCTTTTTCCAGGAGTCCTGGACCGGGAATTGCCTGGGATGCTGGAGAGCATTTAACATGAAGGCATTGGCCAGGGAACCCTATGTCCCCACACCCAGACAGGCCACTGCGGCCAGCCCCAGAGCAGAGGAGTGACATGAGCTCCAAGTGGCCACCCTATCCTGCCAACTTACAACCTCTCTACCAAGGAAAGTCTCTGGGGGCTGAGAGGCCTGGGTTTGAATCCAGACTACATCCCTACCTAGCTGCGTCGACTGGTTGCTTCATTCTGCGGGACCTGAGTTTCCTCGCCTGCATGGGGTTGTTATGAGGGTCTGGGGGACTAACACATGTGAACCTTTGTGCCTGACGTCAGATCCCCTAGAAGCGGACCCTGAGAGGAGGATTCAGGTGCAAGTTGTTCGTAACGGAAATGCTGCTAGAGGAAACTGGAAAGGGAACTGGGAATGGGAGGAAAGCAAATAAGGACCAAATCTCAAGGAGAATTACAGCTCAGAGTTGTCCCATCAGAAGCAAAGGACAGGGCTCTACTGGGCAGCCATTGGGTGACAAAAGTGCAGAGAGGCCAATGTAATTTCCCAGGCACTCTGGGAGTTGCAGATGAGTAGCAGGGAATTCCAGCTGCTCAAGAACAATCTTCCAAAGACAGAAACACTAAAAGAGAGCCAGGGAGACTGGGTGGAGCAACAACGTTGTCTGTGGGAAACACCAAACAGTTGGCCCTTCTTGTGAAAATTATTATTACGAGTGTAACAAGAGTAAGAAGCATTGCTATTATTAACTTCCTTTGCTGGGGAGGCCTGAGACTTTCAGGCAGACGCTCCTGAGCCCAATGGGAAGACAAGGAAATCAATCTAGTGGAAATAACAAGAACTCAGAATATCCCATCCCCACCAAAGCCCCCATCTCATCTTCCATCCAGTCTGAAAGAGCACAGTGGAGCCCTGCTGTGTGGGGAGGTGGGTGGGATGGAGGCCCGGCCCTGGGAGAGTGGGAGTGGGTGCAAGGGAGGCAGCTGAGTCAGGGACCTGTGCCATGGGGTGGGGTAGGGGTGTGTGGTCTCTACCAGTGCGGCTGACAAGGCAGCCGGGAAAGGGACCACAGCCGTCCACAGTGAAGGTTGCTGGGAGGGGGATGGGGAGTTGCTGGGAGGGGTGTCATCCTCAGGGCTCAGCCAGGCTGGCTGCCCTCCTGGCATGGCTCAGCTCACCCTGCATTTCCTGCTCTCCTCTCTGATGCCAGGTGGGCCTCAGGCCCAGCAAAGGGCCTAGGAGGCTGTGAAGGTATGGTGCCAGGGAGTGTTTTAACAACAGCCAGGCTGCCAAGAGAACATTATTCTCCTATGAAAATCCAAAGGATTACCCAGGAGAGGTGATGTTTTGTAGCCAAAAAAAAAAAAAAAAAAAATTGAAGCTCTAAAAGCCCTGTCGTGCTGGAAATGATAGTGGATGTTTCAGAATCTGGATTTTCCATTAGAGAGCAGATAAGGACTCTGAATTTGCTACTTTCTATTTGCTTCACTCCGTAAATAGTATTGAGTGTCATTTTTTAATAGTATTTACTGAATGTCCCAGAACACTTCAGGTGTGGAAAGAAGGAAAGGACACGTTGAAAACTTTAGAGAATGGAAAAGCTGGAACATCAGGACTCTTGGTTGAAAGTGATAGAAATTCTGCCTCAAACTGGTTTAGGCAACAACAAGGCATTTATTGATTCATGTGATTGAAAGAACAAGGGAATGGCTTCAGGCATGGCTGGATCTAGGAGCTCAGACATTGTAATCAGGATACAATATTCCTCAATCTCTCAGCTCTGCCTTCTCTGGCATTGGTTTTACTCTCAGGAAGGCCCTTGCCAGCTGATGACTCAATAAGTTCCATCTTTACATTTTCCCAGCCTCAAATGCAGTAAGAAGAAAGGGATTCTCTTTCCCATTGTTTCCAGAAAAAACATCCTGTGTCTGACTCTTCTTGAACTGACTTGGGTCATATGTCCGTCTCTGTCCCACCCGACATGGTTAGTTGTGACTGGAAGACAAGTCACTTGGACATGTCCCTGGTTCTCTCTTCCACCTGCCACTCTTTTTTCTGTTTCCACAATTTTATTTCTCCCTCTTGACCTTGTCTCTGGCCTAGTCCTCATGACAGACCTTCTGGGTTCCATTTCCAGTGACCACTGGATAAATCCCACCATGTTCCTACCATACAGCACTTATAATGGCTGTAATAATAGCTTACATGAATTGAGCTCTCACTCTATGCTAGGCATGCACTCTTTATATTGCTGTGTACCTGAACTCTCACAGCACAATACTGAGATCAGTGTCATTGTTCCCATTTTATGGATGAAGAAATGGAGGCTCAAAGACTGGAAGGGGGCAGCGTGGGGCAGGGCAAGTGTGGGGTGGGTGGCAATAGAGCTCTGATTGGCCAAATCTGAGTCATGTGCCCGACATGGAGCTGGACATAGGGTCATATCCAGCTGAACCATGAGACTGAAAGAGGGCAGGGGCTTTCCAAAGAAAGAGCTAGAGAAGAAGAGGGGAATGATGTGGGGTGGGAAAAGCAAAAACTACACTAGTTTGCGAATAATGGTAAGCCAATTCAGACCAGTTCTAGGGGAAAAGAAGTTGAGCTGTCTCATAGGATACAGGGAAAGTTTTCACAGCCAAAATACTGGAGGACAGGGATGCTGATGGCCTCAGGAATAAGTGGGACCAGATGCCCACATTGTCAGAATGCTCAGTCCCTTATCTGAGCTTCCCTCTCCTTGTTTACTTCAGTGGCTCAAACATGGGATTCCTAGAGGATGGCTTTGATTGGGCAACTCCAGGTCAGATGATCACAGTGGATCACTTATGTGGATCAGGATCACATCGGAACATGGCAGTCCCTGGGAGAACCGCAAGGTCAAAACAGTGGGAATAGCAGTGGTGGTTTCTAGAAAAAAAGTGGGGTAAGGAACAGGGCAGATAATAACCTAGGTGTCCACTGAGGGCAAAAAGGACATGTCTACTACTTGGGATGCTTCTGACACAAGTCACTTAACAATAGGGAAATTTAACTCATGCAAGGGAAGTCTAGAGAGACCTCAGGGCTGGCTGATTCAGTGGCCCAGTGGAGTCATCTTTCCCTCGCTCTGCTTGGCCAGTACCATGTCAGCTCCATCCTAAGGCTGGTGTCTTCCAAAGCTATCAAATGGCTGTGGCAGCAATCATCTATCAGATGAGAAGGAAAAAGAGAGCCTCTCATCTAACCTCGGGATGAAAGTTCCTCCCTCCAGCTGAATGGACCCACTTATTTGCCGCATGACTCCTTGGACCAAGAATTGTCAGCTGGAGAAGGTCTCGCTCTGGTTGGCTTAGGCTTGGGCTCCTGAGCCAATCACTGGTGAGGAGGGTGAGATTGGCATGACAGCCTTAGGCCAATCAGGACCCACCCCGGCAACTCAGGTCTGTCTTAAATCCACCTGCTCCCACAGTGGGTGTGGGGTGGGAGGGACACAGGGAGAGTCCTCGTGGTGCGCCCCTCCTCTCATGGCCTTTCTGCCTCTGTGCCGCAGGGGTCCTGTGGCTGTCGGTGGTCTCCGAGGTGCTCTACATCCTCCTGCTGGTGGTTGGCTTCAGCCTCATGTGTCTCGAGCTCTTCCACTCCAGCAGCGTCATCGACGGGCTCAAGCTCAACGCCTTCGCGGCCGTCTTCACGGTGCTCTCAGGTAAGGCCCTGCGTCTCCGGCCAGCAGGCACACGCCCGGGCAGCTCCTGGCCAAAGGTAGGACACCATAGCCCAGGGGCTCAGAGCGGTGGAAAAGGCTGGGCACCAGAGCCAACCTTGGGTGAAGTCCCAGTTGGACAAACGGGGTGACCAGGGGAAATCACTTCCTGCTCCGAACCTCCGTTTTACCATTTGCAAAGTGGGATTTGTTCACTCACTCGTCGGTTCAGTCCACAGGTCTTTACCGGGCCGTGCTCAGCACTGGGGTTATAATAAAGAGCAGAAGCAGATAGTTCCAGCCTTCATGGAGTTTACGACTTAGGGGGAGAGAGCTGGGTTGAGGAGAGATGTAGTTAGGAGATAGAAGTTTAAGGCTTGGCGGTGGGTTTTACTTGTGGTGTGAGGGAGAGAGAGATGGTCGTGAAACACCAGAGGGACAGCGGTGCCACTCGTAAGGTTGGACGAGCAGGAAGAGGAGCCTGTTTGTTCTGGGGTCCGTCACCTTCTGCTTTAGCTCATTTGCCTTTGACACCTCAAAGTGGAGATGTAAAAAGTTGGATGAACAAACACATATGGAAACTCAGAGGCCGGAGTGGGGAGTTGGGGGCAGATATCTTAAGGAAAAGGACGTGGAGGTGAGGATTTTGAGGGTTTTAGGAAGAGCCAGCATGGCCAACAGCATCATGTACCTCAGAGAGGAGGAAACAGAGGAACCCAAGTAAAGGCCATTGGATTAGGTGGCCAGGTGCCCAGAGAACAGCCTCAATGGATCCAGGTCAAAAGGGGTTAAATGGGGAGCATGTCAGGAGGGAGTAAAGGGAGCTTATAAGCTATAATTTCAGGAGGCCAGACAAATAGAGTGGTAGCTTGAGTGTGTAAGACATTTGTTCCTAAAAAGCCAAAAGGAAATTGAATTTCTATAAATCTAATCCTATTCTTCATGCAGTGGAAGAACTCTCTATTTAATGAAACCAAAACCGTGAGCCTTCTGGTAAGGGAAATGAGCACTCTCTAACTGAGGAATGTATATAACAGAGGGATCCCTCAAAGAAAAGAGAACTGAATTCCGGGAATTACGGCATAACCCATAGATCAAAATGTGCCCGACGCGCCAATCTCAGGATGTGGGAAATCGGGCAGTAATCGTAGAGAAAAGAAAAGAAAACCCTAATGTTCTTCATCGCACAGCGTCGTTTTTGGCCCCTGTTCACCCCATTCCCAGCTACTATGACTCAGAGGCTATTTAATCTCTTTTTTCATGTTATATTCATTTACTCAGCCACAGTCATTGAAGGCTGGGCACCAGGCACTGGTCTAGGTTTGGGGGTCACAAGGAAGAAGGCGCAGTCCTGGCCCTCACAAGCTCTCAAAGCCCTGGGGAGACAGATGTATTGAGCAGTCGTGACATGATGTGTTGCTGTCTGGCCACCAGGTGCCAGGGGAACCCGGAGCGTGGGGATGGGCGGGGCAGGGGCCGGGGAAGGTCAGAGACGGCTCAACCTAAAAGGTATCATTTGAGCGGAGCCTTGGAAAATAAGTACGGGTTTGCTTGCTGGATGGCTTGGGGAGGACATTCCAGGCAGAGGGACTAGCACAGGCCAAGGATTGGCGGTGTGAGGACAGGCGGCATATGCTGGGAGCTACAAGAAGTTCAGCACGGCAGGTAGAGTGGGAGTGTGGGAGACGGGGCTGCAGGGCTGGGTGAGAACCTCGGTGCCTTGCAAAGCCTGTTAGATCTTGCCATTTGGCGATGCGGCAAGTGTGCATTTTGGAATGATGTTGCTGGGGTTGGGGAGGGATGATGTGGAAGTGGGGAGGCCCTCTAGGAAGCTGCTGCAGGGACGGATGTGGGAAATAATGAACCCCCACACCACAGCAGCAGCAGTGAGAGTGGGAGATGTGAACAGAGGTACTCAACGTCGAGGAGGGAAATCACCAGCATGGGGGGCCGCTTAGGAGAGGTGGGCGGGAGAGGGCAGTTCACACAAAACAGAGAATCTAATTAAGGGTTCCCAGTTTGTAATCCACAGAGATGTAGGGAGCCCATGAACTTGAATGGGGGGGGGGTTATATCTTTATTTCTCTAACTTCTGACATATAACATTTCCTTCCAGAATGAATGGAGGGAACAAACTGCTGTGGTGGGGGCAGCACCTGGCACACGGTCACTGACAGAAACCCATATTTTCCATTTCACACTGCAGCTGTTACAGCTGTCTTGAAGTATGCTTCTTCAAAAGTGCAAAAAGTACCCAGATACTTACTGGCGCTTCCACTGAATCTTGTTATTTAATGTGTTAATGAAGAAACATCTATAGGTGTTCGTCATCCCACAGGTCACAGTGAGGCCTGTGTCACATATTTGCTTTCATATTTTGCTACCTGTATTTCATTATAATCCGCTTCTTCTGTAACTGTCTTGGTTTGCCTGCCCGCTGGGTCAGGTACCAGGCAGTGGGTTGGCGTAAAATCAGGCATGTATTGGCCCATGGTGTCAGGGGTTGGGGGGCTGGTTGCATTATGCTGGCCAGCCGTCGATCTGGGGTTCCGTGGCTTTCCCACCATGCGAGGATGTCCTTTCCTTTCTCTTCTGGACTCCATGGACTTACAGCTTCTCTGGCTCCTCCCCATGGCTTTTTCTCACTGTTTCTGAATTTCTTGTTTATAAGGGGCTCTGGTCATCTGGATTAAGACCCAATCTCATTCAGCTGGCCCCACCTGAACTAAAAAGAACACCTTCAAGAGGTCCTATTTACAGGGTGTTCACATCCCCAGGAATGCAGATTAAGACTGTATTGAAACTGGGGGTATGTAACCCAAGCCACCACAATAACCCTACGTACTTTATTTTATACAGCTGAAAAGATGATTCCGTGAAGGGGTCCAGAGGCCCAGATGCCAGAGGGTCCAGGGCATAAAAGAGTAAAGACCCCTCGATCTGAGCAGTCCCCTGGCTGGGGACAAGATGAGCAGGGTTCTCACCAAGATGGGCAACGAGGAAAAGGGCAGGTTGGGGGAGACGATGGGACCTTGGTTGGCGAGGCCCGGTGTGAAGGATGTGGGACGTGAGGCTCCTCCCCGTTGTCAACAGCTTCAACTCTTCTTTGCCTCCCCCCACCAAGCACTAATGATACCAAACATCCTGCCCTCCCGGCTCGACTTGCTTCCTCCACCACCAAGCAAGAGCTGGCTGTCAGGCAGAAGCAGCCCGCTCTATTTCATCAACATGCTCCTTCTGAGAGGGGTGGGGGACTCTCCCCCCACCTCAAAGAGCTTCTCAAGGTTTCCAACCCGTCTTTCCTTCTAGTGGGGAGTCCCCCTGCTAATGAAAATAAGATCGTCCCCGTCATTTCAGGCAAACAAACAATCCATGGCTCAGAGAGGTTAATGGACTTGCCTGAGATCACACAGCTGGTAAATAATAGTGCCAGGATCACATCCAGCTCCAGCTGATTTCGAAGCCCTGTGCTGTTGTCACAGCATCACACAGCAGAGGTGACCAGGAGGGAGAGAGAGAACCTCAAGTCCTCAGAAAACAGTAACTGAGAAGTATGTACCAGACACATGACGTTATAAGACCCAAGTAGCAAGTGGCGGAGAGAAACGATTTTGTCTTCACACTTGGAAGAAGATCAACATTAGAAAGACACGGCAGCGGTGTGTCTGACTTGCGTTGCTGGGAAGATAGAAGAGGCAGTGTTGAAATTTAGGGAGTCTCTTGAGAACAGGGCAAGGGCTAGTGAGGGCCTTGGAAGAAGCGGGTGGGTTTCTTATTTGCTGATATGGGAAGGAAGGTGCTGCTTCCTTTCCAGGAGGGAGTGGGCAGGCATTTCTGGGGAGGGCTCCCTTGACTGGGAACTCCTGCGGGGAGAGTTGGGTTCTGCCATCTCTAGAACCACCAGTTCACACCAAAGAATCCTCAGGCCAAGGTCAAGGGCTTCTAAAGGAGAGGGGAGAGCAGGGTCTGGGGCAGCCCCTGGCGGAAGCAGACTTCAGCTACTGGTTAATTATAGTGTCCCATACCGGCTGAGGTGCTACATGAGCCAGGGCTAAGGGGCCGCGTGCATTGATGCCTTTAGTCCTCACAGCCCCCTTAGGAGGGAGGTGGACATCCCTTCTCCACCCCACAGGTGAGGAAACCTGGTCTGGACTTGCATAGATAGTGTCATTGGTGGACCCCAGACCCTGGCTATGGTGCCCTGAGCAGGGCTCAGCATGGCGACTCGGGCTGTCCCTGTTGGTCTGGCTATTCCCCAATGTCCTTAAATAAACTGAGGGGCAGATGGTGGTCCTGGGGGTCACCCAGGTCACAGTGATGCTGATGTGAGGGGGTGGGGTCCTAACTCTTCAGGGAAGGGAAAAGGGGGGTCAGGCCTGACCAGTAGGGCTGTCTCCCCAACTCAGCATCCCTGGCAGAAAGTGGTTGTATGGACCTGGCTTGCCCTGGAGAACTGGGGGGAGGCCTGGGGGAGAGCTGGGGAAAGGCCTGGGGTGGGGGGTGCTGGGGGAAGGCCTGGGGGAGGGCTGGGGGAAGGGTTGGGAGAGGGCTGTGGGGGAAGCTGAGGGCAGGGCTGGAGGAAGGGCTGGGGGAGGGCTGGGGGAAGGGTTAGGTGAAGAGCTAGGGAAGGGCTGGGGAAGGGCTGGGGAGCTGGGGGAGGGCTATGGGGGGAGCTGAGGGCAGGGCTGGGGGAAGGCTGGAGGAGAGCTGACGGAAAGGTTGGGGGAGGGCTGGGGGAGGGCTGTGGGGGGAGCTGAGGGGAAGGCTGAGGGCAGGGCTGGGGGAAGGCTGGGGGAAGGCTGGGGGAAGGCTGGAGGAAGGGCTGGGGGAGGGCTAGGGGAGGGCTAGGAGAGGGTTGGGGGGAGCCTAGGTGAGGGCTGAGGGCAGGGCTGGGGGAGGGCTGGGGGATGGCTGGGGGAGAGCTGTGGGGAGAGCTGTGGGGGGAGCTGAGGGGAGGGCTGAGGGCAGGACTGGGGGAAGGCTGGGGGAAGGCTGGAGGAAGGGCTGGGGGAGGGCTGGGGGAGGGCTGTGGGGGGAGCTGGGGGCAGGGCTGAGGGCAGATCACTGAGCTCTGATCAGTGGCCCCCTGGCCCAGGGCCAGTTTCCCCAAGATGTTCAGCAGATGCCATGCTTAGAGCCCAGGGTCCTTTTAGGGACCCAAGAAATGTGAACATATAAGAATGACTCTAGCCTGGATTACATTCAGCTTTATACCATTGGGCCTGTAAAATATGTCTTAATATTTTGCTATGGAGGAATGAGCCCAAAATAGGCAAAAGTGCAGTGGGCCCCCAGAAGTCAGAGTGTGGCTGAGCCCCAGGCCCCGGCCCTTCTGGACAGCATCGAGCTGCCAGCTCGGCTGCCAGCGTCCCCCCTGCCCCGGGGACTGCAGCTGCGAGGCGCTGCCAGAGGCGGGGCTCCCAGGGCCACTGTCTCTCCCCGCAGTGACCAAGAGTCTTAGATCCTGGAAGGATGTGGGAGCACGCTGGCAATATTTCACTCCTTCCCTAGTTCTTCCGAAAAATGAGGCCAATCCACTTAGGAGCAAAAGAAACTCATTTGGAAAATTCCTGCATTGTCCGGCTACCATTGGAACGAGGAGAACATACGCATTTTCTGAGAAATCATCAGTCCCCACGGAGAAATCACGAAGGGTCAGTTTTATTCAGTAACAAGAAAAGGAAATTTTGTGATAAAATAAGAAAAAAAAATTACAAGGGAAAGTGTACCTCTGTGGAATCCGGGTTCCAGGGCCCGTTTTAGGAGCGAGGTATGAGCTGAAGTAGGAGGGGCGCCTCTAATACCTGAGTGCCAGAGACTGTTAATGCGTTTTGAACAGAGTTTTGGGGGCCTGGAGGCCCAGGGCCCTGGAAATGAGCCCGCAAGTTCCATTTTGGGGCAAGCACCTCCATAGCTGAGTGGTTAAGAGTGCAAAGGGCTGCTCCCCAGAGCCTCTTATGGCCCCTGGGAGCCCTGAAGCATTTGGCAGAGCAGGCTTGCAGAGCTATGTGCTCCCTACTGCTCAGCCGCTGCCTCTTCTAGTGAATGTGAGATGTGGAACCAGTCAGGGTCTAACTTTGTGTTCAATTACAGCAGCTTCCTCCAGGCAAGGTTTCCTGTGGTGTCAGATTCCTTCCCTAGTCCATTCTCTCACTTCTTTTCCAGGCTTTTTCTCCTGGATCTTATTCTCATTGTGGTGATTTGCGGTTTAAAAGTGTTGATGCTCCTTATTGGAAACTGCCACAGATTATTTCAGGATGAGTTTCCTGGGGCCCTAATTTCACTAGACACCCCCACCACCGTTGGGCTTTTGCTGGGAGAACCCCCCTCCCATAGCTCTCTCTGTTCAGTCACTCTGGTCCTGGCCAGGCCGGGTCTCTTGTCTATGGGTTAGAGGGCAAGGACTTTTTTTTAATTGTAAAAATTTAACATACAAATTTATATTCTTGACATAAAAACATTCCATACATGGTGTACCATCAGTGGCTGACAATGTCATCATATAGTTGTATATTCATCACCATGATTATTTTTTGAACATTTGCATAACTCCAACAAAAGAAATAAAAAGAGAAACAGCTCATACATACCACACCCTCACCCCTCCCTCTTGTTGATCACTAGTGTTTCCATCTACCCAATTTATTTTGTCCCCCCTATTATTTATTTACTTATTTTTATCCATACTTTTTACTCATTTGTCCACATCCTGAATATAAGGAGCATCAGACACAAAGTTCTCACAATCGCACAGTCACATTGTAAACGTTTTATACAATAGGACAAGGACTTTTGTGCCTAAAAATGCAGTTTTCCATTTCAGTGAATATTCTTTTGATGACAGGTGACAAGAACCCAATCAAGTAAGCTACAGAAAAACCAAAAGGAGGTGGAAATATATTGGTTCATGTAACTGGCTTCAGGCATAGCTGCATCCAGGCGATCAGACCACTTTGTCAGGAATCCATCTACATCCTGAATTCTGCCTTCTTCTGCATTGGCATCATGCTCAATCACATGTGGAGAGAACGATGGCCACAGAGGCTCCAGGCTCATACAAGATTCCAGAGAAGGAATGAGCTCCTTCCCAATAACATAAAAATTCAGAGAGGTTCTGTGTGGTTTTTCTGTAAACCTACAACTGCTCTAATAAAAACCATTTAATAGAGGATTCATTCTTAAACCATGGCCACAGAGGAAAAAATGCTCTGATTAGCCAGGCATTTTGTGACAGCTCAATTATTATACAATGGTGGACACGTGATTGCCCAAAGGAACTTGATGACAAGTCCAAATGGTGTGTCAAATGGAAGATTATCAGTAGACTGACGGTGGAGTTACCAGCAGATGTCTTCATTTGGGGCTCTCCAAAAGCAGACCCTAAGATGACGATTTGGGTGCAAGTCGTTTATTAGGGAAGTGATCTCAGGAAGTTTGGTGGGGGAATGGCGAAGCAAGACAAAGACAGATGGAGATCCAGTAAGGGCAGTATTGATGAACAAGTGACCACTGTGGGAAACTGTGATTTAATCCTGCAGGGTACTCTCTTGCGGGGAGAGGTGGGACTCTGCCGAGTCCGGTCCCGCTAAGCTAGCGAGGGTGCACTCTTCCTGCCAAGGGGGCTCAGGGAGTAGAACCGCCAGGTGCAGAGGGGGCTCGAGCTGAGGGTCTGGGTCGGAGGCGCGCGCGCAGGGGACCACTGCGGGCCTGAAGGACTGGAGGCCGAGTCAATTAAGGCATGAAGCGAGGTAGCTTTATTGTTGGTAGACGCTTATGCCAGGGCCGCCAGTAGCTAAAGACCTCAAGGCTCGGTGAGCCCCGGATTATATACAGTTTGAGGAGAGGCGGAGTTAAGGCGTGGACTCCAAGGGAGGGTAGCCAATCACACAGGGAGGACGGATGAGTGACTGTGACGTCTGTAGGCACCATAGAGATGCTGTTCCAGAGTGTGCTTGTAGCAGCGGATGTTGGGCAGGTGGAGGACTAAGGAGAAGACCAATAGGGTTAGAGAGACAAGGCTGCATCATCACTAGTCGCCGGTGAGGCTTGTAATTTAGAGGTCTAGAAGAACCGGAGGTGCCAAAATGGCGAGGGAGGGAGAGAAAGAGACTAAGCTACCAGGCCAAGAATAAAATTATGCCACACTCTCTGATAGAAGGTGTAGAGCATATCCCAGAACTGATTCCCCAAGGGGAGAGAAAGCAGTGGTAGTTATTCACCATCTCCCATCCATTATTGGTTGAGGTTCACTATTGGGGTATTAATGCCCCATGATCTTCAGCCTTCTCACCTAAGAGGGAAAGCACCTGATGAAAGAAACCACTAACAAGCACAATATCTGCATAACCAAATCTTCAGGTGACTTCTGATGTGGGCTAAGGGGATACAGGTGGGGGACTGGAAGCATCTGCCACAGAAAGTCAAAGCAAGACTAAGAAGGGGTCTGACTGGACAGACAGGAGCATGTACCTGTAGCTGAGCTATCACCTGTTCCCACCTGTGTTTTGCTTGGGCAGTCTGGAGCCACTGATAAAATGCGCTGGAGAGAGGGACCTGGAAGTCTTTCCTTATTTGGGACAGACACCCTACATGCCCTGCTTGGCCTGTGGGGACCCCATTCCCCTTTGCCCATGACATACTAGACCAAGCCAAGTCTCCCCAAATTCCCTCCTCTAGGATGGAAAAAGATATTCCATGAAAATAGGAACCAAAAGAGAGCTGGGGTAGCTATAACAATATTGGACAAAATAGACACTATATATTAATAAAAGGGTCAATCCACCAAAAAGAAATAACATGTATGCACTTATCCACAGTGCCCCAAAATACATGAGACAAATACTGGCAAAATTGAAGAGAGAAATAGACCCTCTATAGTAATAATTGGAGACTTCAATACACCATAATCATCAATTGATAGGACATCTAGACAGAAGGTCAATAGGGAAACAGAGACCTTAAACCATAAATTAAGAGAACTAGACCTAACATATAAATAACGAATACTGCATCCCCCAAACAGAATAAATATTCTTCTCAATTGCACATGGATAATTTTCCAGAGTAGCCTACATGTTAGGTCATGAAACAAGTCTCATTAAATTAAAAAAGGCTGAAATTATGCAAAGCATCTTCTTCGGCCACAATGAAATGAAGCTAGAAATCAATAATAGATGGAGAACTGGAAAACCCACAAATATATGGATGTTAAACAACACACTCGAGCAATCAATAGGCCAAAGAAGAAATCACAATAGAAATCAGGAAATATCTCGAGTTAAATGAAAATGAGGCCACAGCATATCAAAACCTGTGAGCGAAGGCAGTGCTCAGAGGGAAATTTATAGCCCTAAATGCTTACAGTAAAAAAAGGAGAACTCAAAGCAGAAACTTAACCACATACCCAGAGGAACTGGAAAAAAGAACAGCAAACTAATCCCAAGGCGAGCAGAAGGAAGATTAGAGCAGAAATAAACAAAATAGAGAATAAAAAAACAAAAGAGCCGGTGCACAGGCAGTTCAGTGGTAGAATGCTTGCCTGCCTTTGGACCCTGGTCAAATCCTGGCCCATGCACCCATCCCCAAGAAAAACAATAGAGAGAATCAACAAAACCAAAGTGATTCTTTGAAAAGATCAATATAAAGTTGATAAATCTTTAGCTAGACTGACAAAGAAAGAAGACACAAATAATTAAAATCAGAAAATGGAAAGGGAGATTTCCTACTGCCCACACCGAAATCAAAAGGGTGATAAGAAGATACCATGAATAACTGTATGCCAACAAATTAGGCAACCTAGACGAAATGGGAAAGTTCTTAGAAACACACAAACAACCTACACTGACTCTAGAAGAAATAGAAGAGCTCAACAAATCAATTACAGGTAAAGAGATTAAATCAATCATCAAAAACTGCCCAACGGAGAAAAGCCCAGGACCAGATGGCTTCACGGGTGAACTCTACCAAACCTTCCAATAATTAACACCAATCCTACTCAAACCCATCCAAAAAACTGAAGAGGAGGGGACACTCCTTAACTCATTCTATGAGGCCACCATCAGCCTAACATCAAAGTCAGATAAAGGTGCCACAAGAAAAGAAAATTACAGACCAATATCCCTTATGAATAGAGATGCAAAACTATACAACAAAAGAGTAGAAAACTGAATCCAAGAGCACATTAAAAGACAAATTAATTGGGATTTATCCCAGAGATGCAGGGGTAGTTCAGCATAAGAAAATCAGCTAATGTAATGCACTACATTAACAGAACAAAAGGAAAAAAAAAAACACAGTCATCACAATTGTGCAGAAAAAAGGATTTGAGAAAATTCAGTACCTCATCTTGATAAAAATACTCAGAATAGTAGGAATAGAAGGAAATAGAAGCTACTTCTTCAACATGATAACAGTCAGTTATGAAAAACTCACTGCTAATATATTCAATGGTGAAAGACTGAAAGCTTTCCCTCTAAGATCTTGAAACAAGACAAGCATATCCACTGTTAGCACTGTTACTCAACATTGTACTGGAAGTCTCAGCCAGAGCAATTAAGCCAGAAAAATAAATAAATGGCATCCATATTGGAAAGGAATAAGTAAAACTTTCACTATTTGCAGGTGACATGATTCTATATAAAGTCACGAAAAAATCTACAACTAAGCTAGTAAAGCTAATAAATGAATTCAGCAAAGTGGCGGGGTGCAAGATCAACACACAAAAATCAGTCTTTCTATACACTAGCAATGAACAAGATGAAGAGGAAATTAAGGGAAAAAATTCCTTTTACAATAGCAACTAAAATAGTCAAATATCTAGGAATAAATTTAACCAAGGATGTAAAGGGCTTGTACATGGAAAACCACAAAACATAGCTAAAAGAATTTTAAAGGACCTAAATAAGTGGAAAGGTGTCCCATGTTCATGAATTGGAAGGTAAATATTACCAAGATGTCAGCTGTACTCAAAGCAATTCAGATTCAACACCTTCCCAGTCAAAATTCTAATAGCCATATTTGCAGAAATGAAAAAGGCAAGCATCAAATTTATTTGGGAAGTCAGGGTCCCTGAATATCCAAAACAATCTTAATAAAGAAGAATGAAATTGGAGGACTCACACATCTCGATTTTAAAACTTATTACAAAGCGATAGTGGTCAAAACAATATGGTATTCGCACAAAGACAAATATACAGAACAGTTGTGCTCTATATTTTTGTACAATTTTCCTACAACTTAACAACAAAAAGACACAATTTAATTTAAAAAATGGGCAAAAGATATGAATAGGAGTTCTCCAAAGAAGATATACAAATGGCCAAAAAGCACATGAAAAGATGTTTCATGTCATTAGCTATTTGGGAAATGCAGTCAAAACCACAATGAGATACCACTTCACACCCAACAGAATGGCTATTATTAAAAAAAAAAACAAAAAACCAAAAACAAGCATTGGAGAGACTGGGAAGATAGGAACACTCTTTCATTGTTGATGGTACCATAATGTGGTACAGCTGCTGTGGAAAATAGCTTGGTGGTTCCTCAGAAAGTTATGTATAGAATTACCATATAAGCTGGCAATTCAACTTCTAGGTATATATCCAGAAGTATATACCTCGATACTTTTCTAGGTATCTAGAAGATACCTAGAAAGCAGACACTCAAACAGATATTTACACACCAGTGTTCACAGTGGCATTATTCACAATTGCCACAAATGGAAGCAACCCAAGAGAAGAATGAACAAGCAAATGTGGCTAAGACATACAATGGAATATTATGCAGCCATAAAAAGGATTGAAATTCTAATATATGTGACAGTATGAACAAACCTTGAATACATCATGTTGAGTGAAATAAGACAGACACGAAAGGACAAATCTTGTATGATCATTGATATGAAATAATTATAATAAACAAATTCATAAAGTCAGAAACTAGAATACAGGTTACCCAGGGCTGGGGAGGGGAAAGGGAATGGGAGTTGGAACTTAAGTGGTACAGAATTTCTGTTGCAAGTGATGGAAATGTTTGGTAATGGAAAATGGTAAGGGGAGGGCAGCACTGTGAATTTAATGAACACTACTGAGTTGTATATTTGAATATGGTTAATGGGAGAAATTTTAGGTTCTTTGTATGTTACTAAAATAAAATTTTAAAAAGATATTCAAAATCATATTAATATATTTTTATAAATCAGATATAGCATTCACTGACTTCTTTGGAAATAAATTAATCAATATCTTTTGAGAGGTTTCATTTGCATTTTTTGGATAGCACTATTATCTTTGTTTTGCATGTCATCAGACCTTTTACATTTTTAAATTATCAGTCATAAATTATCTGCAGATGGAAGGAAAAATGTACTCCTTTAAAGTAATGTGGCCAGTGTGAGTCTCATTCCATGAAGACGGGTGTGTAAGGAACACTGCTGTCCTTTAGTTTCTAGAGAGGACCTTAATTTTGATTCTATGCTCTCATCCCACTGGACTGGGGTTTTGGGTTTTCTCACTTACTCACTTTGGGGCCATGCCACAATTTTATGGTTTTATGCAATGTTAAGTGGAGGTCAAAAAGGAAGCCCTGGGTTCAGCCTTGGTTATCCTCATTTTCATCAAACAGGTCCATTACCTGAAACCCTTTAGGCTGGAAGAACTCTAGAATTCAGAACTTTTCAGATGTTGAAAGGTAACATAGACCATTCATTAGAAAACATCCTGGCAGTGTCTGGGGCAGCACCCTGTAAACAAACACGTTCATATTTCTGCAATAAAATCCATGGATATTCACGCTGAGGGGGATAAATAAAGACAATAAAACAGCCTCATCTCTGTCCAGGTCAGGCTTTGTGCTAGAAGAGCTCAGGTTAAGACAAATTTTATGGTCAAATGAGTTATGAAAAAGCTTTTGGTTTTCAGAACTGTTGGAAATTTGAAATCACAGACCGGAAATTGTGGATGTAATAGCTCACATTTATTGAGCACCTGCTGTGTGCTAGGCACCGTTATACACACATTACCTCTGTCCAGCCTCCCTGATGGAAGATGATATTATTGATCCCATTTTCCAGTTGAGAAAACTGAGGCACAGAGCTAAATAGTGACATTTCTGACTTCAAAGTTCATGTGCTTTACCACTACACTAGTCCATGTAGGTTGCTGAACATCCTTGCTCCATCCATGCCCCATCCTCGAGGTCACTCAACCCCTGTGGTCCCGCTACTCTAGTCCAGGGGTCTCAAATCAAATGCCCCAGGGACCAGGTAGATGACATAAATCAGTGAAGCTAGTCAGCTTTGACACAAGAGGGAATGTGGGGACTTTGGCAAACTTGAGAATGTGTGCCATCACCAACCCATTGTTGGAGGAAAACCAAATCTGGGTTTTTATGGAAAATCTCCTGATTTTTGATTCAAACTGTTTTTTAAAAAAAAACAGCTTTATTGAGATATAATTCATCCTTAAAGTTCACCCACTTAGAGTGTACAATTCAGTGGTTTTTAATACTCATATCATAATCTAATTTCAAACTTTTCATCACCCCGAAAACACCATACCCATTTGCAGTCACTCCCCATTTTACCCCAACCTCCTGCAACCAATAATCTGCTTTTTTGTCTCCATAGATTGACTTATTCTGGACATTTCATAAAGTGAAATCATGTACCAAGTAGCTTTTTATAACTTGTCTTTTTTCACTTGGTTGTCTTTTTTCACTTAGTATAATGTTTTAAAGGTTCATCCATGTAACAGCACACGTCAGTATTTCATTTCTTTTTATTGGGGAAGACTGTACATAGGGATATAACACACTTGTTAATCTGTTGATGGATATATGGGTAGTTGCTACTTTTTGGCTATCATGAATAATGATGCTGTGAACATTTGTGTACAGGGTTTTTGTGTGGACTTCATGTTTTCCTTTCTTTTGTGCGGATCCCTAGGAGTGAACTTGCTGGGTCATATGGTGACTATGTTTAACTTTTTAATTAAGATTATTTTAAACCACTATGCCAGCCAACAACGCATCACTCCAGACCTTCAGCTCCCACTCTCCTGCCCCAGCCAAGGAAAATCCAATTCCATTCTGTCCTACTGGCTAAATGACAACTCATTCCATTCCCTCCTTCTCATAGAGGCCCCTGGCACAATCTCCTGTAAATTTAGAAAACTAAGGCCAGGAAGGAAAATATTTTGCAGACACCTTTTACTTACCCCTTTCCTGCAAAATCTCTGAGACAAAGAAATCTCTGGGCTTCTTCCCTGTTGAATGAAGGGAAAGCAAAGGGGGAAAATAGAGGGGGAATACAAAGAGCTAAAATAAATTAACATCTCAAAACATTTTCCAGCCACACACAGCTGCCTAATAATCACCTTGCATACTAACAATTGGGCTAAAGTTGATATTCATCAAATGTACAACTTGCCTCGTGATAACAAAGTTCCAGCCCCATTTGGCAGTTTAAAAACCATATAAAAGTCTTTTCTTATCTAGTCTAATTTGAACATCTTAAGAATTTTTTAAAAGTTGGTTTCTGTTCCTTCTAGTTGGCATTTGTCAAATGTCGTGGATTTTGTAGAATAAAATCCAAACTGTTTTCCATGACACAAATTGTGACCTTTGCCTTCCTCTCTCCCCTCACCTCCTATGACTTAAACCCCCTCCTACTTGCTGTTCCTCAAACTCCCCACTGCTGGTCCCATCGCCAGCCCTCTGCCCGACTGCTGCCTCTGCCTGAACTGTCTCTTCTCCAACATTCTCATGACTGCTTCATCCTCTGCTCAAACATCATCTCCTGACAGGGTCTTCTTCCCTGTTCCCCCAGCCTAGTTCCATTTCCTCCTGCTTGATTTTCCTTCAAAGCTCTCATTACTTTCTGAGCAGCGCCTAAAACGCGTTAGGCACTCCGTGAAATATTTGTTGGGTGGATGAAAGAACTTACCTATTAATTTAATATATAATATTAATTTGCTGCCTTGTCTGCTCCTCTAGACCAGGTTTTCTCAGCCTTTGGCACAACTGACATTTGGGGCCAGATAATTCTCTGTTTTGGAGGATGATTTGCACAGTGCAGAATGTTTAGCAGCACCCCTGGCTTCTACCTAGAGACCAGTGACACCCCCTTCCCAAAGATACATATTGCACAATTCCATTTGTGTAACTATTGTGAAACATCATAATTATAAAGATGGAGAACAGATTAGTGGGTGCCAGGAACTACGGGTGGAGGTGCACATGAGTGTGACTATAAAAGCATAACATAGGGAGTCTGGGGATGATATGCTATGTTCATATGTATCATATGTATCAAAACATAGCAGTTATGTTCCTTAGAGTCATCACCAACATTGAATATTGAACCACTGCTCCTAAGATAAATACAGGGTTGGGTTCCAGTGAGCCTCTGGTCATCATGCTTTGGCCAATCAATCAGTGCATAGCTTGTTTGATGAGTGTTTCTGTTAAAGAGACCATGTTTGATATTTATCATTGATGCATTAACATTGAACTCATGGCCAACAGCACTATAACTCATGGCTGAATGAAGCTTATTGAATACATGCATTTCCTTTGTAAGGCCTCTCATGTCCTTCTCATGCATAGAAACACTAGACAGCCCTTCAGCACTACACCTGGGGACTGTGATAAACCATGAAATCCCCCCAAAAAGCATGAAAATGTGAAAAATATGGTGCTAAATGTACTGCAAAAAAGAATGCTTGTTTATAGGGTGAAAGGTGAAACAAGAAGGCAGAGGGTTGACTTCAGTTGAGAACATGCAAATGGGCAACTCAAGATCTTCACCGCATCTGTGAATGTCCACAAAAGCACCATGAGTATTGATTTGGGGGATACAAAAAAATTTTTAGTGAATAGGTGAATTCACAAAAATGGAATCCATGAACAAGGAGGATCAACTCTATCTTGATTGGGGTGGTGGTTACATGAGGCTATGCATATGACAAAACTGCATACAGCTACACACACACACACACACACACACACAGTGAGTGCACGTATAAGTGCAAAATCTGCATAAGCTCCAAGGATTGTGTCAAGGTCAATTTCTTGGTTTTGATGTTGTACTGTATTACCATACAAATTGTGTAATATGTCAACTTTGTGGAAGGATGGGGGAAGGGTGCATGAGACTTCTTTGTACAATTCTTTGCAACCTCCTGTGAATCTATAATATATTCAGAATGCAAATTTAAAGAAATATTCCAGTTATCAGGTTTCAAAGGTACCTTAGAGATGATCTAGTTGGAAACCTCTCCTTTTTGTGTTTCCTATGCCTCTGTGGCCTGCTCTTACCTGTATTCTTATTCTCGCCTGTCCATGGCAGGTCCCAGGACATCAAAAGCTGGACTGGCACAGCCTTCAGTCAGGAGTGCCAAACCCAGACAGGATTGGGAGCTCCAACTGGGCTCCTCCCTGCTGGTTTTGCTTGGGCTCTCCCTTCTGTCGGGGGTGTCTTTCTTATTCTTACCCACCTCTCCCTATGCCCTCTTGGTGAACACATGATGGCCTTTCCAAGCCCAGCTCAAAGCTCACCTCCTCCAAGCTTTTACCCAAGTTCAGTAAAAAACCTGAATTCTTTCTCCTTCAGGGCCCTGGGTTTCACCTTTCAGGGGGTGAAAACACAATGGTTTAAGGGACCCAGGAGGAATGTAAATGAGTGAGTGAGCTGAGCACACTACAGGAGTGTGGCTAAGGGCAACAGGTGGGGAGGCGACTGGGCAGAGTGGAGACTGCGGGGTTTGAACTGCACAGGCCCTGACTAAATTGAATAGCTCCCACTCAGCAACAACAGAGGATCACCTAGTGGAAATGTGTACCCAATGTTGCCAGAGTTTCTGATTTTTGTAAGAGACACTCCGACCCCCAAATTTTCATGGAACTCCTCCAGATTTTTAAATGTTGGCCAAAAAAAATCATCAGTTTTTAGAGCTCTAGCCCACGTCTGCAGGTTGAATTCAGCCCATGGGCTGCCAGTTTTAGATTGCAACTATACATAGTTTTCTGCTTTAATATTTATACTCATTGATTTTACTTCACTGTTTATGTCATTTTCCTCATTAGCCTTGAGGGAATGGCTATGCTATATTCATGGCTGTTTCCCCAGAGGCTAGTCCAATACTTTCCCTACAGAGGATGCTTAATATATGTTTGTTGACTGAATGAGTTAGGATTTTAAAAGCAAGTCAGTGGTCTACAGAGATGTCACAGACTCTATAAAGGAGCCAGGATCTGCCAGCTGGGAGGTAGGTGGGGGTAGGCACGCAGTATGACTCCAAGGGTTTTAGGGATGCATTCTGTTAACTGATCCAGCAGAGGCTGGTCATCCCATGATTTAAATTCCACTGCATCATTTTGCTTGTTCGTAGAAGCAAGGACTGGGGAGTGTGTCAGCCACTGGACCTTTCATACAAATGAACCTGGTTCCAGGCACAGAAATTCTGCCCACAGGCAGAAATTTTAGGCTTTGGGGGGTTGGGAGGAGGTAAGAATTTTAATAAGTTTAATAAAAACTGGAAGGAAAACCACCTGCCCTGGAATTGCTCATTTCTAGTAGTTTCAGTCCACTCAGTGGTATGGTCAGCGATGGATACTGGAAACTCAGAGACCTGGTCTCTAGGGAAATGCAAGGGGCGGAGCTGATCTGGAGAGGGACTGAGCCAATCAGAAAGCTGGACTGGGGGGTGTGGCAAGGAAGTGACGGCTACCGAGTGGCGTGGTCTCAGGCGAAGTTAAGTCGGTGGGCCGGGCAGCCTGAGATTCCCAAAATGGCTGGCTGTCCTGCGCATGGCGGGAACAGGGTTGGCAACCAGGCAGGGAAACTGAGGTTGTAGGGGAAAAGGCTAAAGTTCTAGAGTCTCTTCCACATGCGGGGCCTGGGTTTAGCGGAAACAGTCTGGCTCCAGTCTCTCCACCAACTGGAAGGAATGAGGGGGCTCTGAGGATCTTAGGACAGCTCATGAGGGCGTGGCCCGCAAGTCGGCACTGTTCCTGACTGATATAGGCGGGCGCCAGGCTCTTCCTCTACCCCCAGGAGTATTTCCCTACTAGTGAGCACCAGTGTGCCAGGCATTTTAGAGATGAGGCCCAGAAAGGTTAATTAGCATACCTACGGCCACACAGCTGCAGGATCAGAGAGCTGGACCTGGAACCAGGCAATGCCTGTCCTCTTAAACACGATGTCACTTACCATGCTCAGAAATGAGCTTGTGTGTACTCACAATAACATTTTTATTCCTGCCTCTGTTCTCCAGAATGTGAGCTTTATAGCAGGTCTTGGTCTGCCTTGGTTAATACACAGTGCTCGGCACAAAATTGGCCTCCACAAACGCTTATTGAAGGGATGAGTGTAACAGAAACTTTCCCTCCTGTAACCCAATAGAGTATCTGTGTGTGGTGAGGGGTGGTGCCCCCCTTAAATAGATAGCTGTTTCCTCTGTGCCTGGACTAGGTTGGGTGGGCCACTGGTGGGAAATGAAGAGGGTACATGAGCTGCAGTCTGAACACATTCTTGGGAGGGGTTGGAGACCCTTGGGTCTGGAAAAATGAAGGCAAGAAGTAACATTGAGTTGGGGTGAAGAGCAAGACTCTTGGGTGTGGATCCTGGCCTCAAAACCAGTTTTATGCTTTTGGTCAATTTTTCTACTTCAGTTTTCCCTACTTTAGTTTTCCCTACTCCAAAATGGGAAAGGAAGATGGAGAGGATTTAAGGACTGAGCACATACACAGTACTTAGCACAGTGCCTGGCACAGGATGTGACAGCTGTAATTACCACCGAAACAAAGCTGGTGAGGTCATGGCAGTCATGGCTTTTCATGATTGTAGTGATTTTATTTTATAGTGACAATGTATGTGTGCATGTCATGCGGGAGGGGAAAACAGACCAGACACAGAGAGGGACAGAGAGAGGCAGAGTGACACATATAACAGAAAAACAGAAAGGGAGAGAAAGAGAGAGAGACACACATAGACACAGAGAACTAGAGAGTGATTGAGAGAAAGAGACATCAAGAAAATGCATTTGCTGCTTGTGGTTAGAGCACAAACATAGATAAGGAGGCAGAGAAGGAGGGAGACATCCAAGCTCTGTTGTTCCCCTTAGTCTAGTGCAGCAATCTCCACTTCCACACCCTACCAGATGTCTGAGCCCTACAGAGGCTAAAAAGGCCCAAAAGGTTCCCAGTCAAGTGGACAAAAAGTGGGATTCAGAGATTGGATCCTAAGTGGCACTGGGGTAGGGGATCCTCCCCAGGGTGACCAGGAGATTATAGAGTCAGTGGGGCCCCTGGATCATTCTTGATTTTGATGGGTCTGGGTCAGGAAAACAAATTCCAGGGGCTAAGGCAGGAGCTGGTAGAGCTGGGGTAGAGCAAGCCTGAGGTCAGGAAGAGCAAGGAAGGCTCTAGGAGATTTCAGGACTGGAGCTTAATGTGGCCAAGGACCCAGTGTTAGAGTTGGGTCAGGCTGGCTCACAGAAGAGTGGGTGGGTTGATGCAGTCTTGGTCTTAGGCACCAGACATAATAGCTGGCCTTAGTTCAAGGAGGTCTAACAGCTGAACTCTATCTGCCCAACCAGACCTTGAGTTTCCCAAAGGCAGGGACCATGTTCTGTTCATCTCTGTGTCTCTGGAGTCCTGTGTCAGATGGAGTCTCTGAGAATGTTTGTTGAGTGACTGAACGACTAGTTTTGGTGTAGTTGTGGTGTTGAAGGTGGTCCACACACATCATGGGCCGGGCACCTAAGGCCAGAGTCTTCAGCTTTGAAGGCTGAGTTCAGAGTTTTCCTGGGAGTTCACATATGGACTTTGTGCCCTCTTCTTTTTTTTTTTGGTGTTTTTCTCATTCCTTGTTTTTGGTTCCAACAGTTGAGATTTGCTGGATTTGGAGCAGAGCTATATTTTTCTAAATATCATTTTATAATTTAACCTCTCAAAACTTTTCTTGGTGATGGCTTCAAGTGGGCAGATGGGGAGCGGCCGCCACCCTTGAGAAGATTAAAACCCGCAATGATCCCAGCTTTTGGGAATTCCTTTCCTGAGAGCTGCAGGAATGCAGCTGTCTTAGGAGGGGAAAGTATGTGTACACCCAACCTCTGACTATCTCCATACCATAATGCTCATAGTGGGTCTGAATGTTTTTGCCTTTCTAATATCCTTTTTCCCCTTCTTCAGCTTAGAATGCCATGCTTTTCTTTTGGAAATTATCTCTTCTCGAATCTCAGGTCATGTTGACCGCACTCCTCCCCCTTGGTCACAAATGATTGGTTCAGGGATGGGCATGTGATACAAACCAGGCAAATGAAGCTCAATCCTGACATGTTTGTAGTGGCTTTTGGGACAACAGAAGCTTCTTTTTGAAGATGAGAGGATCTAAACTTGGAGCTGATGGGTTCACCATGTGGAGAGAACCTGACTTAGAATGAAACCAGCACTGAGAAAAGCAGAGTTTTTAAAAGAAGAGACATATTCCTGATCCCATCATTTGGGCACCTGAATCAGGTTGTACCTAAAGCCAAATATCCATGGAGCCTAGTTTGAGCTGTGTTGCCACCTCCCGTGTCTATAAAAGTCTTAATACAGCTGAGATGGCTCAGCCACCAAGCATTGTTGGTCCTCAGTGCAGGGTATGTGGGAGGAGTTGAGTGCGGGATGCAGGATTTGCCCAGACTGTTGGCTTTATTTTCTGTGCCCTAACGTGGGGAGCTTGGACTATCTTTTGGCTGTCATCTCAAAATCATGATATTCCCCACATCTAACTCTGAGCATTGCCTATTGTGTTGCCAGAGGGTGCTGCTAGGGTATTAGTGGCATAATTAGGAAGTGCTAAAATTGGTAGAAATAAACCCAAATTGCAATAAATGTAACTGGGTTAAATTCATCAATTAAAATCAGAGTTCTCAGGTTATTTATATAAATAAAAACAACCAGGTCCAACGATACATGAGAAACACTTTAAAAGACACAGAAAGGGGCAGGCAATGGTGGCTCAGTGGCAGAATTCTCTCCTGCTGTGCTGGAGACCTGGGTTTGATTCCCGGAGCCTGCCCATGTGAAAAAAAAAAAGACACAGAAAGGTAGAAAATAAAAGAATGGAAAAGGATACACCTGAAAAATATGGGCTAAAAGAAATCTGAGTTAACAATATTGATATCTGACAAACAGAATCCAAGATCAAAAAGTCATAAAGGGACAAATAAGGAAGTTATAGACTTGCAAAAGGAAACAAAACAAGAAAATTTATCCATCCTAAGCATATATTTACATAACAATATAAGCTTCAAAATCAAACAATAACTGGCAGAAATGCAGGGAGAAAGTATAAATCAACAATAGTGGTTAAAGATATTAACACACACACACAAACTCCTCAGAAACTGATAGATGAAATAAACGAAAAAGTAAACTGAGCTAAAAACTATAAACCTGAATAATACCATTAATAAGCTTGAGTTATTAAGTATATATAAAACTCCATACTCTCTCCCCCCCAAAAAAACCCCACAGAGAATACACGCTTATTTCAAGTACGTGCAGAGAACATAAATAAACATGCTGGAGCCAGAATTTGAACCTGATTTGGTTTGTTTGTTTTCAAAGCTCTACATTATTCTTCCTTGTGTGTCTATCTTACTGGGGTGGGGGTGGGGTAGGAACTGGTAAAGAGAAACTGGCTGACCCTGGGCTTGAGAGACTAGTTCCAGGCATGGTGATCAAGCCCAGTGTGTGGTCTGGGGTGGGAGATGAGCATGGCTCCTCCAACCAAACCAGGCTGAGTCTCACCAGTCCTCTGGAGCTGAGCCCACAGAGGTCCTGATTACCCTCATCAGGCCTGGCCCAGGACCTCCAACTGTAAGTTTAAATATTTACCTGGGTTTTAGTTATCTAATGCCCTGTGACAATATTGCCCCAAACTTAGCAGCTTAAAAAAACATGCATTTGTTCTCTCACTATTTCTGTGGGCCAGGTGTCCCAGCATGCTTTCAATGCAATCAAGATGCCAGCCAGAGCTGGGTTCTCATCTGGAGGCTTGACTGGGGAGGGTTCTCCTTCCAAGCTTGTGTGGTTGTTGGAAAATTTCAAGTCCTTGAGATTCCTTTCAGGGCTTCAGTTTCTTACTGGCTATTGGCCAAAGGCTGCTCTCACTTCCTAGAGGCCACCCTCAGTTCCTTGTTGTGTGGACTCCCAACGTGGCCATTGTACATCAAGCCGTTGAGGGAGAGGATGTCACCTCGTGTGAGAGGAGTTACAGTGTTAGCTAACAGCACCATGGACATCCTGTCACCTTTGCTGTTTTCTGTTGGTTAGAAGGAAGACACAGGTCTCCCGTGCAATCAAAGGGAATAAATTACATGGGAGCTGCCTTAGAATCTATCTGCTTCACTTAATAGAGGTGGCTTGGCAGACTGGGGGAAGAGGGCCTTGTGACTAGAAAGCTGAGCGGATCCATTCAGGTCGGGTCCCCTCTGAGACAGTGCAGACCCCCAAGCCTCTGGCTCCTTTCAGCTGGTGGGTCTCTGGCCTCATCAGTGTGGATGTTTCTGCCCTGGTATTTCTGAAGCCCTGGGAATAAGGCCTTCAAATTGCCATCACCACACCCAGCATGGAGAGAACTGGACTCTGACCCCTTAGGACAGGAAAAGCCTAGGTGCCACTTCTCCAACAGTGCCCTCCCTGATGCCCCCTCTCCCAGGCTTTTCCCATGTTGTTCCTCCTGCCTGAAATACTGTTCCTCTTTTTTTTTTTTTCCTGGCTTTCCTCCAAGACCCAGCTTCTCAACCATTGCTACCGGTTTTTTGTTTATCCATCCAAAATGATTCTAAAATATTTTTAAAATAGTTGGTAGCACAGTATAACCACTTTTCTGCACCCTGCTTTTTTTTTCAGCTTCTCAAAGGTCATTCTTGCTCAGCACATTTTAATCTACCTAATTCTTTTTCACTCACTAATTACTTACTTTGTCAATATCAATTGAGCATCTACTCTGTGCCAGGCACTGGAGACCTGGCAGTGTACAAAACGGATGCTCTCAGGGAGCTGATGCGCTAGTAGGGGAAGATGTTTAATAAATAAATACACTGATAGCATATCAGGTGGTGGTAAGTGCTACAAAAATCGAGTGGAGGTGTATTTTTATATGGTGATGAGGGGAGGTCCATTCTGACCTTGGAGCAGAAACCCAAAGGAAGTTGTATTAGTTACCTATTTTTGTGTAATAAATCACCCCAAAACTTAGCAGATTAAGCAATACATTTATTATCTCACAGTTTCTATAGGTTAGGAAACCAGGCGTGCTTGTGACTCAGGTTCAGAGTCTCTCAAGAGGTTGTGGTGAAGCTGTGGACTGGGACTTCAGCCATCTCACTAACTGTCTAGAGCTAAGGACCCGGTCAAGCTTACCTCTCATGGCTGTTGGCAGGCTCTGGGTCCACGTGGGCTGCTGGGCTGAGGGCCTCAGTCTTGCCGTGGAATGTGGGCTTCTCTATAGGACTGCTCAGGACAAGGCAACTTGTTTTCCCCAACACAACTGATAAGAGAGAGAGAGAGAGAAGAAGAGAGGGAGAACGCATGCTTAAAGAAGAGAGGGCAAGAACTCAAAATGGAAGCCACAGTCTTTCTAAAATCTATGTCAAAATGCCATTCCATCACTTCCCTTGTATTGTGTTTGTTAGAAGTAAGGCTATAAATCCAGCTCACACTCAAGGGGAAGGAATTCCACGAAAGTGTGGGATCACTGGGTGCCAACTTGGAGGCTGCCTACCACAGAAATGAAGTAACAAGACATATGTATAACTGTGGCAAGAATGGCTCAGGTAGAGGGACCTACAAGTGCAAAGGTCCTGGGGCAGGGACATGTCTGGTTTATTCCAAGGACAATAAGGAGGCAGGAGTGGCTGAAGAGGAGAGAGAGAGAGGAAGAGGGATAGGAGCTGAGATGAGGAATGGAAATACATGGATGTGTCATAATTTAATCCATTAGTTCCCTTCTGGCGGACTTGTAGGATGTATTCAATCTTCTTCTACAATGAATATCCTTGTCCATGTATCTCTGCCCTCATGTGCAAATATATATGAGGGTAAATTCCTGGAGGTGGAATCCTGGGTTAAAAGAAAGATGTGTTTTCAATCTTGATGGCCATTGTCAAATTACCCTCCCAAGAGTTGACAGTCCCCCTGGCTCCTTCTGAGGATCCTCCATGCCTTTCTTTGACTTCCTTGGTCCCTTGCTGGGCCTGGCATCTAGCTCTGGTTATTTCACTCTGAATGCTGTTGCTCTGTCTCTCTGGGCTCCCATCTTTCCTCTGTCCCCAGCCCCATCCCTCCAGACGGCTGTTCTGCTGCCGCAGATGGCTGGGGAGTGTAAGCTCCTCGGAGGACGCTTCCCATTGATGGAAATTCTCCATGCTGGGGAAATTCTCACAAACAGTATCTTCCATGTGCTTTTCCCAGGAGTTGGAAAATCCCTGATGGCTATTTTGAGACAATGAGTTCATGCTTGCCTACATTTATCTTTGTAAAGATGCCTGGCTGGGTTCGGGAGGCGGGATAATCTGCCAGAGGATGGAGAACGCCTGCCTGGAATGAGGGGTCCTCATTCCTCATGCTTCTTCCTCTGGGTAAAGCCAAGCCCTGCACTGCCCCGTGGACATGGACAAGGCCTGGGAGCTGAGACCACTGGAATGGAGACCACGTATGAGCCAACCAGCATTTATTGGGCACCTACTGTATGTTTTGTGCTTTTATGTATGACATGAATATAAGCGGGGATGGATCGTTCCCCTGTTGATAACCTTCCTGTGGTTTCCCACTTTGTTTTGTGGGAAATCTCACCCCCCACTTCCACAGCTCCCTGAGCTGGTCCTTTCCCCCTCTGTACCTCCTCGTCCTTCTCCCCTTCGCTCACCGTGCTCCAGCTCACTGACCTACTTTCAGTTCTTTGACATGACAATTTCTTTCCTATCTCAGGGCCTTTGCAATCACTGTTCCCTCCACCTGGTGCTCTTCCCAGGTGTGTTGCATAACTGACCCTCTGTAGCCTCTGCTTCCAGCTTTGAAGTCCCTGCTGGGAGAAGCCTTCCCTGAAGATCTGATCTGAAGTCACACACACACACACACACACACACACACACACACACCACCTTACTTTCTTCCTCCTCACTCTGTTTCTTTCTTCAAAATTGCTTAGTTATCATCTATTTTTCCTGCTCAACTGTCAGCTCCACGAGGACAGAGACTTTGTCTGCCTTGCTCTCCACTCTATCCCCAAGGCTTAGAACAGCATCTCACACACAATAGGTGCTTGATAAATATTGGTCGTATGAGGGCTTGTGACTAGGTATTATTTCCCACATGACAAAATGAGATGTTAAGTGATTTGTTCATGTATACAGGGCCAGAAGTTACCAAATTGAGATTCAAACCCAGGTGTACCTGATTTTGACCCAGTGTATTTTCCCCCTGCTGGATGGCCAGCTGGACAGAGCTGGCTGTCCAGAGTTGTAAGGCAGGAACAGGGCTGTGTGGGAAACTTGAAGGCCAGTGTGTCTGGGCAGGTGTGCTGGGGGTGGGGTCAGACGGGGGTCTGAGGAGCAAGCTAAGGACAGTGACAAGGCAGGCAAGGTCTGGGCCACCACCCATGCCACCTCTGGATGCCGCATTTCACCTGGCCCTCCTGATCTCAGATTCTCCGGGCTTCTGTCCTTGCAGCCTTGTTTGTTTTATATACTGCTTTCTTCCCAGAACCATGAAGATAGTCTGGTAAACAGTAAATGCTTATAAATATTTGTTGACTGACTGAATGAATGCATGGAAAAGGCTACTACGGAATGCAAAAATATATGGATGTGGAGTTAGGCAGACCCAGACTCAAATATACTTCTTTCCTGCTGTGTTACTCTGGGTGGGTCACTTTCCCCCTCTGAGCTTCACTCTCTCATTTGTGGAATAGTGTGTAACTAGACCTGGCCTTCCTGGGATAAGGCAGGAATTACATGAGACGGGATAGCTGAGTGCTTTGCAAACTGTGCAGTACCTGAGGATGGGAGGAGCTGCCATTTTTTTGCTCTCCAGAGGTTTTGCAGCTAGACTTTTGCTTCGTTTCCCTCCTCTGTCTTCCTGGTGACTCCTGGGCTGTGAAAGCAACCTGATGGCATCCGCAGGGAAGTGTGGGGACCCAGAACACTTAAAACTTAACTGGCCAGAGGAGTAAGGTTTGCATTTCAGCTAATGTGATCCAAGGAATGGAAGAAAATGTGCTCAAGCCTGTTTGTGAAGGGCCGGAGCAGCTCCCTCGGCGCTGAGGCAGAAGGCACGAGCTGGAGGGGGGCAAGTG